>NW_027507685.1:95945324-96265324 GCF_037356315.1 Lithobates pipiens | reverse complement strand
GGTATATTTTGCTACAAATGGGTGATTTTTGGGGGTGTTTGTACTGTCTTCACAATTTTTTTTATTTGCCTTGTTTAACTAGATACTGACCGCCGGCCGTCAAATGACGGGCAGGCGGCGCACCTATTGTGGCGGGAGGCCGTCATATGATGGCCTCCCGTTTAAACAGGGAATGCGCTCGATCGTGCGCGCTCATCCCTGTTTCTTCGGTGGCGGCATGTCACGGAGACACCGCTCGCCACCGAAGGGGGTGAACAGCCATTGGTTATGGCTGTTTACCACGTGATCGGCCGTGATGAAGTCACGGCCGATCACAGATGGTCACACCCCGACGGCGCATGCGCGCGATCGTGAGCGTGCTGCGCATGCACGTCGGTGGCGGCGTGTTCCCCGGGAACACTGCTCGTCACCGATGCTGGTAAACAGCCATTGGCCGGCTGTTTACCCACGTGATCGGCTCCTTTCACAGCCGATCACTAAAATGTAAACAAACCGCGGTAACGAGATGTTACCGGGTTGTTCTCCTCACACACCGATCGTGTGTGAGGAGGAGATTGCGGTAACATCTCGTTACCGCCTAGAGTACACCAATCGCACTGATTGCCTGCCTGCCACCCCCCCCCCCCCCCCCCCCAATAAAGAGGACCTGTCACCACCCCTCATAGTACCTGTCAATCACAGTCCATCAGAGTACCTGTCACAGTCCATCAGAGTATTTGAGTACCTGTCCCAGCCCATCAGAGTACCCGAGTACCTGTCCCAGCCCATCAGAGTACCCGAGTACCTGTCCCAGCCCATCAGAGTACCCGAGTACCTGTCCCAGCCCATCAGAGTACCCGAGTACCTGTCCCAGCCCATCAGAGTACCCGAGTACCTGTCCCAGCCCATCAGAGTACCCGAGTACCTGTCCGAGCCCATCAGAGTACCCGAGTACCTGTCCGAGCCCATCAGAGTACCCGAGTACCTGTCCCGGCCCATCAGAGTACCCGAGTACCTGTCCCGGCCCATCAGAGTACCCGAGTACCTGTCCCGGCCCATCAGAGTACCCGAGTACCTGTCCCGGCCCATCAGAGTACCCGAGTACCTGTCCCGGCCCATCAGAGTACCCGAGTACCTGTCCCGGCCCATCAGAGTACCCGAGTACCTGTCCCGGCCCATCAGAGTACCCGAGTACCTGTCCCGGCCCATCAGAGTACCCGAGTACCTGTCCCGGCCCATCAGAGTACCCGAGTACCTGTCCCGGCCCATCAGAGTACCCGAGTACCTGTCCCGGCCCATCAGAGTACCCGAGTACCTGTCCCGGCCCATCAGAGTACCCGAGTACCTGTCCCGGCCCATCAGAGTACCCGAGTACCTGTCCCGGCCCATCAGAGTACCCGAGTACCTGTCCCGGCCCATCAGAGTACCCGAGTACCTGTCCCGGCCCATCAGAGTACCCGAGTACCTGTCCCGGCCCATCAGAGTACCCGAGTACCTGTCCCGGCCCATCAGAGTACCCGAGTACCTGTCCCGGCCCATCAGAGTACCCGAGTACCTGTCCCGGCCCATCAGAGTACCCGAGTACCTGTCCCGGCCCATCAGAGTACCCGAGTACCTGTCCCGGCCCATCAGAGTACCCGAGTACCTGTCCCGGCCCATCAGAGTACCCGAGTACCTGTCCCGGCCCATCAGAGTACCCGAGTACCTGTCCCAGCCCATCAGAGTACCCGAGTACCTGTCCCGGCCCATCCGAGTACCCGAGTACCTGTCCCGGCCCATCCGAGTACCCGAGTACCTGTCCCGGCCCATCAGAGTACCTGTCCCGGCCCATCAGAGTACCTGTCCCGGCCCATCAGAGTACCTGTCCCGGCCCATCAGAGTACCTGTCCCGGCCCATCAGAGTACCTGTCCCGGCCCATCAGAGTACCCGAGTACCTGTCCCGGCCCATCAGAGTACCTGTCCCGGCCCATCAGAGTACCTGTCCCGGCCCATCAGAGTACCTGTCCCGGCCCATCAGAGTACCTGTCCCGGCCCATCAGAGTACCTGTCCCGGCCCATCAGAGTACCTGTCCCGGCCCATCAGAGTACCTGTCCCGGCCCATCAGAGTACCTGTCCCGGCCCATCAGAGTACCTGTCCCGGCCCATCAGAGTACCTGTCCCGGCCCATCAGAGTACCTGTCCCGGCCCATCAGAGTACCTGTCCCGGCCCATCAGAGTACCTGTCCCGGCCCATCAGAGTACCTGTCCCGGCCCATCAGAGTACCTGTCCCGGCCCATCAGAGTACCTGTCCCGGCCCATCAGAGTACCTGTCCCGGCCCATCAGAGTACCCGAGTACCTGTCCCGGCCCATCAGAGTACCCGAGTACCTGTCCCGGCCCATCAGAGTACCCGAGTACCTGTCCCGGCCCATCAGAGTACCCGAGTACCTGTCCCGGCCCATCAGAGTACCCGAGTACCTGTCCCGGCCCATCTGGGTACCCGAGTACCTGTCCCGGCCCATCTGGGTACCCGAGTACCTGTCCCGGCCCATCTGGGTACCCGAGTACCTGTCCCGGCCCATCTGGGTACCCGAGTACCTGTCCCGGCCCATCTGGGTACCCGAGTACCTGTCCCGGCCCATCTGGGTACCCGAGTACCTGTCACGGCCCATCTGGGTACCCGAGTACCTGTCACGGCCCATCTGGGTACCCGAGTACCTGTCACGGCCCATCTGGGTACCCGAGTACCTGTCACGGCCCATCTGGGTACCCGAGTACCTGTCACGGCCCATCTGGGTACCCGAGTACCTGTCACGGCCCATCTGGGTACCCGAGTACCTGTCACGGCCCATCTGGGTACCCGAGTACCTGTCACGGCCCATCTGGGTACCCGAGTACCTGTCACGGCCCATCTGGGTACCCGAGTACCTGTCACGGCCCATCTGGGTACCCGAGTACCTGTCACGGCCCATCTGGGTACCCGAGTACCTGTCACGGCCCATCTGGGTACCCGAGTACCTGTCACGGCCCATCTGGGTACCCGAGTACCTGTCACGGCCCATCTGGGTACCCGAGTACCTGTCACGGCCCATCAGGGTACCCGAGTACCTGTCACCAGGCCATCAGAGTACCTATTTGCAGCCCATGTCTCATAGAATATACGTTGGGGTGTTTGCTTTCCAAAATGGAGTCATTTTGTGGTTAATTTCATTGTCCTGGTGGTCCAGGACCTTCAAAAGTGATGGGTAGGAATGAAATGAGAATGTGTCATTTATGCTCCTAGAACGCCTGAATGTACTACTTCAATGTTTGGCCTCTCTATGTGGCCAGGCTGTGTAAAAGTCCTACACATGTAGTATCGCCATACTCGGGAGGAGTAGCAGAATGTATTTTGGGGTGTAATTTTTGCTATATACATGCTATGTGTTAGAAATATCTTATAAATTGACAATTTTGTGTAAAAAAAAAAATGTGTTTTAATTTTTTTCCACATATTCCAAAAACTTCTGGAAAAAAATTAACCATTCAAAAGACTCATTATGCCTCACAGATTATACGTTGAGGTCTTTGCTTTCCAAAATGGGGTAATTTTATGGGAAATTCCATTGTCCTGGTACTCCAGGGCCTTCAAAAGTGTAATGGGTGGTTGAGAAATGAGATGTCATTTTTGCTCGTAGAACGTCTGAAGGTACTACATCAATGTTGGTGCTCTGTATGTGGCCAGGCTGTGTAAAAGTCTCACACATGTGGTATCGCCGTACTCGGGAAGAGTAGCAGAATGTATTTTGGGGTGTAATTTGTATGCATATGCTGTGTGTGAGAAATAACCTGATAATATGACAATTTAGTAAAAAAAATAAAAAATAAAAAAAAAATCTTCATTTTGCAAAGAATTGTGGGAAAAAAATGACAACTTAAAAAAACTCCCCATGCTACTTACTTAATACCTTGGAATGTCTACTTTGTAAAAAGGGGTAATTTGGGGGGTATTTGTACTTTTCTGACTTGTTAGTGTCTCAAGAAATGAGGTACACCTGATGTACTGAAGGCCTGATCAGATGTGATCAATTTTCAGTGATTGGCACCATAGTTTGTAGACTCTATAACTTTCACAAAGACCAAATAATATATACTAATGTGGGTTATTTTTACCAAAGATATGTAGCAGTGGGGGCGTGGCCGGGATGGTGGACTGAGCAGACGTGCTGTCTGAGCTCTGCTGGTGGATAATCCGCTCGGCTATCCGATAATTGTGCCAACTACCTCAGAAACACGCGTATGCCTTCTAGAAGCTCGGGGGGGTCCCAGACGGGCCAAGAAGTTAAAATTCCTATCGCCCACGGAGACTTTGGAAGACCCTGTCCAGCGGCCTACCTCAGTGTGCCTCAGCAATATGGCGTCGCAGACGGACCGCGTGGAGGATGCCCCGCCTGGGATCCCGGAGGTGATGTCGGCTGTTACGGCGTGCCAGGCAGCCCTTACTAACAAAATTGAGGCCGTGCAGCTGGATGTCGGGCTGTTGCGCCAGGATATTGACAAAATCCGTTCTCGGATTTCGGCGGCGGAGCAGCGGATTGGAGATGCAGAGGACGCGGTGACCAGCCATGAGGCCTCCATACGAGTGCTCCAGACGAAGGTCAGGGCACTGGAATACCGAGCGGAGGACGCCGAGAACAGAAGCCGACGGAACAACCTCCGCATTGTCGGACTCCCGGAGGGGGTGGAAGGCAGGAATCCCACCGTCTTTACGGAGGACCTGTTGCGGTCGATTCTACCTGCCGCCCAGTTGTCCTCATACTTTACGGTGGAGAGGGCGCATCGTGTTCCACCGAGGCCTGGTCCGGAGGGCGCGCCTCCGCGCACGCTGATCCTCCGGCTGCTGAACTTCCGTGACAGAGATGAACTTCTCCGTGCAGCCAGGGTAGCAGGAGACAACGCTAAACTCATGCTGTTCCCCGACTATACCCTGGAGATGCAGCGGCAGCGAAGGTCGTTTGATGCGGTCAAGGCCGCTCTACGGGTCAAGAACATTCGCTACAGCATCCTGTTCCCAGCCAAGCTGCGAGTGGTTGATGGCGAGACTGTGCGGATCTTCACCAGCCCTAAAGATGCTAGCGCCTGGTTGGAAACACTACCCCGCGGATGAGCTGTGGATCTGTTACCGGGAGGTGCCTTCTTTTCTGTGTTGGCTGGATATGGGACTATCTGGTAAGGACGCTTTGACTCAAATTTTTTCCCCGTTCAGTACCGATAGATGCCTTGCCCTTCCTCCCTTATCAGTCTAGTAATAGGGCCTAGTAGCCACCCCTTGCAGCCTTTTTGGAGTGCTGCTCTGGCTGTTGCAACACTCCTTATGCTACTTGCCTGGAACTCTTCCCCCCCCCGGAGCCACTGTGATCCTTCTGGGTGTCTCCCTGGACTTTTTCTTGCATACCGATTTTTCTATTATTTCTATTTGTTTCTATGTTTTTATTTTTGTCCGTAACCCAGCATCTCAGGACAGGGACATTGTTGCTTTTTTTTTTTTGTTTTCACCCCACTGTTCTGTGGTTGAGACTATCGGAGCAACCCCGAGTGGTTGCGAATCCGCTGCCATTTACCCCATCTGAACTTTGTTCATATTTGTTTTTTGGGAGGTATATGCGCCCTCCACTGTTGAGAGGTGCGCGGGGAGGTGCGCCTGTTGCGACCCATGGGTTCCTTGTTTTGGGGTTTAATAATTTTTACTTGGTTGGTTTGGGAAGACATGTGCTGCTTATATATGCAAGCTGCTCATCCGATGGAGTGCAGGGACCGGGCCGCTGGTGCAAGGGAGGCCTGGGGAGGCTGGAGCGGTTGGGGCCCTGTGTGAAGGGGATTGGGTGGAGCTGGTACACCTATGTAAGGATCCTGTTTTTATGGTGGAACGGAGATCATGGCTGATTTTACGGTTCTTTCTTGGAATGTCCGTGGCCTCAACTCTGCCATAAAACGGTCCCTGGTGTTTAAATATGTGCACAGGTATACTCCCAAATTATGTATTTTTCAAGAAACACATCTTACTGGTTCCAGGATCTTGGGATTGAAGCGGGCCTGGGTAGGAGCACACTATCACGCCTCCTACTCTAGCTATGCCAGGGGGGGGTTAGTGTGCTGGTGCACAAGTCGCTGGATTTTCTGCCCATGTTGATCAAAACAGATCCGGAGGGGCGCTATGTTTTGATCCATGCGCTGATTTCCAGCATCCCCTATGTTATTGTAGGCCTGTATATGCCCCCCCCCCCCCTTGCGGACACTGCTCTGCTCTACAGTTTGATGCAGGCGGTGGTTCAGCTGGGGGTGGAGCGGGTGCTATTGGTTGGGGATTTTAATTTAGTCATGTCAAATGCCTTGGATAGGCTCCGCCCCTCCCCCCCTGTCCAGTGTCGGGTTGTCCAACTGGGCCTCTGCATTTGGTTTAACTGACCTGTGGAGGCACTTCCACCCCTCCGATGCACAATTTACCTGCTTGTCCGCCACGTATCGGACATTGTCCCGGTTGGACATGGCTTTTGCGTCCTCTGGTATGCTTCGGGAGACGGTCTCTGCTGAGATCCTCTCCCGGGGCATATCGGATCATGCTCCCTTACTGGTGTCGGTTGGGGGGGTGGGGGCGGCGGGACCGCGGTTGTGGAGACTATCGAAGTACTGGATTGCAGAGGTGGGAATCCGAGACCAGATGCCAGAGGCATTGTGTGACTTCTGGTTACACAATGAGGGTTCTGCTGACCCCTTGTGTACCTGGGATGCCTTCAAGGCCTGGATCAGGGGCGAGTATATGAAAAGGATCGGTAAACGGAAGAGGGAGTATGTGCAGTCTCTGCGGCAATTAGAGGATCGAGCGCAGGCACAGGAGAGGAGGTTTGTCGTCAGCCCAGACCCTAATAATTATACCTCATGGCAGGGTGCCCTTCGGGAGCTATCGCTGCTCAGGATTGACCTGACCAAGAAGTCCATGTTGTCCAGTGCCCAGAGGATGTTCGAATTCGGGGATAAAAATGGGAGGCTTCTGGCCTGGTTGGCCAGGGGACAATGCGCTATGACCCACATCGGGAGACTGAGGGACGCTGATGGTTCCCCCCTGACTGCCCCTGAAGCGATCAACACCAGATTTCTACAGTATTATCGGGAGCTCTACTCTTCCAGAGCTGTTTATACAGAGGGGGAATTTAGCTGGGTTCCTGGATGGGGTGGACTTCCCGTGTCTGAGCTCAGCTCAGCGGGAGGACCTAGATCGAGATAGGTAGCCATGGGGTGTATGCAGGCTGGTAAGGCCCCAGGGCCTGATGGCCTCCCAATCGAACTCTATTCAACGCACCAGGAGTTAATAGCCCCGAGGCTGGTCTCCCTTTTCTCCCAATTTGCTGACGCGGGTTCCCTCCCAGACTCTATGACTGAGGCGGTGGTGGTGCTGGTGCCCAAACCCGGTAAGGACCCTGAAGATTGTGCCGCTTATCGGCCTATTTCGCTGCTTAAGACGCTAAGTTATTAGCGAAGGTCTTGGCACGCCGGTTGATGCAGGTGCTTGAGGACCTGATTCACCGGGACCAGACGGGGTTCATGCCGGGAAAGGGCAGCGACATCAACATTCGTAGACTTTTTCTTAATTTAGATATGCCTCATGACAACATGGGCACTAGAGTCATAGCCTCTCTGGACGCAGAGAAGGCTTTTGACTCTGTGGAATGGGTCTATCTCTGGGAGGTGCTCTGTAGGTTTGGGCTGGGCCCTAGATTTTTAGGATGGCTGCGTATGTTATATGGAGGCCCGAGGGCCCAAATCCGCACTAATGACACCCTTTCCGAGTTTTTTCTCCTCCAGAGGGGCACCAGGCAGGGGTGCCCGTTGTCGCCCAGCCTTTTCGCATTAGCCCTTGAGCCACTGGCGATTCTGATTAGGGGGTCGGCTGAGGTCTAGGGGCTTCGAGTGGGCCCTCTGGAGGAGAAGATTTCGCTGTATGCGGATGATGCCCTGCTATATCTACAAGACGCAGGGGCCTCATTGCAGGCAGCTCTGAACATCTTTACTGTATTTGGCAAGTACTCGGGAATCCAAATTAACTGGACTACATCTATCCTCTTCCCGTTAGACCCCCAAGCGCGTGCGTCTCAGTCACCAAATCCATTGATTTGGGTGGAGGAGTTTAAATATCTGGGGGTGGTGATCACGAGGGAGCTTCGGGCATTCCATCGTCTCAACCTTCAGCCCCTGGTGGGGAAACGGATGGACCATTGCGCTAGATGGAGGGAGTTACCTCTATCCCTATTGGGACGGATTAACATCCTCAAGATCATGTTCCTCCCGCGGTTTCTGTATCTGTTCCGTAATTGCTCGGTGTGGCTCCCTGGTTCCTTTTTTAGAGAGCTGGAGGGACACATGAGCACTTTTCTGTGGAGTGGCAGATCCCCTAGACTAGCCAGAACTACCCTACAGCTGCCAATTCGGTGTGGGGGACTGGCTATGCCGAATCTACAAATCTACTATTGGGCGGCGATCTTAGTTTCGGTGAGATGATGGTTTGAGCAATCTGGGACCAATGCGGCGGTGGGCCTGGAGGCGACGGCTCTTGGTTCCTTATGAGAGCTCGGGAATCTGGTGTACAGGGGTCCCAGGGTGTATCGGTCACTTCCGTCCCCTACCAAGACAACCTTACGGGCATGGGCGGTGGCCAGAAAGCAATTCCTTCGGGAGGACTAATATTCGCCCTTTGTCCCGTTGTGGGGCAACCCAGGTATCCCCCACTTCCAGACGATTCCGGACCCGCAGTTGTGGGCCCGCTACGGCATTCAGACCCTTCGGGATGTTTATACCGAAGGATCCTTGCTTCCCTTTAGAAGTCTGATGGAGAGATCGGGACTTCCTGGGTCTATGCTCTTCAGATACTACCAACTGAGGCATGCGGCCAAGGCTCAGTTTCCTCGACCTATTGTGCTGTGGGCGGACCCGGTTGAGGACACCCTGGCGCAGGAATCCCTTAAAAAGACTCTTACCATGCTGTACCAGGTCCTGTTGCGCTCTGACTCTCATAGGATGAACACCCTCTGGGACAAGTGGCATGCGGACATCCCCAGTTTGGACAGGCAGGCTTGGGAGGAGTGCTTTGAGGATGGGTCCCGGTTGCTGATCTCCTCTAGAGACCGGCTGATCCAAACGAAATTCTTGCATCGAGTGTACTTTACGCCGCAGAGGCTGCACAGAATTTATCCCCATAGGTCCCCGGAGTGTCCCAGGTGTCACTTCCCTAATGGTACTTTCCTACATATGTTTTGGGAATGCCCCCGTATTGTAAGGTTCTGGCGGGACGTTTTTGACTGTATTAACATTCGGTTGCAATTAGATGTGCCTATGACACCTGAGTTTGCCCTTCTAGGGATTCAGGATGATGACCAGCGATCACGGTACAGTAAGCTGTTGCTTTCACTCCTGGCGTTTTACGCCCGGAGGGAAATCCTTCGGCACTGGATATCGTCTTCGCCCCCCACGGTGGAGTCGTGGGATGCAGCGGTTAATGCTGTCCTCCACCTATATAAACTGACCTATAGTTAGAGGGTGCCCGCAAAAGTTTGACCGAGTATGGTTACCTTGGGTGGAACAGTTTTGAAAACTTGCTGTATTGAAGGCGGGGGCGCTGCCCTCCCCCCCCCCCCCCCCCTAGCCTCCCCCCCCCCCTTCCTCCCCCCTCCCTTCCCCCCCCCCCTTCCTCCCCCCTCCCTTCCCTTCCTCCCCCCCTCCTTCCTTATTTTTCCTTTTCATTATTGTGGCATTTATGTACCCGGTTACGGGCCCCTTTTTTGGTACTCTCTGCTTCATTGGCCCTCTAGCTACGCTGTATTAATCTTTGATGACTTTTGTACTGTACAAGCCTGTTGTGATGTCTGTATATTTCTTGTTCTGTGCTGTCTTCTCAATAAAACCAACCGTGTTTAACCACCTTCAGACCGGACCATTTTGCTGGTAAATGACCAGAGGTCTTTTTACAATTTGGCACTGCGCTGCTTTAACTGGTAATTGCGCGGTCATGCAATGTTGTACCCAAACAAAATTTGCGTCCTTTTCTTCCCACAAATAGAGCTTTCTTTTGATGGTATTTGATTGCCTCTGCGATTTTTATTTTTTGCGATATAAACGTAAAAAGACCGCAAATTTTGAAAAAAAATGATATTTTCTACTTTTTGTTATTAGAAAAATCCAATAAACTCAATTTTAGTCATACATTTAGGCCAAAATGTATTCAGCCACATGTCTTTGGTAAAAAAAAAGTCAATAATTGTATATTTATTGGTTTGCGCAAAAGTTGTCACATCTACAAACTAAGGTACGTTTTCTGGAATTTACGCAGCTTTTAGTTTACGACTGCCTATCTCATTTCTTGAGGTGCTAAAATGGCAGGGCAGTACAAAACCCCCCCAAATGACCCCATTTTGGAAAGTAGACACCCTAAGGAAATTGATAAGTGGCATGTTGAGCCCATTGAATATTTTATTTTTTTGCCTCAAGCGATTGAATAATGACAAAAAAAAATTTTTTATTTTTTTTTACACAAAGTTGTCACTAAATGATATATTGCTCACACATGCTATGGGCATATGTGAAATGACACCCCAAAATAAATTCTGCTGCTTCTCCTGAGTACGGGGATACCACATATGTGGGACTTTTTGGGAGCCTAGCCGCGTACGGGGCCCCGAAAACCAAGCACCGCCTTCAGGCTTTCTAAGGGCGTAAATTTTTGATTTCACTTCTCACTACCTATTACAGTTTTGAAGGCCATAAAATGCCAAGATGGCACAAAACCCCCACAAATGACCCCATTTTAGAAAGTAGACACCCCAAGCTATTTGCTGAGAGGCATTTTGAGTCCATGGAATATTTTATATTTTGCCACAAGTTGCGGGAAAATTACAAACTTTTTTTTTTTTTTTTCACAAAGTTGTCACTAAATGATATATTGCTCACGCATGCCATGGGCATATGTGAAATGACACCCCAAAATAAATTCTGCTGATTACGGGGATACCACATATGTGGGACTTTTTGGGAGCCTAGCCGCGTACGGGGCCCCGAAAACCAAGCACCGCCTTCAGGCTTTCTAAGGGCGTTACAGTTTTGAAGGCCATAAAATGCCAAGATGGCACAAACCCCCCCAAATGACCCCATTTTGGAAAGTAGACACCCCTAAATTTAGGGGTACACTAGTGAGACTAGGTAATAAATGGCGGGTGCCCTGAAACTATAAAAAAAATAACTAACCAACCAGCGTCACCTGTAACAGTTATATGGTGATCACTGGTGAAAGGGTTAACTAGGGGGCAATCAGGGGGCTTTATGCGGTAGTATATGGGGGTCCCTGGCGCTATAAAAAGCTGCGGCGAACCTAAATACCTACCTGCCTAACAAGCATCACCTGTGACACTAATACAGTGATCAGAAAAATGATCGCTTATTAGGCTGGGTTCACACTGGAGCGATGCGGGAACGCCACGAATCCGCGGCGGGTTCCCGCATCACATGCCTCCCGGCGGCAGTTCACACTGCCCTATGCGGACTGCTGGGAGTGTCAGTGAAATGTTAATGACACCCCCAGATCAGTTCGCATATCGCAGTGCGATCTGCAAACTCGGATCGCATGGTGTGAACACCCATGCGATCCGATTCTGCTGCGGACCAAAAAAGGGTCCCGTGCGAGTTTGCGGCGGGTGCGACACGAATTCAGCCATACTATCTGTATGGCTGAACTCGAATCGCACAGAGATCGGATGTGATTTGCACTGCAGTGCGGTGCGAATCACATTCGTTCTCATAAACTGCTGCAATGTGAACCCAGCCTTAGTGACACTGGCGACGGGGGGTGATCACGGGGTTAAACCTTTATTGGGGGGCACATTAGAACTAAAGGGGGCTAACCCTAACAGTTACTACAGTCACAAATGACACCAATGCAAAAAAAAAAAAAAGCAATTGGTGTCACTGTGACTGGGGGGGCAGGGGTAATTGGGGGGTGATCGGGGGTAAAGGGGGGGTGTGAGTGTGCCTGGCATGTTCTACTGTATGTGGGGTGTGTTGGTGCAACTCACCGAACCTCTCTCCTCGGTGCCGGAACGAAAACTACCGACACGGAGGAGAGAATACATCACTTCCTCTCCTGTGTTTACATTACAGGAGAGGAAGTGATGTCACCGGACATTTTCATTCGCCGGGAGCGATCGAGAGGGGGTGGCCATGAATGAATGGCCGTCCCCTCGTCCGGAATCGCTCCCGAACGAATACCGACCGCCGCAGGCACCGGGCGGGGGCCCGATCGGGCCCCCGACCGGCGGGCAGGCAAGGACGTACATGTAAGCCCTTATGCCTGCCCGTGCCATTCTGCCGACGTACATCGGCGTGCGGCGGTCGGCAAGTGGTTAAAAAAAAAAATAAAAAAAAATATGTAGTAGTATAAATTTTGGACAAAATTTATGAAGAAAAATTACTAATTAGCAAAAATTTATGACAGAAACAAAGAAAGAGGCATTTTTTTCACAAAATTTACGTTTTATTTTATTTATAGCACAAAAAATAAAAAACCCACTAGTGAATAAATACCACTAAAAGAAAGCTCTATTTGTGTGGAAAAAAGGACGCAAGTTTCATATGGATACAGTGTTGGATGAGTAATTGTCATTCAAACTGTGAGAGCGCTGAAAGCTGAAAATTGGTCTGGTCAGGAAGGGGGTGTAAGTGCACTGTACTGGGGTGGTTAATAAGGCAAACAGTTGTTTGTTTTTAAATGTAAAAATACCACCAACATAAAGCGATTATTGGTTAACCACTTAAAACGCACACAAACACACACACAAACACCATCCCATTATGGATATTTTCAACCAGCGATTCTCTTTCATGCAGAAGTTATCTGAGTGGCCAATTAGCCTCTTGATCACTTCTGCAGGTCTCAGGGAACCCCTGCTAAAAGTATTCCATTGGTGGTCTTTGGGGAAATCGACTCTTCCGTTGGCGGTGGTACACTAAGAAAAATGCTCCCTTTACAGACATGGCTCTGCCACGTGGTGTTGAAGCTAAGTAGGTACCATCACATGATAGGTCAGTTGGTCACTGCTCAAGGAACCCTGGTTGAGAGTGGCTGGTCTGGACTAATGATCAGTAGCTAGCGGGACCGGCTCTCAATCAGGTGACCACCAATCACATGATGCAAAGCCTTCACAACCTTTTAAGGAGATTGGGCTAAATGCCTTCAATGTCGGAAATGTCTAGTTCCGTGTTGTGCTGGTTAGTTTTTATGTACCTGATATTAATTTATTTTTTTTACCTTGTAGTCTGATGCGCTGCAGAAGCTCCGTGCCGACTCTGAAGTTCTCCGCGCTCGCTATGCACAGTACTTTGACCTGACTCTGGTCAATAACGACGTGGAACAGACTGTGAATGATCTCCTAGAAGCTTTTGACGCTGCATGTGCCTCTCCTCAGTGGGTCCCGGTGTCTTGGGTATATTGACCTCCCTCATTCTTTATTACCATTCCCAACCACATCCACTCCATTTCCAGCTCCGCATACAAACCATCTTACCTTTTTAATTGGCAGTTACAGACAGTACCAGGCCTGTGCTAATGAGTAGTTCAGTGTTTTTTACAGTTCTGGTCATCGGAAATTGTTTTTTTTGCGACATACCCTGGAGACTGTGGTATCCTCTATTTGAAATGTCAGAACCTGGTGTATTGCCCCCTTTAAATTGAACAAGTATGGGACTGGCGTTCTTCCCTGGTGTGGTTCAGCCACTTCTCCCAGATGTGTGTAGCATTTAGTAACTATGGCACGCCAAGGTGGTGACAAGGCGGGGCTTATAGAGTGGGGCTTTTTGTCACATGAACAGACAGTAGCACTATACTGTAAGGCAGGGATATGCAATTAGCGGACCTCCAGCAGAACTACAAGTCCCATGAGGCATAGCACGACTCTGACAGCAACAAGCGTGATGCCCAGAGGCATGATGGGAGTTGTAGGTCCACTAATTGCATATCCCTGATGTAAGGAATTGAGTGTCGCTCTGATGTGATGGCTAGGCACTGCACTATATAAATTGAGCTATGCAGTGGACGTTTTTAGAGACCCTGTCACCAACATATTGCAGTTTTTGTTTTTTTTCCTTGCATTGTCTCTCTGAACTTACTAGTAAAGTTGACTACTCCAGGAGAGTAAATCTCTAGCACAGCCTCCCTACCTTCCATGTTAGACATTCCTCTTCTGGGAATGTCTAATTGCTGTCAGTGCTGTTCCATCTCCTCTGCCTATCACCTCCTTACATCGCCCTTTATGTAAATGCCAGGCGCGAAGCTAAGTGGAATACTATGAGCAAAGGTGGGGGCGTTTGGTGCCTTAGCTGTTGTGTAACTACACCTCCCATGAGGCATTGCAAGACTGCTGTATAGCAGGGGTAGACAACCTCAGCCCTTCAGCTATGGTAAAAGTAAGTCCCATTAGGCCCATGGCTGTCAGTCTTGTAATGCATCATGCGATTTGTAGTGAAACAGCTGACGCATGAATGTTGTCTACCCACTTGAGTGTAAGCTGCCCAGGAGCAGTCTCTTGGATGTCTACACAAAGGAGGCTTTTACAGGTACATACCATTCCTAAAATGCATTAAATACACCTACAATCTTATGAAAAGATTACTGTTGGTGAGAGGGTCTCTTTAGCTTCATTCTATAGAAATTCCAGGTCCCTTATGAGACTGGGGGGGTCTGATTAGCTAACGCAGGGATTCACTGCTATGTATAGCTTGGCAGTGAACCCATCTAGCTAACCCTGGTTTAACGGTATGTGCTGAACATTCAGGGCGTTAGATGCATCTAATTGTATGCTGAACCCCCAATTCTGGTATACTGCAGGGTGGAGCGGACAAGTATATAATTTTAAAAGTTATAAGTATTAAATCCAATCCCATGAAGGAGGCAGCTGCTGGTATCTGTCCCATCGTTCAGGGACATCCTTTATGAACAGAATACGTTTTAGAAAAAGATTTTTAAACAAATTTAGGTGGAGATTATAGCTGGCGGTTAAAGGAGAACCTTGGTCAGAGTAAAAAAATAAATGCAATTTAAGCTGCTATTTTAATTTTCCCTTGTCCATTATCAGCATGCACTCCAAGTTCCAACCATTTCAGATCAGCTAAGAGCTTAACTTCCTCCAATTAGAATTGCAATGAGGTTAGGGGGCTAAGGGTCATCATACATTGAACGTTTTCCTTTTATATCTACCTATTCCAGTGGTTCTCCTCTCCTCAGGACCCACTAAACAGGCCAGGTTTGCAAGATAAACACATGACCGCTGCTCTTTGAGTGCAGTATTCTAGTCTGCATCCCCCCCAAAGTGAATTCTGGGCTGTTAGTGGGTGCTGAGGACAGGAGTTGAGAAATGCTGACCTAGTCAGTGTTAGGACATGACTGACCAGATACACACTGAAAGAATTGTTTTGGTAAATCTAAAAGGAGATTGTACTGTCAGTGTATTGTATCGTGTATGGCCAGCTAAGGTTACATGGGCATTTTTTTTGTTTGTTTTGCTGAGAGATTGAATGCCTCGCTGGCACTTCTCAATAAGCTAGAGCAGGGATATGCAATTAGCAGACCTCCAGCTGTTGCAGAACTACAAATCCCATGATGCATAGCAAGACTGACAGCCACAAGCATGACAGAGGCATGATGGGACTTGTAGTTTTGCAACAGCTGGAAGTCCACTTATTGCATATCCCTGAGCTAGAGCTACACAGGAAACTTTTGGTAATAGTCATGCTACTAAAATCTCTAGCAATTTTTTTTTTTTTTTTTTTTTTTTTTTTTTTTTTTAAAGCTACATGTACACCATGCACTTAGTGGCCACTTGCACAGGATTGGTGCATTTTGCTACCATGTGACTTGGGTAGATTACTCCTTTGTAAGCCCACTAAACTACAAGGGTTGTACTGAAAGTAATGCCAGTGGGTATAACGTAATGAGAATAATTATTAAATGTATAACTTGGTTAAAAATTTACTTAGGTTGATCACATTTCACATGTTCGTACAGTGATTCTTCTCCTCATTGCAGATAATGGATTCCAAGCAGAAGCAATGTGTGGTCATTGAGTTCTTAGGCTACATTCACACTAGGGCTGCAACTAACTATTATTTTCATAATCGATTAGTTGGCCGATTTGTATCGGTTAATAACCTTTAAAAAAAAAAAAGCGTGGTGCATAATTTAGTTTAAAAAAAAAAATGCAATTTATTCTTAAATATCTCTATGCAGTGGTAAATATAAATAACCAACTATATGGTTAGAGAGCAAAATCTCTCTAAGCAAATCCCCTTTTCACCACAAGTGCAGTTGCTGTAGACCCGAGGCGTACATGTAAAAGGAAAATAATAAAAAAAAACAGCATTTTTGCATGTACATGATTGGATTATAAAGTCAGCAGAGCTTCCCCCCTCAGATATACAGCAAGTGCACTTATAGTGCAGAGTGAATTTTCCTTTAGTAAATCATCCCCAATGACAGCACATTGCTTCTGCTTGAAATCCATTATTTACCTGCCATGACAGAGACGTTACTCTACCAACATATGACATTTGGATGACCTAACTCTTCTCTGTCATTGCAGGTGAATAATTGATTCCAAGCAGAAGCAATGTGCGGTCATTGATTTCTTGATAGAGGAGTGCAGGCTGTCCAACATCCACAGAAGGCTACAAAAGGTTTATGGAAATGACACCAGTGATGAGCAAAGTCTTGTCATTGACATTCACAAAAAGGCTTGACACGAGTCACCAATGACAAGATATTACTCTCATCAGTGGTTTCATCTCCATAAACAAACATTCTGTAGATGTTGGACAGTCTGCACCCCTTCTTCATCAATAACTCTATGACTGCACATTACAGGTAAATAATGGATTCCAAGCAGAAGCAATGTGCAGTCATTGAGTACTGGATGAAGGAGAGGTGCAGGCTGATTAACATCCACAGCAGGCTACAAAAGGTTTCTGGAAATCACACCACTGACGAGAGCAAAGTCTTGTCATTGGTGACTCGTGTCAAGCCTTTTGTGAATGACAAAACTTTGCTCTCGTCAGTGGTGCAATTTCCATAAACCTTTTGTAGCCTGCTGTGTATGTTCAGCCTGCGCCCCTCCTTCATCAAGAACTCAGTGACGGCACATTGCTTCTGCTTGGAATACATTATTTACCTGCAATGACAGAGAAGCGTTATTCTACCACCATGTGACATTTGAATAACCTATGCAACTCTTCCTCTATAGGAACTCATCTTCACTGCAGATAATGGATTCCAAGCAGAAGCAATGTGTAGTTATTGAGTTCTTAGAGAGGTGCAGGCTGGCTGTCCAACATCCACAGCAAGCTACACCAATAACACATTGCACCCTTCCTTTATGAAAAACTCAATGACAGTATGTGGCTGGAGAGGACAAGAGCAGTCTGTCTGACATCCACAGAATGTTTTCTGTAGCCTTCTGTGGATGTTGGACAACCTGCACCCTTTGCTTTATTAAAAACTCAATGACTGCACAATGCTTCTGCTTGGAATCCATTGTTTACCTGCAATAAAAAAAAAAAAAGTTACTCTACCAGCATGTAAAATTTGGATGACCAATGTATAATAAATTGATGCAAATTTGCAACAATTTTGCACAAAATCGTCTTTAATTTCTCACTCTGCACCACTCAGTTAATCCAGCCCATTGAGCTTTTTAGTAGAATGACTGAGCTACTCACCATCTCCTGTGTAGCTCTATCCTAAAAGAACCTTCTGGGGACTCAGGCAGATGGGCTTCATTGAATTTTTGCCTCCAAGCAGCTAATATAAAACGTGGGGAGACGAGGAACTAGTGTTTCCCATATAATCAATTACTTGTTTGTTTTTGCCTGGAGTTCTCCTTAAATTTCAACTGTATTATGTAAAGAGTGAACCATCGCCAGCAGTTTTGTAACCCCCCTCCCCCCCAATATACTCTGACCTTAAAGTGTGCCGCTGTTTTGAATTTTAAACTGCATTAGCATCTTAAGTTTTCAAATATTTGTTCTGTTATTGCTGAACATTGTTGCAGGGAAATATTCTTCTAAACTGGATGGATGATATAATTGTATCAATGTGAAAATAAAGTATATTGGGAAAATAAGGTGTGTTGCTTTAGACTTTGCTCTCTCTCTATATTATATATATATTTTTTTTAAATAGAACACACACACACACACACACACACACACACAGCTTAGGCTCCATTCACATTAGTGTATCTCCAAAGTTGCACGATTTCCAGTGCAACTTTGGCATAGAGAATGTAAAGTTGAATCAAAATGTAGTGCAGGCACGTTTTCCAAATTTTAACAGGTGCCATTGAAAAGGAATTGGCTGTGACTTTGCTGTCCAAAGTCACACAAGTCTGCATGGAGCTTGAAGGGAAAAGCTTTTTTTTTTTTTTTTTTTGCTGTCTGTGCCTCCCTATTAGGACAAATAGAGAAGGTAAATCTCCCCGTTTACTGTTAACAGCAAAGCCCAAAATTTTGGATGAACATCAGAACAGGCATAGAGGGGAAATCTTCCAACAGGGACACTATCTCTGGTGTCACACTGGGATTCTATTACTATGAAGAACATTCACTTCCTGTTTGGCTATGTGACAGGAAGTGAAATCCCCCTCCAATAGGAACACAGATGGCAAAACAAACTGATAGGGGTTACTCTAACCTCCCTCACACTCTGCAAAAAAAAAAAAAAACCTTTACCTACATTTTAAATAACCTGACAATAACGGTTTCTTGTGGATTGGTAAAATACATTTCCATTCTTCAGGCCCCTTTCACACTGGGGTGGTGCGGGTGCCAGCGGTAAAGCGGCACTATTTTAGTGCCACATTACTGTTGGTATTCAGCCGCTAGAGGGGGTGATTTTAACCCCCACGCTAGCACCCGAGAAAGGGTTAAAACCACCAAAAAGGGCTGATGCAGTGGCACTTTGCCGGCGGTATAGCCACATTGCCCCATTCCTTTCAATGGGAAGGATCAGTATATACACTGCTCCAAGAGGTGCTGCTAGCAGGACTTTATTTTTTTTTTTTAACCATCCTGCCAGCGCACCACTCCAGTGTGAAAGCCCTCAGGGCTTTTACACTAGTGTGTGAGGAGCGACTCTCAGGGCCCTTTGCAGGTACAATTTTTAGCGCCTGAAAAGCACCCCAGAGTGAAGGGGGTCTAAATGCACCAGCCAAATAAAAAAAAAAATCAGAGTATACCGGCATGAGATTTGACCACCTACATCATTTTGACTGCATTTATATTAGAAGGTTATAGAAGGCAGTGATCTCCACTTGCTCCTGAGTCCCTTGCCAAGTGCTGCTCTCCTGCATGATAAAAAACACAGAAGGTCAGCACATCCGCATTCATTCAGATAATGGTAAGCATTATCTGAACGGCACCCTTCCGAAAGCATTCTCTTATTAGATGCATCACGCTGTCTACTAAAATAAATCTTTGCATTCATTTAGAAAATGCAAAGCATTCTCTGATTGGCCACAAGGTATCAGGCCAGCATAGGACCCAAAAACAAGTGGAGTAGCGGTGTCCATTCAGTGCTTTCCCCAGCTTCCAAGAGCATCAGCCAGGTATACCTGTTACATTAGTTCATGCTGGAGCAATGTAACCATGTAAACTATGCCTGGAATGGTTCTTTAACTCCTAACATGAGGATTTTTTTTTTTTGTCTTGCATCAAAGAAACTTTTTTGCAAATGGGATCCCAACCCTCCTCAATGCATAGAAAAACACCTGTACTAATTAATTTGCACATAGATGTGTTGCAGCAACACATGCTAATAGGCTCCAACTGATCAAAGTCTGGCTCCAGTTTAATATTTTGCACAATAGAAAATACCACAATAAACATTGCATTTAAAAAAATAAATCAGATGATGGGGCAAGATATTTACTCTTCTGTGTGATATGGAAAAAGCTATACAGACATTTTACTACTGAAATACAACATTAAAAAAAAAAAAAAAATGTGAAAGTGACTAAAATAAACCGTGTTCAGTCACTTTCTAAGCTTTCCAACTCCTGCATCAAGTTTTCTTTTTCCTGTTCTAGTTCCAGGGCACGCTGGTGATTCTGCTGTAAGCGATCTTCCAGCCATTGTAGGAGTGGTCCGCTAATTGCGGACATTTGGCCACATAAGTTCTTAGTAAAAACTGCAAGAACAAAAAAGACACCATAAGAGCTTAGAGGTTTTATGTTGTATCTGTTTTTAAACCCCTCACTGGCAGCTTCCACCAGCACTTTACGATTTTAGAATCAGAGGAATTACATGGGCTTCTGCTGATCAGATATGTCAGTGATGGTGAACCTTGGCACCCCCAGATGTTTTGGAACTACATTTCCCATGATGCTCAACTACAATGCAGAGTGCATGAGCATCATGGGAAATGTATTTTGAAAACATCTGGGGTGCCAAAGTTCACCATCACTGATTAGCTGTCAGTGATCAGGAGCTCATCCTGGGAGCTGTTGGTTAAAAAAAAAAAAAAAAAAAAAAAAGTGGGGTATGCCTGTACACTTTTTTTTTTTGTTTGTTTTTTTAAGTACAAAATTGGGTTTATTTACTAAAGCTGGAAAGTCCAAAATCAGGCTCCCTTCTGCATATAAACCAATGATCTTCCAGGTTTTATTACCAAAGCTTAATTGAACAATCTGGGGTTAGAAGCTCATTGGTTTCTATACAGAAGGGAGCCTGATTTAGCACTTTCCAGCTTTAGTAAATAAACCCCCATTGTGTACTTAAACCAGGGCTCGACAAAACCCGGGCGCCAGGTCGCATTTGCGACTAGAATTAGCGACCTGGGGCAGCACAGCTAGGGGTATCCTGTCTCCGTGGACCCCCCCCCCCCCCCGGTGGTAATTGAGCCCCCGGCTTTGAGGCCTTCTGTGATACTATGGTTCCTTCTGGAATCTGGTGCCCTCTTGTGGTGGCCGTTGGAATTACAACCAGCAATGCTAATGAGGCTGGCAGGCAGGGCAAGCTCCATCTCCTTCCCTTTACTTAGAACCTATATTTATTCTCTAGAGAGTAAAATGGTGGTCGTTGCAATACTGTGTCACACTGTATTTGCACAGCGGACTTACAAGTGCACTTTTTTTGGGGAAAAATAAATTATTTTATCAAAAAAAATAAGACAACAGTAAAGTTAGCCCAATTTTTTTTTATATTGTGAAAGATAATGTTACGCCGAGTAAATTGATACCCAACATGTCATGCTTCAAAATTGCGCCCGCTCATGGAATAGCGACAAACTTTTACCCTTTAAAATCTCCATAGGCGACGTTCAAAAAATTCTACAGGTTGCATGTTTTGAGTTACAGAGAAGGTCTGGGGCTAGAATTATTGCTCTTACTCTACCGATCGCAGCAATACCTCACATGTGTGGTTTGAACACCGCTTTCATATATGCGTTCACTTCTGCACGCAAGCTTGGCAGGACAGGGCGCGTTTAAAATTTTATTTTATTTTTTCTTACTTTAACTTTTATTTTTTTTCACTGTTCTTTTAAAAAAAAAAAGAAAAAAGTGTGTCACTTTTATTCCTATTACAAGGAATGTAAAAATCCCTTGTAATAGAAAAAATCATGACGGGTCCTCTTATATATGAGATATGGGGTCAGAGAGACCTGACATCTCATATTTACACTAAAATGCAATTTAAAAAAAACTTGTCATTTGAAAAAAATAAAACAAAATGTCCCTCTAAGAGCTATGGGCAATGACTTGGAGACAGGTGGGGGGCTGGGGGCTATCTTCCCCTCACTTGTTTCCATGTCAGGCCAGGGACAGGTCCAGATCGCTGTCATGGACCTGGCTCCTAACTTTTTTAGCTGGCTCCTAGATTCCAAGCAAATTTGTCAACCCCTGACTTAAACGTGACATTTGGGCATCGCAGAAATTTGCATTCAAACTTCAGATTTGCTTGCGGTGCCATTTATTTCTTATTGGCACCCCAAAAGTGGGTAGCAGACAGCATTTTTGCAAAAATTTGGTACATGAGCCTCTTTACTGTGTTTTTGGAGGAGAGAGACCTATTAAAATAAATGGTGCTGCTTTAAAACAGGTCGCTCAAGTGTGAACAGGACCTGGTGGCCCTCCAGCTGATGTGAAACTACAAGTCCCACGAGGCATTACAAGGCAGACAGTTACAAGCGTGACTCCCACAGGCAGAGGCATGATGGGACTTGTAGTTTCACAACAGCTGGAGGGCTGCCAGTTTGAGACCGCCGATCTAAACCAAAGAATATTCTGAACACGCGGGGGGAGGGTTGGGGGGGTTATGGGGAAGAAAAAAAAAAAAAAAATCAGTGACTGGGTCACATAATCCGAAGCCAGTTAGCCTAGAGCGGACGCGGTCTTTGACAGCTTAGTCTGCGCTGAAAGCGCGCTTTCAGTACAGAAACATCATCCACCCCACCGACACATGGGCATTAAAGCCCATCATCCTTTGCTGCCACATGTTACAGGTTAAGGAAAAAAATAATAATTATACTATAATATACTAGAGGTGGTGTTGGGCTTTAAACTCAATGCTATAGGCAACAGCCTGCTATGATAAATGTACACTTACAATTTGATTGAACAACGTATTTGACAGGCTACTATGGAAATATCTCACACATACACTGTAGCGCAATAAGCTCTGAGCTCGTCATACAGATTAAAGTATAAGACAAGCCTACAACATACATATTAAAAAAATAAATAAAAAAAGGTCTCTCACCCTTTAGTTCTACTTTAAAGAGGAAATAAACCCTAATGGGTTTACTTCCTCTTTGATTCCCTGCAAAGGTAAAGCATAATGGACTACTATGCATCTCTCGCTCTCGGAAAATTCACCCTATTTGTCCCGTTTACCATCATCAATGAAAGGAAGACCCCCTTTCACTCTGGGGTCACGGCAGCGCCGTTTAAGCAGTGCAGTTTTAACACCAAAGAAGGGCTCAAAAGCGCCCGTGTTGTGCCACTTTGGAAGTGCTACCAAACAAAAATCCCAAGTTTTGGGTTGTCCCCAGAAAAGTAGTTATAATTAAAAAAAAAAAGAAATCTTCCAATGGGGACACTAGTGCCGATGAGCTGGGGGTCCCCAAGGAATTCCTTTGTAGGGATTTCCTCTCACTTCCTGTTTGGCTATGGGACAGGAAATGAATGTAAATCTCCGCAATGGGACACAGATGGGGGGAAAAAAAAAAAAAAAAATCATTCCTTGCTACATCTAAAATGAAAAATAACATTTTACTTGTAGTACTACGTTGTTAGGCTCTCCATTACACTTCCAGAAATTTGCTGGTTAATACCTTTGTTTTATTTTCAGTCATTTACAAGCTCCTGTTTCTGGCTGGGTAGTAAGTGGGGCAAGCTGTGGCCCCATTCACACCTGAGCATTTTGTAGCTTTAAGCCTGTAGCTATAACACACTGGAGATGGTTCACATCTCCGCGCAAACAAGTTCTGGAACTTTTTATTTTTTATTTTTTTACATTTTTTTGACCTGTGCAAAAAAAAAAAAAAAAAACGCATGACTTTCTGCCTGAAAACGCTACGCTCAGATGTGAATAGGGCCTTAGTTGTGTACTAAGGCTCTGTTCGCGCCTAAACCGGCCGCGGATCGCACAGAAACACTGTCCATCCCTGTTCTCCATTTCAAATCTTTGCCTGAATTCAGCCCTGAAAGGGAGCCAAAGTCACACACAGTTTGTGCAGTGCGCTCCACAGCTGCCCTGGAGACATGTGATCCGGCTTTATAGGGAGCCAATCACATTCTCCTGCTATGTGAATTGGATGCTGAGGGGAAAACCTCTTCCAATTTGCAATAGTGTGAACCCGGCCTAAAGATCGGTAGCCGGCAAGGCCAGCTTCCAGTCATGTCACCGCCAGTCCTTCTCATCCCCCATCTTGAGCATTCAGAAATATTTAAAAAGGATGGTCCCAGCAGGTGGGAAAGGGTTAGGGGAAATTGTGTGTTTTTGCCTAGAGTTCCGCTTTAAGCAAACCGATTGATGTGTCAACATTGTTGCATTTTACATGAAGAAACTTACCAGATCCATTGTGAATCTTTGTGACAGAATCTAGATGTCCAAGACTAAAAATAAAAAATACATTATAAAATGTAAACACAAGTAATGTTTGTTTTTAATACATAAAAGGATACATTTTGTATTCTATTACACACCACACCTTCTCATTCAAACAACCTCAATGCACACAGTTCCCACAGACAGATTTAAAAACCTAACTCAGGCCACAATAAAAAAAAAAAAATTATATATTATACACACACAGGTTATGAATCTACTCTGCGCACCAGCTCAGAAGCCTTTACAAACCCAGGCATTACCTTGTACAAGCAGCAGTGACATCAACGCTGTGCGGTACATAGCCTGTAGAGAGCACAAAGCTGTGGGAAGGGCCAGCGGGCTCCACCCACTACAGGGAGCCTGCCGAAAGGAGGGGGCAGAGACGAGACCAGCTCCCCCCCTCGCGTAAGGAGAGAGCGCGCAGCAGTGAGCAGACTTAATTACAGGAAGTTCCTGTGTCCTGTCAGATTAGGAGACCCGCCAAATCTTGTGATGTTCCGTCATGGCCATCTTCGTACACCCCACACCCTGCCTACATTCTGAAGTGGCCAAGTGGACAGCTTTTTACACCCACCGAGATCATGCATATCACACTTGTTTTAAGCTGTAAACTGATCTTATATAGTGGAATATAGGATTGGGGAAATCCGTGACATTGTTTTGATGTTGAATCTTAAAAGCAGCATCAAAACTGTCACGGATTTCCAAATACTGTATTTCACAGTTTACAGGTAAAAATAAGTGTGAAATGCAAGACTCCGGTGCGTGTAAAAATAGGATTTTTGTACTCACCGTAAAATCCCTTTCTCTGTAATTCACCAACCTACACAGCTCCTCTCTGTAACTAAATGGGTTGTTTAGCCTGCCATTAGGAGAACTAGGCAAAATTGTTACACAATACACAGAACTTTTAATCCCGCCCCAGGGGGGCGGACCCTGTGCTATCAACCCTCCTTACTGATCCCAGCAGCTTCAATACGTCAACAATCAGCATAACGTAGAAAAAAAGGAGGGGTGGGTGCTGTGTCGGTTGGTGAATTACAGAGAAAAGGAGTACAAAAATCCTATTTTCTCTTATATTCACTGACCGACACAGCTCCCCTCTGTAACTAAATGGGACGTCCCCAAGCAGTGCCAAACGAGGGGTGGGAAAAAAAAACAGCATAAAAACCTCATCCTCCATGGCAAGTGGGAACTAGTGAAACTAAACCCACAAAAAACAGCAGTGTGTGGAAAACCTCCACCATATAACCAGGCATCCTCAACAGGAGCGATCTCCAAAACTGCAACATTGCGGAAGTAATGCAACAGTGCATTTAACAAAAAAAGTATTGCGTTTTTATCGAAAAAAAACAGGAAAAAAACTCAATTTCAACTACACAGCCGTCTGCAAAACTTTGCGGCCAAAACAAGCATCAACCGATGCACTGACGTCTACCTTGTAGAACTGGGTAAACGTATGGCCATACGACCAGGTCGCCGCCTTACACACCTGAGAGATAGACGCTTGGTGTCGGAAGGCCCAAGATGTTGCGATTGCTCTTGTAGAGTGGGCCGTGACTGGAAAGGGGGGGGGCACCTGCCCCTTCAAGGCGTAGGATTGGACCACAATCTGTCTGATCCACCTGGAAATGGTGGCTGACGAGACCGCCATACCCTTCTTTGGACCAGCCACCGAAACATACAGTGAGTCTGACTTCCGAAAGGGAGCCGTGGAAGACAAGTACACCTTCAGAGCCCTAACCACATCGAGAGAGTGAAGGGCCACCTCCTTGGGGTGCTTCGGCTTAGGATACAACGATGGTAATACAATGTCCTCATTGATATGAAAAGCCGAAACCACCTTTGGTAGAAAGGATGGTTGCGGACGCAACACCACCTTATCCCTGTGGATGACCAGATAAGGCGACTTGCAGGACAAGCCGCCAATTCCGAAACCCTCCTGGCCGATGTGATGGCCACTAGAAAGACCACCTTCTGTGAAAGGGTCAACAGGGGAATCTCCCTGATCTTCTCAAACGGCGGCTTCTGAAGCGCCGACCACACCAGGTTCAAATCCCATGGGGGTAACGGAGGACGCAACGAGGAACTACATGTCGTACCCCCTGAACAAAGGTACTCACTAATAAGTGAGACGCCAGGGGTCGCTGAGAGGGAAAAAAAAAAAAAAAAAAAAAAAAGACAGCCAGGCCTGAAATTTGCCCCTTAATGGTGCTCAACGCCAATTTTTGGTCCACTCCATGCTGAAGAAACAGCAGTATCCTTGATATAGAAAAGGAGCATGGAGGCCACCCTTTCTCCTCACACATGGAGATGTAGGCCTTCCAGGTACGATGGTATATCTTCCATGAAGATTTCCGCACCCTCAGCACAGTTGGAATCACCGTGTGCGACAGACCCCGGTTCCTCAGCACCTAGCTCTCAATAGCCATGCCATTACAGCCAGCGATGGTAAAGCAGGGTGAAAGATTGGACATTTGAAATAGGAGGGCATCCCGCAGTCGCAGTTGCCAGGGAGCGTCTGCCACCAGACGCGCCAGATCTGCGTACCAGGGCCACTGAGGCCAATCTGGGGCAACCAGTATTACTGGAATCCCCTCGACTTCCACTCTGCAAAGTAGACGTCGCAAAAGTTTTAGTGGAGGAAAGGCGTATATCAGTTGGTACTGATCCCACGGAGCCACCAGCGCGTCTGCCCACGGATCCCTCGTCCTGGACACGAATCTCGGTACCTTCCAATTGTGACGGGAGGCCAAGAGATCCACCTCTGGCATGCCCCATTTTAGGCACAGCAGCTGGAATATCTCCGGATGCAACGCCCATTCTCCTGGGTCCAGCATCTGACGAC
This sequence comes from Lithobates pipiens, assembly GCF_037356315.1. Taxonomy (NCBI): domain Eukaryota; kingdom Metazoa; phylum Chordata; class Amphibia; order Anura; family Ranidae; genus Lithobates; species Lithobates pipiens. Next base: position 96,238,345 of record NW_027507685.1, on the reverse strand, counting down.
TCAGGTAGTCCGCCTGCCAATTTTACACCCCCGGGATGTAAATGGCTGACAGGGCCGGAACGTGTTGCTCTGCCCACCGAAGTATGTGAGCGACCTCCCGAGCAGCAGCTGAGCTTCTTGTTCCCCCTTGGTGATTTATGTACGCCATAGCCGTGGCGTTGTCTGACTGTATCCTGGTCAGACGCCCTTGAAGACACGTCAACCACGTGTGGAGGCACAGCCTGATCGCTCTCAATTGGAGCAGATTGATCGGCAACTTGGATTCCTCCGTCAACCAGAGGCCCTGAACCGACTGAATCCCCATCACTCCACCCCAGCCGGACAGACTGGCATCTGTAGTGATCACCGTCCAGTTCAGAGGAAGAAACAATTTTCCTGACTGAATCAACGGGGACCTCAACCACCAGATCAGGGAATCCCTGACTGGTTGGCTCACCGGGATCTGCCGATCCAGGAACAACGTAGATTTGTCCCATTTTGTCAATATCTCCTTCTGCAGGACTCTGGTGTGGAACTGGGCATAAGGTACTGCCTCGAAGGAGGCCACCAAGAGCCCCAGCACTTGCGTGCAAAAGTGGAGTGACGACCACTTGCGGTTCATCAGCAGATTGACTGCAGACCTGAGAGTCAGCAATTTGTCTGAGAGGAGAAAAACCCTCGCTTCCCTGGAGTCCAACAGCAACCCCAGGTACTCCAGACGCTGAGTCGGTACAACCACCAACTTCCTTAGGTTCAAACAGCCACCCAAATTTTTGCAGGGTCTGCATGGTGATCGCCACATCCTCCTCTAATTCTGAGGCGGAAGATGCTCTCAGGAGGAGATCGTCTAGGTAACCCAGGATCGCGATCCCGTGCTGCCTCAGCAACGCCAATACTGGAGCCAGTACTTTGGTAAAGACTAGGGAGGCTGATGCCAGGCCAAAAAGGAAGAGCCACAAACTGGTAGTGGTCTTCCCCTACTGCCAAACGCAGAATTTTTTGATGCCGAAGGCAAATGGGTATGTGCAGGTAAGCATCCTGGATGTCCAAGGACGCCAGGAAGTCCACTTGATGGAGTGCAGCGACAAATGAGCGAACTGATTCCATACTGAACCTCTGCACCTTTACAAAGTGATTGAGGGCTTTTAAGTCCAAGATTGGACGTACCCCTTCCTTCTTGGGAACCACAAACAGATTTGAGTAGAACCCCTGGAAGCGTTGCGATTCCAGAACTGGTACAATCACCCCCTGATTCAGCATGTCCCTTACTGCTCCTAACAGGGCCTCCCGGCGAACCGGGGACACGGGTATGCTGGAGGGGAAGAATCTGTTTGGAGGCCAAGAGAGAGAAACTATCTTGTAGCCTGTGGAAATCAGATCGTAGACCCATTGGTCGGATAACCGGGAGGTCCACCAGACTGCAAACGCCCGAAGACGACCCCCCCCCCCCCCCCCACCCGATAAGTGGGTGGGGGCAAACCTTCATGCGGTAGCACTTTTGTTCGCAGGCTTGCGGTTCCAGAGGCGCTTGGGTGTCCTGTCGGGCTGGGGACGTTTTGCCGAAGCACCGGGCGGACGAAAAAGCCGCTTGTGAGCAGAAAAAGAGGGCCCTTGCCTGCGGCAAGGATCCTTAGCCTTCCTGGCCTGTGGGAGTAGTGTACTCTTACCACCAGTGGCATTCTTAATAATGTCATCTAACGAGGCTCCAAAGAGCCGCTCGCCAAGGAAGGGAAGACCTGTCAGGGCTTTCTTGGATGCCTGGTCAGCAGACCAGCATTTCAGCCAAATTAGGCGCCTCGGCACCACAGCTGACACTGAAGCCCTGGATAACAGAGGGAGAGTATCCAGGGCCGCGTCACAAACGTACTTAAGGCCTTGCACTAGTTGGTCTGCTAGCTCCACACAGACAGGGGAGGCGTTCAGCTCTCCCAATTCGCGGTGCAAAAGTTTTGCCCACTCAGTGTCTGCGACACCAGTGCGGATGCCAGTACAGGTCGCACGGCTGACCCCACAACCATAAATAAGGAACGAACCACCGCCTCGGCCTTCGTATCCAAGGGATCCTTGAATGCAGGAGTCCCCTCAACCGGGATCGTGGTTACTTTATTTAACCTAGATACTGGGGGGTCCACGACCGGAGGAGCCAACCACTTTTTGAGAAGGATGTCCTCAAAGGGGTAACGCACTGCCAATTCCCTGTAGATGAATTTGTTAAAATAAGTCAAATACGGGAACACCTTAGGTAAACGTGCTGGCTTGTGGGACCCAAAAGGGACCGGTACATCAGCAGAGGCATCCGCTGGCCCCTGAATCTTCAGGGTATCATGCACAGCTGTGATGAGTGCTCCAACAAGCGCTTTGTCGAGCCCAGACCCGGACGGGGAATCATCCTCACTGTCCAAATGGCCCTGGTCAGCCACATCTGATAGGTCAGAGCAGGGGTCACCAGCCACAGCAGGGCCCGAGTCTGCATCAGAGCTCTCCCCAGAGGATGGGGGGGTGGCCAGAGGCCTCTTACGTGCACTTTTCCTTCCACGTGCCGCCTCTATCTTAGCAACATAGGAGTCAAGGACCGCCGTCAGGGTGTCCATGCGCACCACACTATCCTCAGGTGACCCGGTTGCTATAGCCTGGATTTCAGGGGAAGAAACACCAGTTTCTGAAGCCATGCTGACCCTAGCCTGTCTGCCACCTGCAAGGGGACTTAGGACAGTGAAGGTTCCACCCTCCTGCTGCTGCCACGTGGGGGGGGGGGTACCTAGCGCTAGACTCACCACCCTGGGGCGTTCTGTGAATGCCACTAGCAGTGTCTGTAGACCCTAGGAGGTTCCCAGTTGCAGAGAGGAGAAAACTGTCAGCAGCAGCTTCTTATAAACAGCAGTGAAACGTTCTGCAGAGCTAGCTTCAGCGTTCAGCAAGGAGCCATCCAGCGTCCTGTACACACAGTGGACACAGGAAACAGCAAGTGAGAGCACATGTAATGCTGCCACAAGAGAACTGTGGCGAAAAGAGCGCTCAGGCTTCAAGAAAATGGCCGCCAATTGAACTAAATAGGAGATCCTAAAGAAGATGGCTGCTGAAGCTCACCAGGGGAATACAGGCTTTCCCACATCCAAGATGGCCGCCAGACAGCACCATGCGGTGACCGAACAAAACTAGAAATGTGCTGCCTGCCTACAGCCAGAACAACCTCCACAAACACTTTTGAGACCCCCCCCAGACCGGGACCAGGACCAACGCCAGCCGCACAGAGCCCCCACAGGTGAGAAACCAGCAAACGCGCACACACACACACACACACACACACACACACACACACACACACACACACACACACACACACACACACACACACACACACACACACACACACACACACACACACACACACACACACACACACACACACACACACACACACCTCTCAGAGGGGGAAAGGAGGGGTGATAGGGACTTGGGAGAGAAGATAGGGAGGTGAGGTGGCCCCCGAATCGACCCCCCAGGGAATGCCCAGCTGCTCCCCCCACCAAGGCAGGGAGAGCCATACTTACCAGTCCTGAAGAGCTGGCAGACATTCCATCACAGAACTACTCCTGCGCAGTTACAGGGTATCTGTTGGCCTGGTATACTGTGATCCAGACAGCAGTAGCCCGGTCATATGTATACCCCGGAGCAATGAAGCTCACTGACCACCTCTGGAGCTGAGGCATGTCGTGGCCTGCCGAGCCTTAGCTGAGGCCTGGTCACGCTCGATGGCCGTACTGGGGAGACTACAAGGATATCATTAACCAGCCTGTCACCCAGCCGGCAGTTGATAAACGATCCCAGGATTTTTCATCTTGCGCAAAAAACATCAAACCTGCAGCAAAAACATGGACCGAGAGGGCCCGCAGGGTTCCTAGGTCATTCTCCTTACTAGGCAAAATAAAAACTGAAGCTGCTGGGAGCAGTGAGGAGGGTTGATAGCACAGGGTCTGCCCTCCTGGGGCGGGATTAAAAGTTCTGTGTATTGTGTGACAATTTTGCCTAGTTCTCCTAATGGCAGGCTCTACAACCCATTTAGTTACAGAGAGGAGCTGTGTCGGTCGGTGAATATAAGAGAAAAGATGTCCGCTTGGCGACTTCAGACTTTGTGTGGACGAGATGGCCATGAGGGAACATCACTTCCGTTATGAAATCTGGCAGGTCGTCTAATCGCCTAATCTGACGGGTCGCCTAATCGTCTAAAAAAAGATGTCCGCTTGGAACATCACTTCTGTTATGAAATCTGACGAGTAAGAGCCAAGGACCATGACTTGTTCCATGTTGGGTTCACTGTACAAGGATTCCAAAGAACACACATAGGCAACATTTATACATTTAAACGGAATGGATTGTTCTTCATACCTGTGTATTTTACGATAGGCATCTTGCTCTTCCTGGCAAAGGATTCTGGGAAGTTCCACAGCCGACTCCAGACATACTTTCCGGATTGTTTCTTGTGGCACCACATGAAGCGGAATCTCTATTCTCTCGTACCTGATAGACATTACATAAACGTTAGGGATTGTTCCACAGTACAAGAACGATTTTAGGCCGCCCAGACGGGTGGGGGGGGTGGGGGCGATTGTTTGGAACAAGCAGAAATGAGGTGCAGTATTGGAATCATCATACGATCGATCAGATTGTAATAAGGAACCATGACTCCGACAAGGCCGCTCTCAACAAAAACTGCCTGCCCAGGGGCCCATGATGCTATTAAAATAGCCCTGGGGACAAAGTAATGCATGGGGCGCCTACTAGGGAGACCGTTTCTGGGTGTAGCTAAATGAGGACAACATATTGGGGCAACAAAATTATTCCAAATTAAAATTCACTCCCTCTACACACTAATCCTCTTCTCCCCTGTACACACTGCTCCCGCTTTATTTTATTTTTTTTACACTGTCCCCTGTCATTAATGCCTCTCCCAGAGGAAAAAAAAAAAAGGCCACGCACGAAGCATGGCAAGCCCACGAGGGGCTCTGTTACAGATGCCGTGCACAGCTGACTCACTGTGTTCAGCTTTGGCTATTTTCAGCGGCTCCGTTGTGGTTCGTACTGTGCAAGCACTGCGCCTGCGCAGTACGGGGGGGGGGGTCCTTATCCACTCTGGGGAACTTTCTCGGCAGAACACCTCCATGCACAGACTACTGTTGGTGCTGGAGGGGATGTAGCGGTGGTCCGCCTCCAAGCTGACTCCACGGGGTCTCGGAACTTCTGCTCTGTGAGCACCCCCAGCAGCCCCGATTGGCTATCACCAGCGGACCCGGATACCTATGTAGATTATTTTGCATGTGGCCAGATATGCAATTCTTTGCAGTGCACTTTGCGACAATTTCTTTTTGCATTTACACAAAATCGCACCCGCAAAGTATCAGTACTCGCCAATAAAAAACAAACGGTATCGGTGCAACACACACACACACACAGATAGATATAGATAGTGCTGTGTAAATTAATGGCGCTATACAAGTAATATTAATAAAAATAATAAATAAAAACTATTCATGAATTCTGAAAGCATTTTCATTTCATTACTTTTTTTTTCCCTAGATGACTACATGCTCACACACAAAAATACTTACTCAGTGCTCTTCTGTGCTTGGACCGACTGGAAACAGGTATATAAAATACGTCCCGTCTAAGGACCAAAGCAAAGAAATAAATACATACATTTAAAATAAATAAGGAAGGGGAGAATAAAAAGTAAAGAAAAACAACAACAATACAAAATACACAGTAAGCTTAAAAAAGGTTAAAGCCTATTCCCAGCTACAGGGGCGGCGGGGGGGGGATAGCTTCCCTGAAGAAGTATCGTAACAAGTTATGCAACGCGTCGGGTGGAGCCAGTGACGTCACTTTCGTGTGTCTCGTATTCCCAGAAAGCGGTGAGGAGGCAATTAGCTTTTTTTAATTTTGTTGAATACGCTGTCAAAAAAGGTTTTAAAGCAGTTGTAAACTCAAAAAATAAAAACATGAAAGACAAAAAAAAAAAAAAAAAAAAAAGGCATAATGAGCTAGTTTGCATCGCTTACTAGCTCATTATGAATCACTTATGTTAGAACGAAGCTGTTGCAGCGGTCCCTGTACACTGCTCTGACATGTCTCCCAGAGTTATTTCAGGGTTCATGGGCTCCAGCACTGTGATTGGCCGGAGCCGCGATGATGGCATGCGAGGGACCCGCCGGTCACGGCACGATCGTGCCGCTTCTTCAGCGCGCACGCGCTGATGACGTCGGCACACGTGGATACAGTGAATACCTCCTAAATGGTGCAAGTTTAGGAGAAATTCATGGTACTGTGAGGAGTTAGCTCGGCAGCGGGTGTGTGTGACCCCCTGGATGGGTTCACAACACAAAATCAGGCACAGCAGACAGCGTTGTAGGTGCAAAAAAAAAAAAAAAAAATGCGGTTTATTTATGCTACATGCAGTGATACATATAACAGCCAAACAAAAATAAAACATGAAAATAAATCCTGGTCAGCTTGACCTCTAACTACACACTTAGATTCCCTGTCTAACAACTGAGTGCAGCCTTGTGCTGCACCAGTCCCTGTCTCTGTTGTAGAGGTTTGCCACACAGGCGTTAACTCACTGCACAGAACAGATATCACACTCCCCAGTCTATACAACACAAAACTGGTTCCAGGATGGAGCATCTCCCTAAGCATGCTGGGGTTTTTTGTAGAGGTCTTAATGAGCCCACTTACTTCAGCTGGGCTCATTAACTCTTCCCCTCTAATTGTAAAAGTCTGCATAAAGCCTGAATCTAGGGCACACATTTCCCATCCTGGATACAACCAGGTGACTTTACCTGCGTGCTGCCACAGTACCTACAGGTATATAGGCTTACCTGTAGGTAAAAGTGGTGTAACAGTTTACAACCACTTTAAATGCAAGTAATACATAGTTGTAAAATAGGAGTGGAAGGTTTTTTTTGTTTTGTTTTTTGTTTTTTTTTAGCCATTTTGCAGATGATATTTTCCTTATATACTCAGAGTAAACGAGAGGCATGAGGAGTGTATCTAGTCCCAACGAGGGGGGGGGGGGGGGGTTGGGAAGAGACTGATCGGATCGCATCCTATTGCATTAACAGAAACAAAAGGATCACTTAATTACCAAAAACGTAAGCTGGGTTCACACTGGTGCGATTTTAGAAATTGCATGCGATGTGCACCGCACTGCTATGCAGATCACATGCGATCTATGATGGCTTTATTCGCATCAAAATGGTGCAGGACCCTTTTTCTTTTGGTCTGCACTGGAATCGGATCATATATGGGCCCTCACACACCTATGCAAGCCGATTCCTGCACCATCTGGCAGTTCGCACTGGGGGCGTCATTAACTTTGCATTGACGCCCGCAGCGGTTTTGCAGACGTCAGTGTGAACCACCGGCAGGTGACATGCGATCTGGGGGAACCCGCACTGGAATCACGCTGGTTCCCGCATCGCATATATGTGAACCGGCACTTAAACTGTTAGAAATGGAGTGCATTAGAATCTGCACAACCACGTAACCATAGAGAGCTTTCACACTGGAGCGGTGAGCTGGCAGCTTGTCGGAAAAAGTCCTGCCAGCAGCTTCTTTGGAGCGGTGAATTTACAGCTCCTCCACCGCTGCTCCCCTTTGAAATCAATGGGGCAGTGCTGCGATACTGGCTGCGTTTTGCGGGCGGATTTAACCCCTTTTCGGCCGCTAGCGGAGGGCTAAAACTGCCCCGCTAGCGACTGAATAGCGCTGATAAAACTACGGTAAAGCGGCACTGAAAATAGCGCTGCATTACGGCTGATGCCCTAGGCAGCACAGTGTGAAAGGGGCCCAAGACAAAAAGTGCCCTCCCTATATAACCCCTCCCACTACTGGGAGTATCTCAGTTTTGTAGCAAAGCAATACACTAAGAACCTCTGTGTCCCGTGATGTACTTCAAAGAAAAGGATTTTACAGGTAAGCGGTTATAACTATTTTCTTATCGTACATCATGGAACACAGAGCCATAGTAGTTACTATGTGGGATTTCCCATAGCACTGCTAACTGAAGGGAGGAAGACAACAAAAGTAGGGCACCAAGAGACTAGAGGACTTATAATGCAGCCTGCAGTACACTATGCCCAAAGGCGATATCATCACGACCTTTTACATCTACTTGATAAAAATCTGGTAAATGTATGGACTGAAGACCAAGTTGCGGCCTTGCAGATCTGAGCCATGGAGGCTTGACGATGCACTGCCCAAGAAGCACTAAACAGCCCTGATCACTTGACAAATCAATTTAGAAATAGCAGATTTCGTTGCCGCCTGTCCTCTTTTAGGACCGCCTGGCAATACAAACAAAACATCTGTTTTACGAATCTGAGCGGTCATTTTCAAATAGACCTTGACCGTTCTCACCACATCAAGAGATTGTAGTTACTTTTCTTCCAAAGAATGAGGTTCTGGAAAAAATGCAGGCAGAACAATATCCTGGTTTAAATGAAAACCTGACACTACCTTCGGTAGGAAATTAGGAGGCCGCAATACAACCTTATCCTTATGAACAATCAAATATGGCTCTTTACAAGAAAGAGCAGCCCAACTCTGAAACTCTTCTTGCAGAAGATATAGCAACAAAGAAAAAATTATTTTCCTCGTCAAGAGGACCAAGGGAATATCACAAACTGGCTCAAAGGGCTGTTTTTGTAAAGCAGACAGGACTAAATTTAAGTCCCAAGGGTGGTTTAACTGGGGGATTAATCCACGTTCCCCCCCTGAACAAAGTTACGAACTGAAGCAAGTGGTCATTGAAACAATACCTATAAAGGCTGACACCTGGCCCTTGATAGTACTCAAGGCCAGCTTAATTTCTAATCCCATCTGTAGGAATGCAAGGATCCTACCTATGACATACTTTCAGGAGTGCCAACCTCTGGATTCACATCAGGAGACATATGCCTTCCAGACTATTAGTATAGGACTCTGGAGGCCGCCTTCCTAGCATTAACCAAAGTAGAAACCACTGAAGCTGGCAGCCCACAGTTTTTTAGAATGTGGGTCTCAATCACCAAACCGTTAAATTTAGCATTTGTAAGGTAGGATGGATTACTGGACCTTGCGAGAGAAGGCCAGGCCACAGTGGTAGGGTCCAAGGGTCCCCCACCGCCATCTTTATGATCTCGGCAAACCAAGATCTCCTGTGCCACCAAAATCACCTCCTTCCCTCCTTGCTTGATCCTGCGAAGAAGACGCAGAAGCAGAACAGGAGGGAACGCACAGATCAGTGAAAACTGATCCCACGGAAGGACCAAGGCATCTGTTCCGTATGCCATCTGATCCCTTGTCGTTGACACAAAGTTCTCAATCTTGTTGCTGAACCTGGATGCAAACAGATCCACGTCCGGGACTCCCCATTTCTGACATATTGAAAGAAATATGTTGGGATGAAGGGACAATTCTCCAGGAACAATTGTTGGCGACTTAAGTAGTCCACCTGCCAATTCTCTATGCCCGGAATGAAGATTGCTGATAGGCAAGGAATGTTGTTTTCTGCCCAAGAAAGAATATGATTCACCCCTTTCTGGGCCGCACAACTCCTCGTGCCCCCTTGGTGATTGATATAGGCAACCGCTGTGGCATTGTCGGACTGGTTTCTGACAGGGCAATTCCATAGTCTGGACGTCCAGGTCTCCAGGGCCAGGCGCACTGCCCGAATCTCTAGAATATTGATGGGCAAGGTCATCTCTGATTTGGACCATTTGCCTTGGACAAACACTTCCTCCAGGACTGCTCCCCAAACCAGAAGGCTGGCATCTGTTACCACCTTCCAGGTAAACGGTGGAAAGGATTCTCCTTTTTGAAGATTCTTGGATATAAACCACCAATTGAGGCTCTGACACACAATGGCGAATAAACGCACTGGGAAGTTCAGAGCTCGGACCTTCTTATTCCAAGTTGACAGGATACTGTTTTGCAGCAGTCTTGAACGAAACTGCGCATAAGGAACAGCCTTGAAAGAAGCCTTCATCATCTTTCCCAACAATTTCACGCAAAGTCAAACAGAAGGATTCTTCTTGGTTTTGACCAATTGAATCAGTTCTTTTATGGAATTGATCCTTTCCTAAGGAAACACCTTCTTCTGAGCTGTATCGATGATCAGCCCCAAGTAAAGCAATCTCCTTGATGGATTTTAGGAGGCTTTCTCTAGGTTGAGAATCCAACCTAGGTATTCCAGGTAGCTGACTGCTGTGACCAAAGTTTGGTTTAAGCGGGCTACCGATTGATCTATCAAGAGTAGATCATCTAAGTAGGCTAGTATTGTTATACCTTGAGCCCTTAAGCCTGGCTCCTCCTTTAGCCCTTAGCCTGGCTAAAGGAGGAGCCAGGACCTTTGTAAAATACTCAATGTGCAGTAGCTAGAATGAAAGGCAGAGCTACAAACTGGAAATGAACATCTTCTACCTCGAAGCATAAAAATTTCTGGTGAGCGGGGGGGAAAATAAATAAAAAATCGGCACATGGAGAGAAGCAGGTTTTATGTCAATTGACGCCAGAAGTTCTCCCCCTGATCGGATTAACTCGAAATGCGAAAAAGAACGGATATTCAAAAAGCGATTTAGATCTTTGAGACCTAAAATGGGTCTGACATCCCGTTTTGTTTTGGAACCGTGAACAGGTTTGAATAAAACACCAAACCTTGCTCTTCCAGTGGGACCACAGATGTTACTCTTTGAGACAAGTGATGATCCAAGGCTAGAAAGACTTTTTTCACTGGATTTCACTGGGAACGTTTTATCTGAGAAAAACGAGGAGGTGGGAACTGTAGTTTGTATTCTGGAAAAATTGAGGAAGCCATCCATCTGTCTTGACCTTGTTCCTGACAGATCTTTTGAAAACTGTAAAAGCCTTCCCCCCACTTGAGCGAGTGGGGGTGCACCTTCATAAGGAGGCTTTAGTATTCTGTTTTGTGGGTTTCTTCTCCCCCCCCCCCCCCCCCATGTCCTTTTTTTGGCCCTGGGACTGACCGAGGTTTACCTCTTGAACCTGATGGTGGAGGCAATTGAGACTGCCTGGAGGCTGATGCCCGTGGAGAAGAAGCACTTTTAAATCAAAAAGGCTTAAAACTTTTTAACCGGTACAAGGGAACTTTTCTCGTTAGAAATTCTTTGGATATACTTATCCAGATTGTCTCCAAACAACCATTCACCATGAAAAGCGAAACTGGGCAAAGGCTTTTTGCATGGCGCTACGGCTGACCAATTTTTCAACCATAGGATTCTACGCACATGTACCACTCCTAGCATGAGCAGTGAAACCTGGAGAATAGAATCTTTCATAGCATCTACTGTGAAACAAATGCTTTTGATATCCTGGCCAACTCCTGGGCCTGCTGATCGGGAATAAATGAGTAGCTCTATAAACTGGTCCTTTAACCACTTCAGCCCCCGACCATTTTGCTGGCCAAAGACCAGACCACTTTTTGCGATTGGGCACTGCGTCGCTTTAACTGACAATTGCACGGTCATACGACGTGGCTCCCAAACAAAATTGACATCCTTTTTTTCCCACAAATAGAGCTTTCTTTTAGTGGTATTTGATCACCTCTGCGGTTTTAATTTTTTGCGCTATAAACAAGAATAGAGCGACAATTTTGAAAAAAAAAAAAAAAAAACGCATTATTTTTTACTTTTTGTTATAATAATATCCCCCAAATATATATATAAAAAACTTTTTTTCCCCTTTAGGCCAATACGTATTCTTCTACATATATTCCAGATAAAAAAAAAAAAAAAAAAAAATAAAATCGCAATAAGCGATTGATTGGTTTGCGCAAAAGTTATAGTGTTTACAAAATAGGGGATAGTTTTATGGCATTTTTATTAATAATTTTTTTTTTTTTTTAATAGTAATGGCGGCGATCAGCGATTATTATTGTGACTGCGACATTATGGCGGACACATCGGACATTTTTGACACATTTTTGGGACCACTGTCATTTATACAGCAATCACTGCTATACAAATGCAGTGATTCCTGTGTAAATGACACTGAAAGTGAAGGGGTTAATCAGTGGGTGGCAGTGTAGGGGTTAAGTGTTCCTAGGGGGTGTGTTACTAACTGCTGGGGGCTGGGCTTTCATTTAGTGAACACTGATCTCTGCTCCAATCACATGGAGCAGAGATCAGCGTTACTTGTTGCTAGGCAGAATGGAGAAATGCTTTTTACACGGCATTTCCTCCATTCAGCCGTCCCGTGAGACGATCGCGGGTATGCCCGCGGCGATCGGGTCCCGCGACCGGTCTCACAGGGGTCCCGACCCTCGCGGGAGCGCCCCGCCAGCGGTGCGCTCCCGATGGCAGGGCGGCATTGAAGATTGGACGTACATGTACGCCCATATGCCTGCCCGTGCCATTCTGTCGACGTACATCGTCGTGCGCTGGTCGGGAAGTGGTTAAAGTGTCTCCTTTGGAGATGCTGTTTACAACGGCATCTCTCCATTCAGCCGCCCCGTGAGACGATCGCAGGTATGCCCGCGGCGATTGAGTCTGCAGGACCCGTGGCCGGACTCACGGGGGTCCCGACCAGCACGCGAGCGCTAAGCAGCTAGCGCGCTTGCGATGGCAGGGCGGCATTAAAAATTGGACGTACCTGTACGCCAATATGCCTGCCCGTGCCATTCTGCCGACGTACATCGGCGTGCGCTGGTCAGGAACTGGTTAAGGACTGAGATACTCCAATTGCTGCCAGTGCAGGTTGAAAGACTAAATCTGCCAGCACAATATCGTTTTTAAAAAGGAACTCTAACATTTTATCCATTGGATCCTTTAGCATATGAGCATTGTCTACTGGACAAGTCAGATTTTTATTTACAGATGATATAGCAGCATCAATTGTTGGAATTCACGATTTATTATAAAATCTTCCTCTATAGGATAAAGTATTGAAAACTTTTTCGGAAGAAAACAACTGTTAATCTGGGTGCTCCCACTCAGAATACATTCGCTTCCTTAGCCGTGAATGGATAGGAAAAGAATGAACAGATTGGCGAGGCTTTAGTGAATCCAAAATCAGAAGTGGGCTAGTGGGCTCATCGACCAACTGCGTTATTAGCAGTAAAAATGTGGAGCAGACCAATTCAGTGAGAGACTACCAACAATATTTCCTGCGAACCTGACCCTTCCGTATCAGGTTCTTCAGAAGAGCATCTTCCTGGTCCTTTATAAGGAATTCATCATCTCTTGCTCCTTGTTCCTCAGCAAGAGGGCCCTGAGCGATGGACAGGGACCTGCTGCCCTTAGTCCCACTTTGGGATGCAATTAAAGCATACATTTTTTGCTCCAAGCTTAAGATGGTTGAAGAAAGAGGGGGAAAAAAAAAAAAAAAAAAAACATCCTTCGTAATATACAGTGCCTTGCAAAAGTATTCGACCCCCCTTGAACTTTTCAAACTTTTGCCACATTTCAGGCTTCAAACATAAAGATATAAAATTTTTATTTTTTGTGAAGAATCACCAACAAGTGGGACACAATTGTGAAGTGGAACGAAATGGTGGATTTTTGAAACTTTTTTTAAACTAATAAAAAAAATGAAAAGTGGGGCGTGCAAAATTATTTGGCACCCTTGCGTTAATACTTTGTAGAGCCACCTTTTGCTGCGATTACAGCTGCAAGTCGCTTGGGGTATGTCTATCAGTTTTGCACATCGAGAGACTGAAATTCTTGCCCATTCTTCCTTGCAAAACAGCTCGAGCTCAGTGAGGTTGGATGGAGAGCGTTTGTGAACAGCAGTTTTCAGCTCTTTCCACAGATTCTCGATTGGATTCAGGTCTGGACTTTGACTTGGCCATTCTAACACCTGGATACGTTTATTTGTGAACCATTCCTTTGTAGATTTTGCTGTATGTTTGGGATCATTGTCCTGTTGGAAGATAAATCTCCGTCCCAGTTTCAGGTCTTTTGCAGACTCCAACAGGTTTTCATCCAGAATGGTCCTGTATTTGGCTGTAGTTCTCTGCAGTTCATCCAGAGTGATCATGGGCCTCTTGGCTGCATCTCTGATCAGTCTTCTCCTTGTCGGAGCTGAAAGTTTAGAGGGACGGCCAGGTCTTGGTAGATTTGTAGTGGTCTGATACTGCTTCCATTTCAAAATGATCGCTTGCACAGTGCTCCTTAGGATGTTTAAAGCTTGGGAAATCTTTTTGTATCCAAATCCGGCTTTAAACTTCTCCACAACAGTATTACGGACCTGCCTGGTGTGTTCCTTGGTCTTCATGATGCTCTCTGCGCTTTCAACAGAACCCTGAGACTATCACAGAGCAGGGGCATTTATACAGAGACTTGATTACACACAGGTGGATTCTATTTATCACCATCAGTCATTTAGGACAACATTGGATCATTCAGAGATCCTCGCTGAACTTCTGGAGTGAGAGTTTGCTGCACTGAAAGTAAAGGGGCCGAATAATTTTGCACGCACCACTTTTCAGTTTTTTATTTGCTAAAAAAGTTTAAAGTTATCCAATAGATTTCGTTCCACTTCACAATTGTGTCCCACTTGTTGTTGATTCTTCACAAAAAATAAAAATTTTATATCTTTATGTTTGAAGCCTGAAATGTGGCAAAAGGTTGAAAAGTTCAAGGGGGCCGAATACTTTCGCAAAGGCACTGTACATAGGGGCTGCAGTGTTAAGAGCAGCTGCAACATTTGCCCCTCCTGATGGCTCACTCTGACCAGCCATATTACTCTCAGGGGAGGATGCCATCTTTTTTGTGATGGTTCTAGGCTTCCGTTTGACTGTAGAAGTTTTTAGAGGCCCTTTTTTGAGGTGTTTTTCACCCCCCCTTCTGACCATAGCCAATGCAGAAAGCAGAGGTACTACCAGAAGGAATGCATCTACTTCTTGAGCAATAGTCCAGCCCCGACACGGCTATTAATGCTCAGCCTGATGCAGTATTAAATGTGTCAAAAGGAATGCCTGTGTCGCCAAAGCTCTTATATGCCACCTTTTCTCTTGTGTCCCTCCTGCAGCATGTAACAGCACAAATAGTGCCTTTTAAAACATACCTTCCCGTGCTGGACGTTGGAGGATGCCAACGCTGCACTAAGCCCTGCCCCCGTCGCCTACAGCACTTCCCCCTTTTTTCTTTTTTAAAAGAGACTCAGTAATTACTGGTGGGATGTCCCAGAGCAATGCTATCTGAGGGGAGGGGAACCACACAACATAGGGTGTACTCAGACTTGAGGACCCTGTACCGCCGCCTGCAGCACACTATGCCCAAAGGCGATGTCCTCATGCCTTCTCACATTTGGTGAATGTATGGATGACCAGGTTGCAGCCTTGCAGATTTGAGCCATGGAGGCCTGGTGATGCACTGCCCACGAAGCACTAATAGCCCTAGTGGAGTGCACCTTGATTTGAAAAGGCGGAATCTTTTGCTTCAAACCATAAGCTTGAACAATTACTTGTCAAATCCATTTAGCAATGGTAGATTTTGATGCTGCCTGTCCTCTGGCAATACGAACAAAACATCAGTTTTGCGAACCTGAGCCGTTGCTTCCAGATAGGCTTTGACTGCTCTCACTACATCCAAAGAACGTAGTGACTTCTCTTCCGTAGAACAGGGATTTGGAAAAAAGGAAGGCAGAACAATATCTTGGTTTAGATGAAAACCTGAGACCACCTTCAGTAGAAAACTAGGATGAGGGCGTAACACTCTATCCTTGTGCATTATCAGATACGGTTCTTTACAAGAGAGGGCCGCTAATTCTGATACTCTTCTGCCAGAAGAAATGGCCACCAGAAAAATGAATTTCCTTGTCAACAGAACTAAGGGAATCTGATGTATCGGTTCAAAAGGCTGCTTCTGTAAAGCTGACAGAACCAAATTCAAATTCAAATCCCAGAGGTTCAGAGGCACCCTAACTGGAGGATTAAGGCACGTTACCCCTTGTATCAAGCTTCAGACCAAAGAAAGTGAAGCAAGTGGACGTTGAAACAGAACTGATAAGGCCAAGACTTGGCCCTTGATGGTACTCAAGGCCAGTTTCATCTCTAACCCATTTTGCAGAAATTCAAGGATTCTGCCTATGACATATTTTCTGGGATGCCAACCCCTGGATTCACACCAGGAGACATATGCTTTCCAGACTCTATGATAAATCATTCTGGAAGCTGGCTTTCCCCCACCCCCCATCTCTGGCATATGGCCAGAATGACGTTGGGGTTGAGAGACCATTCCCCTGGCACTAACTGCTGGCGGCTCAAGTAGTCCGCCTGCCATTTCTCTACCCCCGAAATGAAGACTGCCGATATACATGGCACATGTCTTTCTGCCCAGATTAAGATCTGGTTTACTTCTTCCTGAACTGCACAACTCTTGGTGCCCCCTTGGTGATGAATATAAGTCACTGCTGTGGCATTGTCGGACTGGATCCTGACAGGACAACCCTGCAACCTGAGTGTCCAGGCTTTTAGGGCTAGATACGCCACACGGATCTCCAGAATGTTGATGGGTAAGGCCCTCTCGGTCCTGGACCATCTCCCTTGGACAGTCGACTGTTCCAGGACTGCCCCCCAACCTGAAAGACTGGCATCTGTTACCACTGTCCAGGTAACTGGTAAAAAAGTAGTTTCCTTTCCGCAGTTTTTCGGGTATCAACCACTAGCTGAGGCTCCGACGTGTTGTAGGGGACAGATGCATCGGAAAATCTAAGGCCCGAACCTTCTTGTTCCAGGCCGATAGGATACTATTTTGCAGTAGCCTTGAATGAGACTGAGCGTAGGGAACTGCTTCGAATGAAGCCACTATCTTCCCCAACAACCTCAAAGACAAATAGAACGACCCTTCTTTGCCCCGACTACTTGAATCAGTTCTCTTATAGCACTGGTCTTTGCTTGGGGTAGGAATACCCTCTGCTGGGCTGCATCTATGACCAGACCCAAATACTCTAGTCTTCTTACTGGTTTTAAAGAAGACTTCTCTAAGTTGAGGACCCAACCTAGGTGTTCCAGGTAGTTGATTGTGGTGACCAAATTTTGGTCCAGGCGGGCTACAGACCGGTCTATCAAGAGCAAGTCGTCTAGGCATGCTATTATCGTTATACCTTGAGCCCTTAATCTGGCCAGGGGAGGAGCCAAGATCTTTGTAAACACCCGAGGTGCAGTAGCTAGCCCGAAAGGCAGAGCTACTAACTGAAAGTGGCGTTTTTCTACTTTGAAACCCAGGAACTTTTGATGAGCAGGGAAAATGGGTACATGCAGCTACGCATCCTTGATGTCTATTGATGCCAGAAGTTCTCCTCCTTGTAGGATGGAGACTACTGATCGGATTGATTCCATGCAAAAGGACCGCATCTCTAGAGATCGGTTCATATCTTTGAGATCTAGAATGGGTCTGACATCTCCGTTTGGCTTCAGTACCGTGAAAAGGTTTGAATAAAACCCCATTCCCTGCTCTTGCATAGGAACTACCATGAACTTTTTGCGACAATAGTCGCTCCAACGCTAGGAGGAGAGACTTCTTTCTCTGAGGAAACAAGAAGGGAATTCTCGGAATTCTAGTTTGTAACCTAGAGTTATTGTGGAGACCACCCATTTGTCCCGAAATTCCTCCTGCCAGAGCCCTGAGAACTTTAGTACTCTTCCCCCCCACTTGAGTGAGCGGGGGCGCCCCTTCATAAGGAGGTCTTAGCGTTTTGTCTTGAAGACCTTCTCCCCCAGGACTTCTTTTGTCCCTGGGGTTGACTCTGAGTTTTAACCTTAGAGCCCGACGGAGGAGGCTGATGCCCCTGGCACTGGAGAAAGCGCCCGTATAAAGGAGGGACATTTACTCCTTTTCTTGACTGGTAAAAGGGTGCTTTTCCCCACTAGAGATCCTTTGGATATAATTGTCCAAGTCCTCTCCAAAACAGTTTTGCACCACGAAAGGGAAATCCCGCCAGGAGTTTCTTACATGGTGATTCGGCTGATCAATTTTTCAGCCACAAGATTCTACGCATGTGTACCAATCCAAGCGTAAGGCGAGAGGTCTGAAGGATAGAACCTCTGATAGCATCAACAGCAAAACACAGCCGCTGGAAGGTTAGCTAACCCCCGGGCTTGCTGTTCAGGTAAGGCTTTAAGCACCTGTTTAACATGGTCTCTCAAATATTGACAGACTCCAATTGCTGCCACTGCAGGTTGTGCTACTGAACCTGCCAAGGAGAAAACATTTTTTTAATAGGAGTTCCATTTTCTTATCAGTTGGATCCCTAAGCATCTGAGCGTTGTCAACAGGACAAGTCAGGCTTTTGTTTACGGAGGAAATGGCGGCGTCAACTGTGGATATACCCCACATCTTATTACATTTTTCCTCCATAGGATAAAGTGTAGAAAACTTTTTAGAAGGAAAAAAAAAAAAGTTTATGTGGGTGATCCCACTCACAATAGATAAGCTTTTCTAGCAAACCATGAATAGGAAAAGCATGTGCAGTTTGAGGAGGTTTCAGTAAACCCAGAGAAGAAGTGGGTTCTTTAACCACTTCCCGACCAGCGCACGACGATGTACGTCGACAGCATGGCACGGGCAGGCATATTGGCGTACATGTACGTCCAATATTCGTTGCCGCCGTGCCATCGGGAGCGCGCCGCCGGCGGCGCGCTCCCGCGCTGGTCGGGACCCCCGTGAGTCCGGTCGCGGGACCCGCGGACTCGATCGCCGCGGGCATCCCCGCGATCGTCTCACGGAGCGGCCGAATGGAGGAAATGCTGTATAAACAACATTTTCCCATTCTGCCTAGCAACTAGTGACGCTGATCTCTGCTCCATGTGATTGGAGCAGAGATCAGTGTACACTAAATGAAAGCCCAACCCCCCCACAGTTAGTAACACACCCCTAGGAACACTTAACCCCTACACTGCCACCCACTGGTTAACTCTTTCACTGCCAGTGTCATTTACACAGGAATCACTGCATTTATATAGCAGTGATTACTGTAT
The DNA here is from genome assembly GCF_037356315.1 of Lithobates pipiens. Taxonomy (NCBI): domain Eukaryota; kingdom Metazoa; phylum Chordata; class Amphibia; order Anura; family Ranidae; genus Lithobates; species Lithobates pipiens. The sequence continues at coordinate 96,219,393 of NW_027507685.1, read as the reverse complement.
AAATGACAATGGTCCCAAAAATGTGTCAAAAATGTCCGATATGTCCCCGACAATGTCGCAGTCACAATAAAAAAAAAAAAAAAAAAAAAAAAAATCGCAGATCGCCGCCATTACTAGTAAAAAAAAAATAATAAAAAATTATTAATAAAAATGCTATAAAACTATCCCTATTTTGTAAACGCTATAACTTTTGCGCAAACCAATCAATAATCGCTTATTGCGATTTTTTTTACCAAAAATATGTAGAAGAATACGTATCGGCCTAAATTGAGGGAAAAAAATGTTTTTTTATATATTTTTGGGGGATATTTATTATAACAAAAAGTAAAAAATAATGCGTTTTTTTCAAAATTGTCGCTCTATTTTTGTTTATAGCGCAAAAAATAAAAACCGCAGGGGTGATCAAATACCACCAAAAGAAAGCTCTATTTGTGGGAAAAAAAGGACGTCAATTTTGTTTGGGAGCCACGTCGCACGACCGCGCAATTGTCAGTTAAAGCGACGCAGTGCCGAATCGCAAAAAGTGGTCTGGTCTTTGACCAGCAAATTGGTCCGGTCTGAAAGTGGTTAACTGACTCAGGTACGGGTAACTTAAATGTGGAACAGACCAATCCAGCAAGAATTTGCACCAACATTTTCTCATCCTGAGAAGCTGAAGAGGGCCCTTCTCCAACTAGATTCCTCAGAAGTGGAATCATCAGTTTCCTCCCGATCCTCTGAGGGGGATTCCTCTCCTTTATGTCAGAGTTCCTCACTCTGAGGGTCCTGGGTGACAGAGGGGGGCCTAGTGTGTTTTCTTCCACTGAGTGAAGATGCCACTAATCTTACCTCTAAACCATTTATGGTTGAGGAAAAAACCTCCTGTGTAATGTATACAGGGGCTGAAGTGCCAGAAGCAGCTGCAGCCCCTGACCCTGACGGCTCTCCCTGGCCAGCCTCCCCAGGTCCTGCGGGGGGGGGGGGGGGGGTGGAGGTGCTGCAAAGGGGGGGGGGTCCTCAGAGCCTGAGGGGGACCCCTTAGAGCCCCTATTCTTTGGGGTACTTGTACCTCTTTTACCCATAGTGTAAAGCAACAAAAGGTAGAGGTACCACACAAAAAAAATGCACTGACTGCTGAGTCCTGTAGTTCAGCAACTGCCGCTGCTACTTAAGACTCAGTCTGGTGCCTAAGTAAATACTGCCTGGGAATGCCTGTGTCTCCCACACTCACATGCGCCTGTCAGCTCTGTGTCCCTCCATAGGCTGTGTGCGTCTGAAAAAGAGTGCACTTTAAAGCCTGTGTAGCCTTGTGCTCTGCCCCCACCCCCCCAACCTCGTTCGTTTTTTTAAAAAGAGCGTTTCCCGCGTGAGCAGAGGCTCTAACCCTGCTGCCAAGCATGAAGGGGAGGCGGGGAATAGAGGAGAGGGAAGGGCCGGTGGATGTGAAGGCGCTGTAATGGCGGTGGACAGCGGCGGATGGTGTGGTATATTACCGCTCTCTGCCCAGGCCTGTCTCAGCCCCCTAATCCGTGGAGGGAGAATCCCAGAAGGAAAAAAACCCTACCTTTATCCTTCCTGGAGCATGGCTGGAGGAGCATAGAGCGTGGACACCAAGCAGACAGATCAGGCATGAAAAGGTATGTGCTCTTGGCAGCCCACAGTGGCGACTATAGGCATAGCATACATTTAATAAAAAAAAAAAACCTGCTAGATTTAGAAAAATTCTTGAGGAGTCTCCCTTACCTTTTCCAGCTGCAGGGTCTGAATAACAGACCCAATCTTCACCTCTCACGGTGGGCTCCGTTAGGAAAAAACCTTCAGAGACTGGGGGATCCGCAGTTCTGGGCCCGTAAAGCACCCTGCCAGGAATATGGCTGAATAAACCAAATACTGGATCCCAGGGTCCAGCTCTCTAAAAAGAAGCGTTACAGGTAAAACCTTGTTTCTTCGGACATGAGGCCCAGGTACCATCCAATTCGGTCTGGAAAAGACACTTTGATGGATCCAGTTGCATAGCTGGCCCCAATAAGGATATTCCAGCGGAGCTCAGCACAGCACATCTTTACTTGTGACCAACACTGGCAAAAAAACTGAGGTACCTCCAGTAGGGGGAGGGGTTATGTGGGGGATTGAACTTCCTGTCTAGGGTGTGCCAGTGTCCAATCACCTAGTGATACCCTATAACCCACCAGTAATTACTAGAGGTGCAACGGATCAAAAAACTCACGGATCGGATCGTTCCTCGGATCAGAGTCACGGGTCAGATCAGCAAATAACTGAATTGGCAAAAAATTGTGAAAATTCCACCACCATATATTCCCCACTGTAATAGGATTTTTGTACTCGCTGTAAAATCCTTTTCTCTGTAATTCGCCGACCGACACAGCTCCTCTCTGTAACTAAATGGGTTCGTTAGCCTGCCATTAGGAGAACTAGGCAAAAATTGCAACACAATACACAGAACTTCAGTCCCGCCCCGGGGGGGCGGACCCCGTGCCAACAACCCTCCCTGCTCCCAGGCAGAAATCAGTACGTTAACAAGCAGTACAACGTAGAGAAAAGGAGGGGTGTGTGCTGTGTCGGTCGGTGAATTACAGAGAAAAGGATTTTACGGTGAGTACAAAAATCCTATTTTCTCTTATATTCACAGACCGAGACAGCTCCTCTCTGTAACTAAATGGGACATCCCCAAGCAGTGCCAACGAGGGGTGGGAAAAAAACAGCATTAAAAAACTTCATCCACCATGGCAAGTGGTAACTAGTGAAACTAAACCCACAAAAAAACAGTAGAGTATGGAAAAACACACCGACATAACCGGGCATTCTCAACAGGAGAGATCCCCAACACTGCAACCTTTGTGCGGACGTAATGCAACAGTGCATTAACAAACAGTACTGGGTTTTTAATCAAAAAAACAGGAAAAAAAGCTCAATTGCAATTACACGGCCGCCTGCAAAACTTTGCGGCCAAAACAGGCTTCAGCCAATGCACTGACGTCTACCTTGTAGAACTTCGTAAACGTATGGACAGACGACCAGGTTGCCTCCTTACACACCTGAGCGACAGACGCTTGGTGTCGGAAGGCCCAAGACGTTCCGATTGCTCTTGTAGAGTGAGCCGTGACTGGAAAGGGGGTCACCTGCCCCTTCAAGGCATAGACTTGGACTACAATCTGTCTGATCCACCTGGAAATGGTGGCCGACGAGACCGCAATACCCTTCTTTGGACCAGCCACCGAAATAAACAGCGAGTCTGACTTCCGAAAGGGAGCCGTGGCAGACAAGTACACCTTCAGAGCCCTAACCACATCGAGAGTGTGAAGGGCCACCTCCTTGGGGTGCTTCGGCTTAGAACACAGCGATGGTAATACAATGTCCTCATTGATATGAAAAGCTGAAACCACCTTCGGTAGAAAGGACGGTTGCGGACGCAACACCACCTTATCCCTGTGGATGACTAGATAAGGCGACTTGCAGGACAAGGCCGCCAATTCCAAAACCCCCCCGGGCGATGTGATGGCCACTAGAAAGACCACTTTAAGTGAAAGGGTCAACAGGGGAATCTCCCTGATATTCTCAAATGGCGGCTTCTGAAGCACCGACAACACTAGGTTCAAATCCCATAGGGGTAACGGTGGACGCACCGCAGGGACTACATGTCGAATCCCCTGAATAAAAGGTACTCACTAATGAGCGAGACGCCAGGGGGTCACTGAAAAAAAAAAAAAAAAAAAAAAGAGCCAGGGCTGAAATTTGCCTTTTAATGGTGCTCAGCGCCAATTTCTGGTCTACTCCTTGCTGAAGAAACAGCAGGATCCTGGATATAGAAAAGGAGCGCGGATGTCACCCTTTCGCCTCACACATGGAGATGTAGGCCTTCCAGGTACGATGGTATATCTTCCGTGAAGAAGATTTCCACGCCCTCAGCATAGTTGGAATCACCGAGTCCGACAGACCCCAGTTCCTCAGCACCTGGCTCTCAATAGCCATGCTGTTAAAGCCAGAGATGGTAAAGCAGGGTGAAAGATTGGACCTTGAGATAGGAGGTCCTCTCGCAACGGCAGTCGACGGGGAGCATCTGCCACCAGATGCACCAGGTCTGCGTACCAGGGCCGCTGAGGCCAATCTGGGGCAACCAGGATTACTGGAATCCCTTCGGCTTCCACTCTGCGAAGCAGACGTGGCAACAGTTTCAGTGGAGGAAAGGTGTAGATCAGCTGGTACTGATCCCACGGAAGCCACCAGCTCATCCGACACGTCTGCCCACGGATCTCTTGTCCTGGACACGAATCTCAGCACCTTCTGATTGAGACAGGAGGCCAATAGATCCACATCTGGTGTGCCCCATTTCAGGCACAGCAGCTTGAATATCTCCTGATGCAATGCCCATTCTCCTGGGTTCAGCATTTGACAACTCAGATAGTCCGCCTGCCAATTTTCCACCCCCGGGATGTAAATGGCTGACAGGGCCGGAACGTGTCGCTCTGCCCACCGAATTATGTGAGCGACTTCCCGAGCAGCGGCTCAGCTTCTTGTTCCCCCTTGGTGATTTATGTACGCCACAGCCGTGGCGTTGTCGGACTGTATCCTGGTCGGACGTCCTTAAAGACACGTCGACCTTGTGTGAAGGCACAGCCTCATCGCTCTCAATTCGAGCAGATTGATCGGCAACCTGGATTCGTCCATTGACCAGAGGCCCTGAGCCAACTGAATCCCCATCACTCCACCCCAGCCTGAGAGACTGGCGTCCGTAGCGATCACCGTCCATTTCAGAGGAAGGAAGGAAGGAAGGAAGGAAGGAAGGAAGGAAGGAAGGAAGGAAGGAAGGAAGGAAGGATTTTCCGGATTGAAATCACCACCAGATCAGAGAGTCCCTGACTGGCTGGCTCACCTGGATCTGTCTATCCAGGGACAATGGAGATTTGTCCCAATTTGTCAAAATCTCCTTCTGCAGGACTCTGGTGTGGAACTGGGCATAAGGTACTGCCTCGAAGGAGGCTACCATGAGCCCCAGCACTTACATGCAAAAGCGGAACGACGACCACTTGCAGTTCATCAGTAGTTTGACCGCAGATCTGAGAGTCTGCAATTTGTCTGAGGGGAGAAAGACCCTCGCTTCTCTGAAGTCCAATAGTAAACCCAGGTACTCCAGACGCTGGGTCGGTACAATTACCAACTTCTTTAGGTTCAACAGCCACCCAAATTCTCACAGAGTCTGCATGGTGATCACCACATCCTCCTCTAATTCTGAGGCCGAAGATGCTCTCAGGAGGAGATCGTCTAGGTAACCCACGATTGCAATCCCGCGTTGTCACAGCAACGCCAATACTGGAGCCAGTACTTTGGTAAAGAATCGGGGGGCTGAGGCCAGGCCAAAGTAAAGAGCCACAAACTGATAATGGGCTTCCGACTGCCAAACGCAAATATTTTTAATGCCGAAGGCATATGGGTATGTGCAGGTAGGCATCCTGGATGTCCAAGGACGCCAGGGAATCCCCTTGATGGAGTGCAGCGACTACTGAGCAAACTGATTCCATTCTGAACCTCTGCACTTTTACAAAGTGATTAAGGGCTTTTAAGTCCAAGGTTGGATGTACCCCTTCCTTCTTGGGAACCACAGACTTGATTAAAACCCCTGGAAGCATTCCGATTCTGGAACTGGTATAATCACCCCCTGAATAAGCAAGTCCCTTACTGCCCCTAGCAGGGCCTCCCGGTGAACCGGGGACGCGGGTATGCTGGAGGGGAAGAATCTGTTTGGCGGCCAAGAGAGAAACACTATCTTGTAGCCTGTGGAAATCAGGTCGCAGACCCATTGGTCGGATAACCGGGAGGTCCACTGGGCTGCAAACTCCCGTAGGCGACCCCCCACCCAATACGTGAGTGGGGGCAAACCTTCATGCAGTAGCACTTTTGTTCGCAGGCTTGCGGTTCCAGGGACACTTTTCACCGTCTGTGGACGTCCTGTCAGGCTGGGAACGTTTTGTCAAAGCACCGAGCGGACGAGAAAGCCGATTGTGAGCGGAAAAAGAGGGCCCTTGCCTGCCGCGTGGCTCCTTAGCCTTTCTGGCCTGTGGGAGTAGTGTACTCTTACCACCCGTGGCATTTTTAATAATGTCATCTAACGAGGCTCCAAAGAGCCGGTCGCCAAGGAAGGTAAGATCCGCCAGGGCTTTTTTGGATGCCTGGTCAGCAGACCAGCATTTAAGCCAAATCAGGTGCCTCAGCACCACAGATGACACTGAAGCCCTGGATAACAGAGGGAGAGTATCCATGGCCGCGTCACAAATGTACTTAAGGCCTTGCACTAGTTGGTCTGCTAGTTCCACGCAGACAGGGGAGGTGTTTTTCTCTCCCAATTTGCGGTGCAAACGTTTTGCCCACTCAGTCAGTGCCTGCGACACCAGTGCGGATGCCAGTACTGGTCGCACGGCTGACCCCACAACCGTAAACAAGGAACGAGCCACTGCCTCTGCCTTCCTGTCCGTGGGATCCTTGAATGCAGGAGTCCCCTCTGCCAGGATCGTGGTTATTTTATTTAACCTGGATACTGGGGGGTCCACGATCGGAGGAGCAGACCATTTTTTGAGAAGGCTTTCCTCAAAAGGGGTAACGCACCGCCATGTTTTTGGGAACCGAATAGGTCCTTTGCGGCCGACCCCATTCCCTGTAGATGAACTTGTCAAAATAAGCCAAATACGGGAACACCTTAGGTGAACGTGCTGGCTTGCGGGACCCAAAAGGGACCGATGCATCAGCAGAGGGATCCGCTGGCTCCTGTATCTGCAGGGTATCACGCACAGCTGTGATAAGTACTCCAACAAGCACTTTGTCGTGCCCGGACCCGGAATCATCCTCACTGTCCGAATGGTCCTGGTCAGCCTTGTCCGACAGGTCAGAGCAGGGGTCACTAGACACAGCAGGGCCCGAGTCTGCATCAGAGCTCTCCCCAGAGGAGGGGGGGGGGGGGTAGGGGCCGTTTACGTGCACCTTTCCTTCCACGCACCGCCTCTATTTTTACAACAAAAGAGTTAAGGGCCGCCATCAGGGTGTCCATGGGTACAGCGCTATCCGCAGGTGACCTGGTTGCAATAGCCTGGATTTCAGGGGAATAAACACCAGTTTCTAAAGCCATCCTGACCCTACCCTGTCTGCCATCTGCAAGGGGACTTAGGACAGTGAACGTTCTGCAGAGCTTGCACCAGTGTTCAGAGAAGAGCAATCCAGCATCCTGTATACACAGTGGACACAGGAAACAGCATGTGAGAGCACATGTGAAGCTGTCACAAGAGAACTGCGGTGAAAAAGAGCGCTTAGGCTTCAAAGAAAAGTGGCTGTGTGGTTGTTATAATTCAAGCATACACATCTATTACAATTCATACAAATGTCATGTTATAATTGTGTTTGTGGATTGATGTTCAGCATTTTTTGAAGGAGGTTGGAAGGTCAATTGGGTCTATAGAAAGTGAATGTAGAAAGAGTGGACAGGAACCGATAAGGGAGATTTAGAAGAAACAGAGGGAAGTGAAAATTTGAGGATCTCATTGTTGAATATTAACTGCTGTACTTATCTGTCTGTTAAATGTCTTGTTGAGGGAGGTGAGTGGTCACGCACTACCCGACCCCTATTCGGTGGCTGTCTCAGATGGGCAGAACCGTGACTGAGTCTACGTTTTGGGAAGACGCATCAGGGGCGACCCAGGTGGCAGTCGAGCATTGCAGACAAAACCTCTCTCTGTCGTACTATCTGTTTTGTCCTCGTTAACTTGATATTGGGATATAGTCTGAACCGGTACCAGGTGACGAATAGAGGAATTGCCAGATCCATTCAGAATCCAAGGCAACCTTGTGACCCATCTAAAATCCTGAGCAGACACATAAATATCTCAGTCATCAAGACAGAAAATGAGAGAGAGGGAGAGGGAGAGAGGAATTATGTTAAGAAAGCAAAAAAAATTGCGAAGATTTGTAGCATCACCATTCCTCCAGGGGGTAGATTGCAGCCGGAGGAATGGTGGAAAATACTGAAGGAAAAACTAGGAGGTGTTATCCGACAATGGTTTACTGAAAACTGCAGAAGCCTGGTATAATGTGTGCAATATTGGAATTTATTTGAAAGTATGCAATATGATGAAACTATAGTTATGAGCCTGTCAACATTTTTATAATGCATATCACTGATGGGTCTAGCAAAATAGAATTATATCAGGCAATGCATATGTTTGAGAAGTATTGCTGAGTTAAAAGAAAAATAAGCCTGAAGAATCATTTTTGAGCATGACAAAAGCATTCTGCAGCTGTGCTCCTCAACCCCATCCTTGCGCTTCACTGCAAGGAGTGAGGTGACCCCTCCCTTCAGATCCCTGTGTGAGAGACTGTGCGTAGGGATGTTAACTGTTGAAAGGCTGTGAGATTACTGGTATAACGTGATGTTTGCATGTGTGGGATATACAGGACTGGGTTGATTTAGTTATTATTCTAGCAGGCTATAATATTAAAGGAATTGTGCAAGTTGAGAAAAACAGTAGTTAGACAATGAAACAGTACAAAAGAGAATATATGTTTAGCATGGATGTTATGAAGAAATATGCAAATGTTAAAGAAAAGTCTGAGAATGTTTTGATTACTTTAAATGTGGCAAAGACCACTCACAGGAAACAATTAATAGAAGAGATGGAGTTTTATGTAGGGAATGAGTCTCCTAACAAAAGTTGCCAAGTAATAGGCAGTGGAAAAAAAACCTACTTAGCAGTATGGAGAAATCTAGTCAGTATATGTGAAATTAAAGCTGGACACACTCACTGGCCCATCATAGAGAAAAGTCTCTGTGATGCCAGGATTGTCAATGACAATACCTTTAATTCTGGTGTGGAATTCTGTGAGTAGCTGTGCGAGTGGGCGGGGGGCAGACTGGCTGATCAAGCTACAGGTATCCAAGATATTACTCAAGACAAAACGGAGTCTGTAGAAAAGTTTTACAGACTGTCACAAGTTTTTTGCACAGTCAGATGCTGTCTTCAGCCTTTGTGGCAGGCTTCAAGAAGTCAATCCGAAAAGGCCTTACCATGGCCCAACCAGCGTACCGTGTGCAGCAGCAATAATATCAAAACTCTGGACATCCCACCTTGGAACACCTGGATCTCCTATGCTAGGAATTGGGCAAGCCTGTGTCACTAACCCATGTCAGGGCAACCTCTTCAAAGAACTCAGAAGGCCCATTAGCGAGGGTTATCCTACCCATTGAGGGACATCCAACCACTTTCCTAAGCAACACAGGTGCAGCCAGAAGCATTATTAGAGAAGAGGATTTACCTGACCACTCATACCTTTTTGATATTGACATATCTTGTGTGGGCATAGATGGAACTCCCAGAACTAATCCATTGACCCGCCCCCTACAAGTTGGAAAGTACCCAGACCTTCTGGCTCGATTCATTGTCTCTTCCACCTGTCCACTCAATCTCTTGGGAGCAGATGTACTGTCCAGACTTCAGGCTTCCATTGTCTTCTTTGAAGATGGATCCGTTACTATCTCTTCTCCACTGGGCATTAAGAACACTTCTGCTATGGTCCACAAGAGCTGAGGATGTAGGACACTTAAAGGTGCCACCAGTCATGGCGCAGTTGAAACTTGGAGCTCCCCTGCCCTGGAAACCCTCTAAAGTTAGCCCAATCTGCAGCCATTTCACAGCATGTCAAAGCCCTCATGTCAAATGGCGCCATGATACCCTGTACATCTCCATACAGCACACTTCTGTTCCCTGTGAAGAAGAGAATCCCTAAGGGATAACCAGACATGTACAGAATGGTCCAGGACCTCCGAGCAGATAATGAAGCTATGGTCCGGAAGTCTCCTTACTGATGCAACCCATTTATGATGCCCTGAAGTCTGACCCCTTCCAAATGTCCTCAGAGGCAATATCCAACTTCAAGGCCCTCAAACAAGCCAGTTCATCATCTCTGGTTTTAGGGCTCCCAGACTACGAAAAAATGTTCAAGCTCTTTGTATCCGAACGTCTGGGACATTGCTGCCATACTCAACCAGATCCAGCTGAAAAATATGTCCACTGCCAGACATTTGAGACTCCAATGTTCCCTCCTTCTATCCGACAACATTACTCTATTACATTGTCAAACACTGAACCCTTCAACCCTTTTTCCACTTCCCGAGGGGGGAATAGAGGAGGAGCCCCATGCAATTAATGTGGCTGGAAACCACACATATTCCCAATGTGAGTGAAATACCCCTGCATAATTCAGACCTAACACGGTTCTACAAGCTGAAGCCTTACCACCGGGGATGTCTACACAGGAGACAGAGCTGCAAGCACTCACTACAGCATATAAACTGGCAGAGGGAACAAGAGCCAACATTCATATAGACTCAAGATATGCTTTTAGCGTTGCCCATGACTTTGGTGTTATCTGGAAGGCCAGTGTATTCCTGACAGCTGTAGGAGCACCTGTGAAACACAGTCCAGCTATCAATGACCTGATGGACACGTTACTTCTCCCAACCCAAGTGGCTATTTTGAAAGTAAAAGAACACGGCAAACTGAACTTGAAGGAACTCAGAGGCTGATTCAACTGCCAAACAGGCATCCAGTGGCCCACGAGAAGTGGAAAGTAGAGTGGTAGAAGACCACCTCCTGCTTACCCTACAGACTGTCCCAGTGGACAGAGTTTATCTGAAAAAAACTACAAGAAGCAGCAAGTCCGGATGAGAAGGAAAGCTGGAAGCAGAGGGGAGCAACCCTCAAGGATGGACAATTTGATTGCAACAATAAGCCTTGCTTACCCAGGAATATGTAGACGGCTGTGGTACAATGGGCACATGGAGCTGCCCATCTGTCAAAGACTCTTATGAATGTAGCTTCAGGAATCACTCCACTGACTAGCAACTTCTGTAAGTCCTGCACCATTTGTGCAAAGTATAACCCGGGATGCACAGAGAAGATGCCGCAGAAACACCCGGCAAAGCCCTTGTACCCTTTCCAGCGGATACAAATTGACCACATCCAAATGCCAAAAAGATTGGATGATTTGAGTACACCTTAGTAGTTTCACACACCCTCCCACCCCCAGAGTAATCGGGAAGGTAGAAAGAATGAATGACACATTAAAGACTTGAATGTTAAAAATGGCCCAAGAGACTGGTATGCATTGGCTGGACAGCCTGCCCATTGCCCTGTTCAGTATCAGATACACACCAAGGGGAGAACACTCCCCTACCCCCTTATGAGATTTTGTTTGATTTAGCTCCTAGACTTGGTTGTTATTTTCCACAGTTATAATTGCAGTATGATGTGTTGACTAATTATGTAACCGCATTATCACGAGAATTCATCCGAATACGTCCCCAGGTGTTTTCTTCCATTCCAGATCCTGAATTACATACAGGAACACACCAACTACTACCAGGAGATTGGGTGCTGGTAAAGACATTTGTGAGAAAAAGTTCTCCTGAACCCACATATGATGGTCCCTTCCAGGTCCTGCTGACCACAACCACATCTGTAAAGTTGGCTGGGAAAAACACTTGAATCCACCCCTTCCACTGTAAGAAAGTCCCAAGTCCGGAGAACAAGACATTGACTGCACCATGTCGTCTACATTGTATATCCTTTTTCTGTTAAATCTGGTGAGGGCCCAACAAGTGGCTATCACTAAGAGGAGTACTCCTGAGGGAAGTTTTGACCCACATGTGTATATAGATGCCATAGGGGTCCCGATAGGTACTGTAATACTAGTTATTCTGGTCTTTGTAGCTACTATAGTATGTTGTGTTATTCCATGTGTAAAGAAATTCCTAGGCAAAACAGTTGACCAAGCAGCAGGACGCAGAAAATGAGGACTATGAAAAGCCCTATGCCCATTACAGCAGGGCTCGACAAACCCCAGGCGCCAGGTCGCCAATGCGACCAGAAATTGCAACCTGGCGCCTAAGCTGCCACCAGACCACTCACTATTGGATGCCCCAGACATGCAGCGCATTAACACTGACTGCTGTCCTCCTCCCTCCTCCACACTCAGCGATAAATGTGTGAAACCGACATCAAGCTGAAATCTGACAGATCCTCCTCTCTCCGTTGCTTGTCAAGGTGGGCGGGACCCGGCAGCTATCAAAACACCAGTCAATGGGATCTGGGTGAGCCGCTACGTGTATGTGGCTCCGCCCCTTTTCTTAAGCAGCCCAATAGTTGGCTGGTGTTTGATAGCTGCTGAGTCCCGCCCACCGACCGGGCCCCGCCCACCCCGACATCAAGCTCAAATCTGACAGATCCGGCTCTCTGTTACTTGTCAGTTTCACACCCGGCTGGGTCCCGCCCATTCCAACATTAAGCTAAATTCTGACAGCTCCTCTGTTACATTTCAGTAACAGAGTGCTCCGTGTGAAACCTGCCAGTGCCACCGTCAATCAGTGCCACCGCCAATCAATACCACCTGCAACCAACCAGTGCCACCTGCCAGTGCCAACCAGTGCCACCAGTCAGTGCCACCAGTCAGTGCCACCTGCCAGTGCCGAGTGTCACCGCCAACCAGTGCCACCTGCCAGTGCCGAGTGTCACCGCCAACCAGTGCCACCTGCCACTGCCAACCAGTGCTGTTATGGATTGTTTAATACTTTGATTAAATTACTATTTCTATTATGTCAAGATATATGCTGAATCTCCTTACTCAGAATGCTTCACCTAGAGACCCCCCTCCCATCGGAGTGAGTCCAGGAGTCCACAAGCCATCAGCAGAAAACCTGGATGAAACTGGCCAGGACCCCTTAGATAAAGGGTCCTCCAATCTGTTTGACAGCACAGAATACACCCGAGATGATGCTTTGCAAACAATGAGTCATCTTCTACTATAAAGGGGCTATATGCCCAGAGCAATAAAGGAAGATTTTCACAGAACAGTGTGTGTCAGCGTACTCCTAAACATACATGCATGCATGGACATTTGAATTAGACCAGGTGCAGATAACTCGGCCAGACATTTATCTGGGATCCAAAACAGTGCCACCTGCCACCACCTACCAATGCCACCACCAATCAGTGCCACCTGTCAACACCAACCAGTGCCACTGCCAATCAGTGCCATCTGCCAGTGACAACTAGTGCCACCACCAACCAGTGGCACCTGCCAACACCAACCAGTGCCATCTGCCAGTGACAACTAGTGCCACTTGCCATCACCAACCAGAGCCACCTGCCACTTCCAAACCAGTGCCACCTGCCACCGCCAGTGCCACCTGCCAGTGCCAAACCAGTGTCACCTGCCAATGCCAGTGTCACCTGCCAATGCCATCTGGCAGTTCCACGTCCCTGCCACCGCCAGCCAGTGCCACTTGCCACCATCAACCAGTGCCATTGCCAATCAGTGCCACCTGCCACCACCTACCAGTGCCACTGCCAATCAGTGCCACCTGCCGCCACCTGCCAGTGCCACCGCCAATCAGTGCCACTGCCAACCAGTGCCACCTGCCAACCAGTGCCACCTGCCAACACCAACCAGTGCCACCGCCAATCAGTACCATCTGCCAGTGACAACTAGTGCCACCACCAACCAGGGCCACCTGCCAACCAGTGCCACCTGCCACCACCTACCAGTGCCACCTGCCAGTGCCACCGCCAACCAGTGCCACTGCCAACCAGTGCCACTGCCAACCAGTGCCACCTGCCACCACCTACCAGTGCCACCTGCCAGTGCCACCGCCACTCAGTGCCACCTGCCAGTGCCACCGCCACTCAGTGCCACCTGCCAGTGCCACCGCCACTCAGTGCCACCTGCCAGTGCCACCGCCACTCAGTGCCAACTAGTGCCACTGCCAACCAGTACCACCTGCCAACACCAACCAGTGCCACCGCCAATCAGTACCATCTGCCAGTGACAACTAGTGCCACCGCCACCCAGGGCCAGCTGCCATCACCAACCAGGGCCACCTGCCAATCAGTGCCACCGCCAGTGCCACCTGTCAGTGCCAGTAGTGCAGCCTGTCAGTTCCAAACCAGTGTCACCTGCCAATGCCAACCAGTGTCACCTGCCAATGCCATCTGGCAGTTCCACGTGCATGCCAGTGCCACCTGTTGCCAGCCTTACTCTTTCTGGTCAGCCCATAACCCTGATGTAACAGTGTTTCATTGGAGTTGACTGGGTGCTCCATTGCGAGTTAGGGATAGGGTATGAAAATGAGTGGCCTTACCCCGGGAGATGACAATCCATACCACTCAAAAAACAAAAGCAAAAAAAAAACTGGCTCCTAAATTCAAAACAAATTTGTCAACCCCTGCATTACAGTCCCTCCCCATATCTATAAATCATAAGATCATTCAGCCATAGGGATAGCATCTGACTTCCACATGTGCAAAGACTGTGGCAAGGGGGGTGATGGGGCTAGCCATCAACCGTCTAACGTACAGCAAGAAAAAAGTTCCAAGGCACATGAGGACAGATGAGTTAGACCACCTACTAGGGACAGAATAGGAAATAGACATTTCAAGGGGGGACTGTTTAATACTGTGATTAAATTACCATTTTCTGTTATGTCAAGATATATGCTGAATCTCCTTACTCAAAATGCCTCACCTAGAGACCCCCCCTCCCATCGGAGAGAGAGTCCAGGAGTCCACAAGCCATCAGCAGAAAACCTGGATGAAACTGGCCAGGACTCCTTAAATAAGGGTCCTCCAATCTGACAGCACAGAATACACCCGAGATGATGCTTTTGCAAACAATGAGTCATCTCTTACTATAAAGGGGGCTATATGCCCAGAGCAATAAAGGAAGCTTTTCACTGAACAGTGTGCGTCAGCGTACTCCTTCTAAACATGCATGCATGAACATTTGAATTAGACCAGGTGCAGATAACTCGGCCAGACATTTGTCTAGGATCCAAAACAGACCTACTCCTGCGCAGTTACAGGGTAGCTGCTGGCCCGGTATACTGTGATCCAGACATCAGTAGCCCGGTCATATGTATACCCCGGAGCATTGAAGCTCACCGACCACCTCTGGAGCTGAGGCATGTCGTGGCCTGCCGAGCCTTAGCTGCGGCCTGCACATGCTCGATGGGCGGACTGGGGAGACTACAAGGATAACATTAATCAGCCAGTCCCCCAGCCAGCAGTTGATGTAAGATTCTGGGATCTTCTATCTTGCGCAAAAAAAACATCAAGCCTGCATCAAAAAAAAAAAATAAATAAAAATGGACCAAAGGGCCCACTGGGTTCCTAGGTCACTCTCCTTCACTAGGCAAAATAAAACGGAGTTCTGCCTGGGAGCAGGAAGGGTTGTTGGCATGGGGTCCGCTCCCCAGGGTGGGACTGAAGTTCTGTGTCTTGTGTTGCAATTTTTGCCTAGTTCTCCTAATGGCAGGCTAACAAACCCATTTAGTTACAGAGAGGAGCTGTTTCGGTCGGTGAATATAAGAGAAATCCACAATCTCCCCCACTGTAATATTGGCTGAGCATGGCAGAGTATGGCTGGGTTATGGCAGAGCATTGGCAGGGTTTGGCTGGGTACTGCAGAGTATTTATATATAAACAAGATGTAACTGCGCTAACTACTCCCACCCAGCTATATTACGTGACTAATATTACAGCAACGTATTAAATATCACTGAAAGGATCAATGCTTTACCATATAAATCCCTACGTTTATGAAAATATTATGTGAGCAAATACATACTAATCAAATGAATAAATACATTTCATTAGTTAGATGGCGCAGTTACATCTTGTTTATATATTGACTTTTTGATGTGCATCACATCCTAGTAACTGCAGCTCCTAAAATTTAGGGTATTTTTTCATTTTTAGATTTAAGCGCAGCATTTTCCCATTTTTATTGGCAGGGTATTGGCAGAGTACTGGCAGGGTATTGAGGGATGGCTGCGACTGCAATTGTCACAAAGCTTCTTCCATCTGATCTCTCCCCTCCACTGAACAGATCTGTACACTGAGGGGAGAGAGAAACCGGCGCCACGACAACGCCGGTTCGTTTACAAGCGATCGCTCTGTCATTTGACGGAGCGATCACATTGGGTGTAGAAAGATGGCCCCCGCTTCGGAGCTAGGCCGAAGCCGCGGCCTTTCCCAAGGCCGAGACCGTGGCTTCGGAGCTAGGCCGAAGCCGCGGCCTTTCTTAAGGTCGAGGTGGGGAGCGCTCTGCGGAACGCGGAGTGTGCCGATCCGAGCAGAGTGACCCGTTCGGATCATGGATCAGTGATGATCCGTTACACCCATAGTAATTACCGAGTCTCGGTGTCCCGTGATGTATGAGAAAGAAAGGGGGTGTACTCCTTTGAAAGTAGCTGCAGAGATTTCTGGTGACGCCATTTCTTGGATTTTTGGAACGCAACAGCGGATCGCACAGTGTTTTATGTGCTTGTCATGAAAGACTAACATGCGAGTTGATATTCTTTTATAATAAAACCTTTTTAACCACTTCCCGACTGGCTCACGTAGATTTACTGCAGCAGGTTGGCTCCCCTGCATGAATCGATGTACCTGTACTTCGACTCCTTTAACCACTTTCAGACCGGACCATTTTGCTGGCTTAAGACCAGACCACTTTTTGCGATTGGGCACTGCGTCACTTTAACTGACAATTGCGCGGTCATGCGACGTGGCTCCCAAACAAAACGGATGTCCTTTTTTTCCCCACAAATAGAGCTACTTTTGGTGGTATTTGATCACCTCTGCGGTTTTTATTTTTTGCGCTTTAAGCAAAAACAGACAATTTTGAAAAAAAAAAAAAAAAAAAAAATCACGCACTTTGTGTTATAATAAATATCCCCCCCCCCCCAAAAAAAATATATGTATGTATGTATGTATGTATGTATGTATGTATGTATGTATGTATGTATGTATATATACACACACACACACACACACACACACACACACACACACTTCTACACATTTTTGGTAAATAAAAAAAAAAAAAAAGAATAATCGCAATAAGAGATTATTGATTGGCTTGCGCAAAAGTTATAGCGTTTACAAAATAGGGGATAGTTTTATGGCATTTTTATTAATTTTTTAGTAATGATTTTTATTGCGACTGCGACATTACGGCGGACACATCGGACATTTTTGACACGTTTTTGGGACTATTGTCATTTATACAGCAATCAGTGCTCTACAAATGCACGGATTCCTGTATATATGACACTGGCAGTGAGGGGGTTAACCAGGGGGCGACAGTGTAGGGGTTAAGTGTTCCTAGGGGCGTGTTACTAACTGAGGGGGCTGGGCTTTGTGTTAGTGAACACTGATCTCTGCTCCAATCACATGGAGCAGAGATCAGTGTCACTTGTTGCTAGGCAGAACCGGGAGATGCTGTTTACAATGGCATCTCCTCATTCAGCCTCCCCGTGAGACGATCGCGGGTATCCCCGTGGCGATCGAATCTGTGGGAACCCACGACCGGACTCACGGGGGTCCCGACCGGCATGTGAGCGCAGCGCGCACGCGATGGCAGCATATAGTAATGGACGTACCTGTATGCCAATATGCCTGCCCGTGCCATTCTGCCGACGTACATCGGCGTGCGCCAGTCGGGAAGTGGTTAAGAGCCATAGCAGGCGCACGCTCGCTGACTGGCTCACTGGCACTGACAGGTGGCACTGGCGGTGGCACTGATTGGCAGGTGGCCCTGGTTGGTGATGGCAGCTGGCCCTAGGTGGCGGTGGCACTAGTTGTCACTGGCAGATGGTACTGATTGGCGGTGGCACTGGTTGGTGTTGGCACCAACACACAGTGGGGGACAGAAGCACATGGTCAGCAGGCGCGATGGCCACCGGCCACCCGCGATCACGGATACGAGAGCCAGAAAACGCAAATCCCAGTTCTGACAGGAGAGGAGAGAGATCTGCTGTTCCTAGTTTTCAGGAACAGCGATATACGTCTCCCCCTCCAGCAAGTGCCACGCACCCCGCCAACCACAGTTAGAAACACACATGAGGGAACACATTTAACCCCTTGATCGCCCCTGATGTTAACTGCTTTCCAGTCAGTGTCATTAGTACAGCAACAGTATATATATTTTTGGCACTGATCACTATTGCAACTGGTCCCCAAAAAGTGTCAGTTAGGTGTCAGATTGTCCGTCGCAATATCACAGTCCCGCTACAAGTTGCTGATCACTGCCATTGCTAGTGAAAAAATAAAATAAATATAAAATTCCATAAATATATCCCATAGTT
Organism: Lithobates pipiens; assembly: GCF_037356315.1. Lineage (NCBI taxonomy): Eukaryota > Metazoa > Chordata > Amphibia > Anura > Ranidae > Lithobates > Lithobates pipiens. The sequence continues at coordinate 96,201,215 of NW_027507685.1, read as the reverse complement.
TGAAGACGCAATATCTTTTGCACAAAATCTGTTTTTTTTTGTTTTTTTTGTTTTTTACTAAAAAATATGTAGCAGAATACATATTGGTGGGGGCGTGGCTTGGGCATGATCGAGTTGAGGCAGGATAGCGCCACAACTTCTCACAGAATGCTGCTTTCATGACCATTTTCAGGCACACTGAGCGATGTCAACGCTGCAGGGCATACTAGCAGCCACGGAACTCAGCAAGGACCGTCTGGGGCTCCATAAACCTTTTTATTGGATACGTTTTATAGCAGAAAGTAAAAAATCCCCCCCCCCCCCCCACGGTCTATTTTTTGTTTATAGCGGGAAAAAATAAATAAAAAAATAACCCAGTGGCAATCAAATACCACCAAAAGACAGCTCCATCTGTGGGAACAACATGATTTTTAAAATGGCATTTGGGTGCAGTGCCGCACAACCGTGCAATTGTCAGTTAAAGTTACGCAGTGCCATATTGCAAAAAATTGCCTGGTCATGAAGTGTGAATCTTATTCCCAAATGGATGCAATAGTATTACTAACCTTTGTGTTTTTGTCTTCTATAAAGCAGGAGAATATCAGTCCAACAAATCCGACATCCATCATCTGATACATAGCCTGGGTACGTACATCTGGAGAATAAAACATACATGGAACATTTATCTATTTTTTTTTTGACATGGACTCCACCAAAAGAATTACACTCACATTTTTTTCTAATTATGTTTTTATTTTTTTTTAACCCTGTCATTGTATCGGTCATCCACAGTATTAAACTGATTAACACTGTCACCTTTTAGGCTGCAGTGCCCCGTAGAGGCTAAAGGCTTATTTAGTCACGGAAGCTTAAAGCCTGCACGTGATCAATATGTAAATCGCTGTCAAACTTGGGATTGGTTCTAGTTTCTTAGTGAGGAAGGGAGCTTGTAGTGAGACTCGTGCGGAGCACTCCGGTATCCCCTCCAGCGTTCATAGCAGAAAGGCAGCTATCTTTTGCTATTCCCGCAGTATTACTGCTGTGATTGAGGCCAATACAGGCTAATACAGCCAAGCTTGTGAGTGGAGAAGGTGAAGGCGAGGCAGAGGAGCGGAGAAGTAGCAGAAAAGTAAAAGAGGAGGTGGGGGGGTGTGGCGTACATCGGTGTGTGAAGCGGCATAAGATGTAACCAGGTTGGATTGGCAACTGGGAACTGGTAATCTACCGATTTCATTGATTTACTAGCCAGCGGGGACGGTGTCTACCGTTCCGTCCCATCCCATTCCGCCCCATCCCATCCTTCCATTCTCCCCTCATCTCACCCTCCTACCCTTCGATAGATCTCATCTCCGATAGATCTTATCTGGATCCCCCGCAGCATGTAGTCCGAGAACGCTTCACCCCTGCTGTATTAACCCCTGCTGTAAAAGACTGATATAATTGCATACTGCAGGCAGTGAAGTGAAGGAGTGGGGAAGTGAACAGGGAAGTGAAGTGGCTGTAGGTGAAGCTGGGACTGCATCAATTTATTGATTCCGAATTACCTTACTGATATCTGTATCCAGCCCCCTTGCTGGGGGATGCGTAGCGCAAGGAGAAAGAGGTAGGAAAAATCTGCACAAAAAGGATTTTATTCAGCAGGAGATTAAAAGCTTCTTCCCGCACACAAGAGCGGCTACAGTTCGGGTGTCTATGCTAGAAACCAGGGAGACGGCCGGCGTTGAGATTCTGATGGCGGCGCCTAGGATGAGTCTCCAGCTAACCCCAAACATAGTACAGGTACAAGAGAACGTGGAAGGAGGGATGGAGGTAGGAGGTCGGGGAGCAATGGACCTGCTCACAGAGGACATGGACTTCAGGTCAGTAATACAGGCTCTACCAACCCGTCAAGAGATAGAGTCCTTGAGAACAATTATGCAGGCACTCCCAACTCGCCAAGAAATGGAGGCCCTGGTATCCTGTTTGGAAGAGGGGCATAGAAGGGAAATGCAGTTAGTACGGTCTGAGGTACAGGCTCTGACAGATAGCGGATATGTCCACATTTACCCTGTTAATAGCCTGGAGGAAAGGGTGTCTAAATTAGAAATGGTGCAGATAGCCCAAGCCTCCTCAATACAGTTAAAACTGGAGGCTGTTGAAGATCGAAGTAGGAGGAATAACCTCAGATTTAGGAGGTATCCCAGAAAAATATTGAGGAGGATCAACTATATAGAACTGTGGTTAATATATGTCAAAAGTTGGGGATCAGCACTGCTCCAAAGGAAATTGAGTTTGACAGGCTCCACAGAGCCCCAGGCCCGCGTTCTACAGACCCGTCCAGACCTAGAGATGTAATTGGACGCCTACACAGATATGCACATAAGGAGATGATTAGTCGGAAAGCATGGGAAATAGGCCCATTATTATATGAAGGAGCCAAGATCAGTATTTTACCTGACCTATCATGTGCCACTCTACAGAGAAGGGCGCAATTGCGCCCACTACTGGAGAACAAAATGTTATCAGGGGGCATCCAATATCCCTGACGGTTAGAAGGGGGTCAGCCTCCTTCCTGCTCATGTGTCCAAAGGATCTACCGGCCCCATTTTCTTTTTTTGGGAGTTGATCGCTGTGAGGTGCAGGACTGGCTTCAGCCAATAAAAGACAGCTAAAAGAGGGAGCTCCAAGGACAGTGGGTGAAACCACCTTACTGGGCAATAAAGAAGCTGAATCACAGCAAACAGCGGAAGTGTGCTCCCTGCCCAGGGACATTGTGCTATAAGGGAATTTCATAATAATAAAAAAAAAAAAATTATATTATAATATTAATATATATATATATATATATATATATATATATATATATATATATATATATATATATATATATATTTGGGAGATAGACTGTTCCTAGATAATTGATCTTTTTTTCTTCTCCTGAACGTGAGATTAGGGATATTAACAAGGGTTGTGTGCATTAGTACTTCTGTTTACATTATACATTTGGAAAATATCTACTTTGGAGATAGGGAAGTTTTCCTTCCTTCAAATGGGTTTCTTGCACCATGCCAATATCAGTTTTAAGACGTTTTAGATCATTTAATATTCCCGAAAAAACGTAAAATACCAAGTCCTCTAGCGAGCGTTCAGTGATGTGACACATAATCCCTCCATCTTCTCCAAGACAGGGGCAGCACTGGGGGGGGGAAATACTACCACTATGAGGGAAAAAAAAAAAAAAAAAAAAAAAAAAGGAGGATACAAAAATACCCCAACACCTACCCAAGGGTACACAGTTTCCCGTAGGTGTTTGATAGGGGGGGGGGGGGGGTGGCTAGCAAGTGCAGGGTAGGCGGAGCACTATGTCCCCTCGAAAGAATACCTTTATATTAACATCCATGAAGACAGAAACTATAGTTTATTCTCAATTATTCCCACCAACTCCCTCCCCTTCCATTTAATAATGTGTATCACATAATATAGCTTGATCTCCCACATACACACCCTACATTTCCCTTTCAACTCAACCTACAGTGCCTTGCGAAAGTATTCGGCCCCCTTGAACTTTTCAACCTTTTGCCACATTTCAGGCTTCAAACATAAAGATATAAAATTTTTATTTTTTGTGAAGAATCACCAACAAGTGGGACACAATTGTGAAGTGGAACGAAGTCTATTGGATTTTTGAAACTTTAACGAATAAAAAAATGAAAAGTGGGGCGTGCAAAATTATTCGGCCCCCCTTGCGTTAATACTTTGTAGAGCCACCTTTTGCTGCGATTACAGCTGCAAGTCGCTTGGGGTATGTCTCTATCAGTTTTGCACATCGAGAGACTGAAATTCTTGCCCATTCTTCCTTGCAAAACAGCTCGAGCTCAGTGAGGTTGGATGGAAAGCGTTTGTGAACAGCAGTTTTCAGCTCTTTCCACAGATTCTCGATTGGATTCAGGTCTGGACTTTGACTTGGCCATTCTAACACCTGGATACGTTTATTTGTGAACCATTCCTTTGTAGATTTTGCTGTATGTTTGGGATCATTGTCTTGTTGGAAGATAAATCTCCGTCCCAGTTTCAGGTCTTTTGCAGACTCCAACAGGTTTTCATCCAGAATGGTCCTGTATTTGGCTGCATCCATCTTCTCCTCAATTTTAACCATCTTCCCTGTCCCTGCTGAAGAAAAGCAGGCCCAAACCATGATGCTGCCACCACCATGTTTGACAGTGAGGATGGTGTGTTGAGGGTGATGAGCTGTGTTGCTTTTACGCCAAACATATCGTTTTGCATTGTGGGCAAAAAGTTAGATTTGGTTTCATCTGACCAGAGCACCTTCTTTCAAATGTTTGGTGTGTCTCCCAGGTGGCTTGTGGCAAACTTTAGACAAGACTTTTTATGGATATCTTTGAGAAATGGCTTTCTTCTTGCCACTCTTCCATAAAGGCCAGATTTGTGCAGTGTACGACTGATTGTTGTCCTATGGACAGACTCTCCCACCTGAGCTGTAGTTCTCTGCAGTTCTTTTCAGAGTGATCATGGGCCTCTTGGCTGCATCTCTGATCAGTCTTCTCCTTGTCTGAGCTGAAAGTTTAGAGGGATGGCCAGGTCTTGGTAGATTTGCAGTGGTCTGATACTCCTTCCATTTCAAAATGATCGCTTGCACAGTGCTCCTTGGGATGTTTAAAGCTTGGGAAATCTTTTTGTATCCAAATCCGGCTTTAAACTTCTCCACAACAGTATTACGGACCTGCCTGGTGTGTTCCTTGGTCTTCATGATGCTCTCTGCGCTTTCAACAGAACCCTGAGACTATCACAGAGCAGGTGCATTTATACCGAGGCTTGATTACACACAGGTGGATTCTATTTATCACCATCAGTCATTTAGGACAAAATTGGATCATTCAGAGATCCTCGCTGAACTTCTGGAGTGAGTTTGCTGCACTGAAAGTAAAGGGGCCGAATAATTTTGCACGCACCACTTTTCAGTTTTTTATTTGCTAAAAAAGTTTAAATTATCCAATAGATTTCGTTCCACTTTACAAGTGGGACACAATTGTGGGTGATTCTTCACAAGAAATTTAAATTTTATATCTTTAGGTTTGAAGCCTGAAATGTGGAAAAAAGGTTGAAAAGTTCAAGGGGGCCACATACTTTCGCAAGGCACTGTATAATGTCCCTAACAAAAACCAATAACCATATCGTACCTTTTGAGACAAAAACCACCCTGCCCCTCCCCCTCGCCTCCTCCTATATAAACTATAACCAGAACAACACACATACATACATACATACATACATACATACATACATACATACATACATATTACTCATTGCAGTTCCCCCCTACTGTGGGGATACAAAAAAAAAAAAAAAAAAAAAAAAAAAAAAGTAACCCCCCCATGTCCCTAAGCATCCTAACCATACACCAAAAGTAACAATAAATGTGAAATATAACACCTTACTTCTAACATCTTAGAATCTCGTAAATCTATTACAACCTCTTAACTTAAAACCAATCCCTCAACCCCTAAATGTGTATGTGTTGTAGTGTATTTATGGTCTTTACCATATTGCCCCACCCCACCTCTCTACTACCCTCCCTTACCCTTTGTCCCCTTACCCCTAAGCTTCCTATCCCTATGACCAGCCAACATGGTCTTCCCTCTGAGTGTATAATCTCTCCACCTCCCAATGAAATCAGTGCACCTATTTATAATTGTGAACCTCAATTTATTCCTTCATATTGCCCCATCCCTATTGGTTTACTTTTAACCATTAAGGTAATCTGGTAAACTTTTAAATCTATGTATATGTGTATTTATATATTTAAATCTATTCCATTACCCCAGAACAAGGAAAAAATAAATTAATAAATAAATAAAAAAGGGGGGGGGGGGGGGGAAGCAGGAAGGGGTATGGGACACAAGAAACAAGGGGGGAGTGAGGGAGAAACAAGGGGGGGAATGAGGGAGAAACAAGGGGGGGGAATGAGGGAGAAACAAGGGGGGGAATGAGGGAGAATCACACATTATAAATAAATAACAACAGCAATGAAGATGAGGCATGGGAAGGTACCTGATCCAGATGGATTCTCTCTGCAATACTTTAAAAGTTTCTTCCCATTACTAGCTCCATATATGGTCAAAATATTTAATGCATTAGGACAAGTTGCTTTACCCCCCGCAGAAGCATTGAGAGCACATATTGTATTAATTAATTCCAAAGGAAGGAAAAGATCAGTCAGTTTGTAGTAGTTACCGTCCAATATCATTATTGAATACGGATTATAAAATATTCAAAGATACTCGCAGCTCGTCCAGAACCACTTATGACGCAGCTGGTTCACTGGGACCAAGTGGGATTTGTCTGCACACGAGAAGCTAGAGATAGCACTATTAAAGTGTTGAACTTAGTTCAATACGCAAATCAAAAGGAAGTTGCATTATCTTTGTAAATACTGATGCAGAGAAGGCCTTTGATAGGGTTAGTTGGCCCTTTATGTTAGGAGTGCTAAAACAGATCGGCTTGTGGGGATCGAATGTTGGGCAGGAATATATTCAACACCACAAGCCTTGGTGAAGGCTAATGGAATAAATTCAGAAACTTTTTCAATATCCAATATATGCCCCTTGTCTCCCATTCTGTTTGCGCGGACGTTTGAGCCTTTATTAAATAGAATTCGACAGAACCCTACTTGTACCTCTGTGCACCTAGATCCACGGGGCCACTACATTATACTCCGTGGTCTGTGGCGCACGCAGGCACTGACCTTATGCGTCCTCTACGCCCCCAATGTCCATCAACATAAATTCTTGTCTAAGGTGTTTTCCCGTTTAAGACGCCCCCCGGGCTCCTGGTGATAGGGGGGGATTTTAACCTTACTCAGTCCGCACTCCATGATCGCCTAGTGGTGGGCCTCCGGACGCCTCAGGCTAGGACCTTGAGAGACTCCAGGCTCTTCCGCCAAATTACCAGACGGCGGGGTCTTTTTGAAGCCTGGCGAGCTTTGCACCCGCAAGACCGCCAGTACACCTTCTTCTCCGCTCCCCACGGCACGCACTCGCGCATTGATCACTTTTTTGTTAATAACGCGACACTGCGGGCGGTCCAATCTGCAAATATACTCCCCCATCTCCTGGTCAGATCACGCCCCCATAACTCTGACTCTAGCGCTGGACTCCCCCCTTTACAAGCCCTGCACCTGGAGGCTGAATAACTATCTCCTGCAGCATGCTCCGGCAAAGGCAGAGCTGGAGTCTTCGCTCCGGCACTACTTTGTTGAGAACGACACCCCAGACGTCTCCCTTACTACCCTCTGGGTCGCCCATAAGGCTGTCATCCTTTGTCTTTGTCTTCAGCCTTGAAGCGGGACGCACGGACCGCCAGGTTGCTGGCGGAAAAGCGTCTTAAGACCCTTGAGGCCCGTCTCTTGGTCTCCCCCTCCGTCCCCACCCTTAAGCGAATCGTCCAGACTAGGCAGACACTTCGGGACCTGGCGTTGGGATCGGTTGAGAAAGCTCTAGTCCGCTTACGACAACTGTACTATGACAAGGGGAACAAGGCACAGTCGCTACTGGCCCGGAAACTGGCGGACCGTACGGCGACCTCTGCCCCGGCCCAAATTAAAAATAAGGGGGGGGACCTTTTGACCCACCCCCAGGCGATAGTGGATGCGTTCGCGGACTATTATACTGACTTGTACAACAGACCGGACATCCCCCACAATCCCCCAACCTTGGACCAGTCCGCCCGCATTACCCAGTACTTGGACAATATAGTCCTACCCCGACTGCAAGCCGCGGACCTCCGAGAACTGAATGCCTCTGTTACTGAAGAGGAGCTCTTGGAGACTGTGAAGACCCTCCCTGCCCACAAGTCCTCGGGACCGGACGGGCTCCCCTATGAATACTACAAGGCGTTTATACCCCTCTTAAGCCCGTACATGACCAAGCTTTTTAACTCCTTTCTCCAGCAGACCCCGGTCCCGACCGACATGCTAGGCTCGTTTATCTCCCTTATTCCCAAGCCAGACAAAGACCCGACTGTTTGCGCTAGTTACCGACCTATAGCCCTGCTGAACGCGGATTTGAAAATTTTTACGAAGCTCCTAGCGAATCGCCTTAACACAATCCTCCCTTCCCTAATACACAAGGACCAAGTGGGATTTGTCCCCTTGAGACAGGCAGGGGATAACACTAGAAAGATCATTGATCTTATTGACGTGGCGAACAGGGATAACCTAGGATCTTTGGTTCTCAGTTTAGACGCCGAGAAGGCGTTTGACCGCCTCAGCTGGCCTTTTATGGAGGCCACGCTACACCCCATGGGCTTCCGGGGCCCGTATCTGCGAGCGGTGCGGCACCTCTACACCACCCCCTCCTCGCAGGTTAAAACCCCCTTCGCCACGAACTCTACTTTTACTATCACTAATGGCACTCGCCAGGGCTGTCCGCTCTCTCCTCTCCTTTTTGCTCTATGTGTGGAGCCTCTGGCGGCTGCCGTTAGAAGCAACCCCGATATTCGGGGGATCCCGGTCAGGGGCAAGGAATTCAAGATTTCGCTCTTCGCAGATGACGTTATCCTTACCTTGGCTCAGCCCGGGATCTCACTCCCCAACCTCCACTCCGAGCTGGACCGCTATGGGGAACTCTCCGGCTACAAAATTAACCCGTCCAAATCGGTGGCCCTCCCCCTAAACATGGGGGCGTCTGAGACGACCCGCCTACGCTCCGCCTTCCCGTACAGATGGGAAAGCTCTTCCCTTAAATATTTGGGGGGTCCTCCTTACGCCATCATTCCACTCCCTGTACCAGGCTAATTTCCCCCCCCCCCTCTTTCGGGCGATTAGGGAATTACTACGTAAATGGAAGGCCCACCACATATCGCTCATAGGACGGATCACATCTATTAAAATGGTGATCCTCCCCAAGCTCCTGTATCTGTTCCAGACATTGCCGATCCCAGTCCCGTATGCACAGTTACGTGCGCTCCAGAAGGATCTGTTGAAATTCGTATGGAACTACAGAAAACACCGGGTCCCGAGCTCTGTCCTGACGGCCTCGCGCTCTGACGGCGGTTTGGCGTTCCCCGACCTAGTCCGCTACTACCAGGCCACTCAGCTGCGGGCCATAGCCTCCTGGTTTCCGCAGAAGTCTTATAATAGGTGGTCGGAGATTGAAAAGATCTGGCTGGCTCCTGTACACCCGAACAGTTTCTTATGGGGAGCGAGGATTGATATAGATTCGGGTCGACTACTGGGGCCGATGGCCCAGCTTCGTCTCCTCTGGCGGAAGCTCTCCCGCGACCACAGCCTCCCCTCGGAGTTCTCCCTACTGACCTCCTTCCTCTATAACCCGACTCTACCGACCAGCTTGACCCACCAGATGTCCTGGCCTTGGGCCTCGCGTGACCTGTTCCACTTGGGGCACCTAGTGGACCCCCAGAACACGACGGCTGTTGTCCTTCTCGGAGCTCCAGGCTAAGCATGACCTCCCCCATCAGACGTTCTACAGCTACCTACAAAATTAGGCACTTTGCACAATCTAGGGCCCCTCACCTATGGTTCTCCCCGCCCTCTCCCTTTGAACAGATAATCCTGGCAGGGCGGGATCGGAGAGGGTTGATCTCAGACATATACCGCGTCCTCAACGCATACCACTTTCAAACGAAGGGGAAGCACTCCTACATGAAACGCTGGGAGGGGGAATTGGGTGAGGAGCTCCCCCTTGAGACCTGGCAGGGGGTGTGGCGCCAGGCAGCCAAATCCTCTCTGTGTACATTGTACAAAGAGAATTTCTACAAAATTATTTTCTTCTGGTACCAGACCCTGGATATTCTCCACAGGATATACCCCTCTGCCTCGGATCGCTGCTGGCGATGTCTGAGGGAGCGGGGCTCCCTGTTCCATATCTACTGGGCCTGTCCCCTGATTGCCCCATACTGGCTTATGACTCGTGGGCTGCTCCAGCGTCTATTCGACGTTCCTGTACCCCACTCCCCCAAATTTTTCTTGATGGGCCTGTCCCAACCCGCTCTGACTAGGCCGGGCCGGAAGCTCCTTAGGCACATCCTGACAGCGGCCCGCTGCCTGATAGCCCTTAACTGGAAGAATCCATTGCCCCCGTCTAGGGAGGCCCTTTACTCCAGGATCAAGGACGTTGAGCTCATGGAGAAGATGACTGCCAGGGTGAGGGACAGGCTTGAGGAGCATGACCTGGTCTGGGGGAGATGGCGGCTGCTGGAGGATTGATGGTGAACCGGTGTGGACATGGTGATGTGGACCGTTGGCACTCTATTTCCTTTTCTCTGTCTTTCCCTCTTTCTTCCCTTCTCTCTCCTCTTCTCTCCTCCACTCTTCTCGCTCATACTACTGATGGTCCTTGTTTTGTTTTAAGTTTGGCATGTAAGCTAAGCAGCAGACCCCAGGTGGCCTTTCGGTTTCCAGCACGGATAACTGACTTTTGGTGTCTTCCGTCCTGCTGTGCACCCTGGGTCGGTTAGTCTGATCCCGTTGTATTTCCCGGTACTGTACTTTTCTGCACTGTCCACTTACAATGGGCCTCCTGTGTTTTGGAAGCCATGTTACTATTGCTGTATGCCTGCACTACTACTTTTGTTATGCGACCACGAAAACTAAATAAATTGTTATTTGAAAAGAATTCGACAGAACCCAGATATTAAAAAAGGTATCCCCTTGGGGGATCAGGAATATAAACTTTCAGCCTATGCAGACGATCTTTTATTTTCACTTTCTAGTCCACAAATATCGCTTCCTAACTTAGGAAGGGAGGTGGAGCGTTACGGTGCTCGGTCGAATTTTAAAACAAACTACAGCAAGTCGGAGGCAATGGGGGTATCCCTGGAGCGTTCCACCCAAAGGAACTTGGAGAATAATTTTACGTTTAAATGGACATCGATGGCTTTGAACTATTTAGGGATACAGATTCCACCTAACTTAATAGATGCATATGCCCTAAATTTTCCACCTTTACTAAAGGGAAGTTAACATATTGTTAGATGAATGGAGCAAATCCTCACATTCTTGGTTCGGGAGATGTAATATCTTGAAAATGAATATAGTGCCAACATTCCTCTACTTGTTCCGGGCGTTACCCATCTCAACTCTACCCGCCTTCTTCAGTAAAACTCGAACAGCGTTTACAAAATTTATATGGGCAAGTAAACGGCCAAGGATTAATAGGAATTTGTTAACACTACCTAAAGAGGTGGGTGAAATAGCGGCACCTGATCTATACAAATACTATCAAGCTACCCAGTTAGGCTGAATTATTGATTGGTGCCACCATAGAGATAGTAAAAGGTGGACTGCCTTGGAACAACAAGTCAGCTCTATCCCTTAAGTAGAGCTATATGGTGCCACGCAGCGTTACCTTTTATATTAAAAGTACATCCTTTAATAGGACCTACCCGCCGTACCAAGTTTACTCGAATCCCTAGATTTTCATCACCAGATTCCCCTTTGTTTCCTATTCTGGGGAATCCAAAATTTTCCTCCCGGCTTGGAATCAGGGATATTTGGGAAATTAAAAGAGAAAGGGTGTTTCCAGGCCTCACACTTTCTGAGGTTTGGTAAGTGCCCATCAATAGAAATGTTAACGAGACTAGGAGGACAATATGAAATACCCTTCTGGCAGGCGCTACAAGTTAAACATTTTCTTGAAACATTGGGACCTGCCGAAGGGTACGGTCGACCACTTACTAAGTTTGAGAAGTACTGTGGGGAGAGTGAACATCTTTCCCATATTATCTCTAAGATATATGCGTTAACATCACCCTCTGAGGATTTTGTCATATCGAGCTTAGATGGGAGAGGGACCTTGAACAAACGTTTACACCAGCCCAAGGGCAGAAAATAATAGACGTAATTTTTAAGTCATCTAGATGTACCAAGATACAGGAATTAAATTACAAAGTACTAATGCGTTGGTATTACATCCCGTCTCGAATGAAGAAATTCTCTTCAGAAATGTCGGATAGGTGTTGGAGGGGTTGTAAGGAGAGAGGCACTATAGCTCATATTTTCTGGTTTTGTCCAGTAATTAGACCGTTTTGGCAAGAAGTTCAGAGAATCTCTCAATTATTTATCCAGTGTTTTTCTTATTACAATGCTCACAAATTCCATTAGAGAGATATAAGAACTCAATGCTATGCCATTTGGTGAATGCAGCCAAAAGCTGCATCACCATATGTTGGAAAGAGACAGGGACACCTAGAATCTCAAATTGGTTAAATAAAGTAAGAAGAATCGGGATCATGGAAAAATTGATCCCTATGTCTTTGGAGGAAAGGGAATGTTTATTACACGTTTGGGCTCCATGGGAGTCGTTTTTACAATCAGATGAAGGGAAAAGGTTGATTGGAGAGGAACTAGAGGAATATATTAGTTAGTAAGTGATGCGGCACTGGTTCCCCTGTCGGCAGGGGCGACATATTTATACTTATTTAATTTGGGATCCCCCCTTTTTTTTTTTCTCTCTCTCTCTCTCTCTCTCTCTCTCTCTCTTCTCAGTTCTATAAGTCCCCCATGGGATCCAGGGCTTTGGAGCAGAGGGTTGCTGTGAGGAATTATTGTAATATTGTTAGTTGTTTATAAAAAAAAACTGGCAGGAATACACCATGTTTCATTGGTTAATATAATAAGTTTTTGTTTTGAAAATTGATTTGATAAGTTGTCTTATGTAATTATTTTTTTTGATCCATGTCATGTATTCCTGCAGAGAAATAAAGTATTAAAGAAAAAAAAAGAAAAAAAAGAAAAAAATAAAACTTTTCTGGTGACAACCCAAAATTTGGGATTTTCTTTTACTTTCAAAATGATAAACATGACAAATAGAGAGGGTGTGTCTCCTTAAAAAGGAGAAGTACAGCCAAAGCTCTTCTCTTTTGGATCACAGGAGTGCAGTTCGTTCTGAACTCCTGTGACCCGTTTTCAGCAGACAGCGAACTGAAGCATGGTGCCGGCTGACATCACAGAGACAGTCCAAGCTCCGGAAAGATTTATTTAAAGGTACTTGTATAGCGCCGTCAATTTACGCAGCGCTTTACATATACATTCACACCAGTCCCTACCCTCAAGGAGCTTACAATCTAAGGTCCCTAACTCACATTCATACATAACTAGGGACAATTTAGACAGGATCCAATTAACCTACCAACATGTCTTTGGAGTGTGGGAGGAAACCCGAGGAAACCCATGCAGGCACAGGGAGAACATGCAAACCCCAGGCAGGTAGTGTCGTGGTTGGGATTCGAACCAGCGACCCTTCTTACTGCTAGGTGAACGCGCTATCCACTACACCACTGTGCCGCTCTATTTCACCCCCATATGATCGGGATACACCCACATGCTTGGACTGGCACCCGGCTCAGCCTCTCAGCGATCCATCATATGATCTTGCATACATATTGCACAACAGCAACCCAAAAGCATAAAAATAAATAAAAAAAAGACGTTCATTGAGATGGCCAGTCAACCAGCATTTTCAGAACAAGGGAATAGCAATAGCCCCTGTCCACATTCCTCCAATGATGGGTTTCCTTTACAAGGAAAAAAAAAAGTCTGTATCTGAATATTACCAACATGAGAGGGCCAGACAGTGATGTGCGGGTGGGAGTGATACCATCCAACGACCCGCATGGGGCGACCAGTGATTTCTGTTAGTCTGTGCGGAACTGTTAAGGTGAAACATGGAAAAACAAAGGACTACATAGAGAAAATGGCATTACCTACTTGCTGACCGGGCCTTTCCTGGCACTTTTTGTTTACAGGTTTAAACCAGTATTTATTTTTTGCTAGAAAATTTACCTTGAACCCCCCCCCCCCCCCCCCCAACAAATCTCTCTTTTTTTTTTTAAGCAAAGACTCTATATAATAAAATGTCCATCAATGCAATTTTCTATATCACACAGAATTTGTTCAGCGGTTTTTCAAAATAAATTTTTTGGAAAAAAAATAAATAAAATGCATTTATTGATTGGTTTGTGTAAAAGTTAGAGCGTTTACAAAATAGGGGATAGTTTTATGGCAAATTATATATTTTCCAAGTAATGGCGGCGATCAGCGATTTTTATCGTGACTGCGGCATTATGGCAGGCACATCGGATATTTTTGAGACCATTGTCATTTATTCATCAGAGCTATGCAAATGCACCGATTCCTGTGTAAATGACACTGGCAGTGAATGGGTTAACCACAAGGGGGCAGTGTAGGGGTTAAGTATGTCCTAGGGGCATGTTTCTAACTGGGGGGGGGGCATGGCTGTGTGTGATCACAGGGAGCAGAGATCAGTGACACTGTCACTGGGCAGAACAGGGAGATGTTTGTTTACATTAGCATCTCCCCGTTCGACGATTGCAGGTATCCCCACAGCGATCGAGTCCGCGGGACCCGCGACCCGACTCATGGAGCCGGCCGCCTCTTAAAGGGCAATGTACAGGTAGGTTAGTTTTCCTCTATTAGCCCTTCTGCCAACATAGATCGGTCGGCAAGTGGTTAAAGTTGTTTGTTTTTTTTCATCATTTTACTTTACTTTTACCCCGTTCTTTGATTTTTTGATCACTTTTATTCCAAGGAATGTAAATAAAGGATGACAGGTCCTCTTTATGGAGCAGATCTGGGGTCAAAAAGACCCAAAATCTCTTCTTTACTTTTAAAAGCAAAAAAAAAAAAAAAAAATAGGATTTTTGTACTCACCGTAAAATCCTTTTCTCTTATATTCACCGACCGACACAGCTCCTCTCTGCAACTAAATGGGTTGTTTAGCCTGCCATTAGGAGAACTAGGCAAAATTGTTACACAATATACAGAACTTTTAGTCCCGCTCCAGGGGGAGCCGACCCTGTGCCAACAACGCTCCTCATTGCTCCCAGCAGATTCAGTACGTCAACAAGCAGTATAAACGTAGAGAAAAAAGGAGGGGTGGGTGCTGTGTCGGTCGGTGAATTACAGAGAAAAGGATTTTACGGTGAGTACAAAAAGCCTATTTTCTCTTATATTCACCGACCGACACAGCTCCTCTCTGTAACTAAATGGGAGTCCCCAAGCAGTGCCAAACGAGGGGTGGGAAAAAAACAGCATAAAAACCTCATCCACCATGGCAAGTAGGAACTAGTGAAACTAAACCCACAAAAAAGCAGCAGTGTGTGGAAAACACACCACCAAATAACCGGGTATCCTCAACAGGAGTGATCCCCAAGACCGCAACATTGCATAAGTAATGCAACAGTGCATTAAAGAGGAAGTAAACCTTGATGAGTTTACTTCCTCTTTCATTCCCTGCAAAAGGTAAAGCATAATGGACTACTATGCATCGCATAGTAGTCCATTATGTGTCACTTACCTGACAGAGGAGCCAGCGAAGTCACCGCTGTCCCCTGTAGTCCGGCGCATCCATCTTCTCGGTGGGTCTCACTGCTCCGCCGCTGTCATTCGGCAAAGCCGCAATGACGTCACTCCCGCGCATGCGCACGGGAGCCGACACGCACGGCATATCGACGTTGACGGATGCCGCGTTCAGTGCGCCTGCGCGCCACTGTCTACGGCGCATGCGCCGTAGACAGCAGTGCCTGTCTTTCGGTTAATATCTCCTAAAAAGCGTAGGTTTAGGAGATATTTCTTGGACCTACAGGTAAGCCTTAATCTAGGCTTACCTTTAGGTCAAAGTGTGTTGTAAGGGTTTACAACCACTTTAACAAACAGTACTGCGTTTTTATCGAAAAACCAGGAAAAAAATAAATAAAATTGCAACTACATGGCCTCCTGCAAAACTTTGCGGCCAAAACAAGCATCAGCCGATGCACCGACGTCTACCTTGTAGAACTTGGTAAACGTATGGACAGACCACCAGGTCGCCGCCTTACACACCTGAGCGAAAGGCCCAAGACGTTCCGATTGCTCTTGTAGAGTGAGCTGTGACTGGAAAGGGGGGCACCTGCCCTTTCAAGGCGTAGGCTTGGACTACAATCTATCTGATCCACCTGGAAATGGTGGCCGACGAGACCGCCATGCCTGTCTTAGGACCAGCCACCGAAACAAACAGCGAGTCTGACTTCCGAAAGGGAGCTGTGGCAGACAAGTACACTGTCAGAGCCCTAACCACATCGAGAGCATGAAGGGCCACCTCCTTGGGGTGCTTCGGCTTAGGACACAACGATGGTAATACAATGTACTCATTGATATGAAAAGCCGAAACCACCTTTGGTAGAAAGGACGGTTGCGGACGCAACACCACCTTATCCCTGTGGATGACCAGATAAGGAGACTTGCAGGACAAGCCGCCAATTCCGAAACCCTCCTGGCCAATGTGATGGTCACTAGGAAGACCACTTTCTAAGAAAGAGTCAACAAGGGAATCTCCCTGATATTCTCAAATGAAGCGCCAACAACACCAGGTTCAAATCCCATGGGGGTAACGGAGGACACACCGGGACTACATGTCGGACCCCCTGAACAAAAAGGTACCTACACGGTTTAGGAGATATTTGCCAAAAGACAGGAGACAGCGGCGCGCAGGCGCACTGAGCGCGGCACCCTTCAACGGCGATATGCCGCGCGTGGCGGCTCCCGTGCGCATGCGCGGGAGTGACGTCATCGCGGCTTCGCCGAATGACAGCGGCGGAGCAGTGAGACCCACCGAGAAGACAGATGCGCCGGACTACAGGGGACATCGCTGGCACCTGTGCCAGGTAAGTAATACATAATGGACTACTATGCGATGCATTGTAGTCCATTATGCTTTACCTTTGCAGGGAATGAAAGAGGAAGTAAACTCATCGAGGTTTACTTCCTCTTTAATGGTGCTCAACACCAACCTCTGGTCAACTGCATGCTGAAGAAACAGCAGGATCCTGGATATATAGAAAAGGAGCGCGGATGCCACCCTTTCTCCTCACACATGGAGATGTAGGCCTTCCAGGTACGATGGTTTATCTTCCGTGAAGAAGATTTCCGCGCCCTTAGCATAGTTGGAATCACCGAGTCCGACAGACCTCGGTGCTTCAGCACCTGGCTCTCAATAGCCATGCCATTAAAGCCAGCAATGGTAAAGCAGGGTGAAAGATTGGACCTTGTGATAGGAGGTCCTCCCTCAGCACCAGTCACCCAGGGAGCGTCCGCCACCAGACGCATCAGGTCTGTGTACCAGGGCCGCTGAGGCCAATCTGGGGCAACCAGGATTACTGGAATCCCCTCGGCTTCCACTCTGCGAAGCAGACGTGGCAACAGTTTCAGTGGAGGAAAGGCGTTGATCAGCTGGTACTGGATCCCATGGAGCCACCAGTGCGTCTGCTCACGGATCTCTTGTCCTGGACACGAATCTCGGCACCTTCCGATTGAGACGGGAGGCCAATAGATCCACATCTGGTGTGCCCCATTTCAGGCACAGCAGCCTGAATATCTCTGGATGCAACGCCCATTCTCCTGGGTCCAGCATCTGACGACTAAGATAGTCCACCTGCCAATTTTCCACCCCCGGGATGTAAATGGCTGACAGGGCCGGTACGTGTTGCTCTGCCCACCGAAGTATGTGAGCGACCTCCCGAGCAGCGGCTGAGCTTCTTGTTCCCCCTTGGTGATTTATGTACGTCACAGCCGTGGCATTGTCTGACTGTATCCTGGTCAGACGTCCTTGAAGACGCGTTGACCACGTGTGGAGGCACAGCCTGATTGCTCTCAATTCGAGCAGATTGATCGGCAACTTGGATTCTACAGTCGACCAGAGGCCCTGAGCCGACTGAATCCCCATCACTCCACCCCAGCCGGACAGACTGGCGTCCGTAGTGATCACCGTCCAGTTGGGAGGAAGGAACAATTTTCCGGACTGAATCACCGGGGACCTCAACCACCAGATCAGCGAGTCCCTGAGTGGTTGGCTCACGTGGATCTGCCGATCCAGGGACAACAGAGATTTGTCCCATTTCGTCAATATCTCCTTCTGCAGGACTCTGGTGTGGAACTGGGCATAAGGTGCTGCCTCGAAGGAGACTACCATGAGCCCCAGCACTCGCATGCAAAAGCAGAGCGATGACCACCTGTGGTGCATCAGTAGATTGACCGCAGACCTGAGAGTCAGCAACTTGTCTGAGGGGAGAAAAACCCTTGCTTTCCTTGAGTCCAACAGCAACCCCAGGTACTTCAGACACTGAGTTGGTACAACCACCGACTTCTTTAGGTTCAACAGCCACCCAAATTCTTGCAGGGTCTGCATGGCGATTCCCACATCCTCCAATTCTGAGGCGGAAGATGCTCTCAGGAGGAGATCGTCTAGGTAACCCATGATCGCGATCCAGCGCTGCCTCAGCCAATACTGGAGCCAGTACTTTGGTAAAGACTCAGGGGGCTGATGCCAGGCCAAAAGGAAGAGCCACAAACTGGTAGTGGGCTTCCCCTACTGCCAAACGCAGAAATTTTTGATGCCCGAAGGCAAAAGGTAGCATCCAGGATGTCCAAGGACGCCAGGAAGTCCCCTTGATGGACTGCAGCGACTACTGAGCGAACTGATTCCATTCTGAACCTCTGCACCTTTACAAAGTGATTGAGGGCTTTTAAGTCCAAGATTGGATGTACCCCTTCCTTCTTGGGAACCACAAACAGATTTGAGTAGAACCCCTGGAAACGTTCCGATTCCGGAACTGGTACAAATCACCCCCTGAAGCAGCAAGTCCCTTACTGCCCCTAGCGCCCGGCGAACCGGGGACGCGGGTATGGTGGAGGAGAAGAATCTGTTTGGCGGCCAAGAGAGAAATTATCTTGTAACCGTTGGAAATCAGATTGCAGACCTATTGGTCGGATAACCGGGAGGTCCACCGGGCTGCAAACTCCCGAAGATGACCCCCCCACCCAACATGCGAGTGGGGGCAAACCTTCATGCTGTAGCACTTTTGATCACAGGCTTGTGGTTCCAGGGATGCTTCTGGCCGTCCATGGACGTCCTGACGGGCTGGGGACGTTTTGCCGAAGCACTGGGCAGACGAAAAAGCCGTTGTGAGCGGAAAAAGAGGGCCCTTGCCTACGGCGTGGCTCCTTAGCCTTCCTGGCCTGTGGGAGTAGTGTACTCTTACCACCCGTGGCATTTCTAATAATGTCATCCAATGAAGCTCCAAAGAGCCAGTCGTCAAGGAAGGGAAAATCCGTCAGGGCTTTTTTTTTGAATGCCTGGTCAGCAGACCAGCATTTTAGCCAAATCAGGCGCCTCGGCACCACAGCTGACACTGAAGCCCTGGATAACAGAGGGAGAGTATCCAGGGCCGCGTCACAAACGTACTTAAGGCCTTGCACTAGCTGGTCTGCTAGTTCCACACAGACGGGAGGCGTTTTGCTCTCCCAATTCGTGGTGTAAAAGTTTTGCCCATTCAGTCAGTGTCTGACACCAGTGCGGATGCCAGTACTGGTCCCACAGCTGACCCCACAGCCGCAAACAAGGAATGAGCCACTGCCTCTGCCTTCCTGTCTGTCCATGGGATCCTTGAATGCAGGAGTCCCCTCTACCGGGATCATTGTTACTTTATTTAACCTGGATACTGGGGGGTCCACGACCGGAGGAGCCGACCATTTTTTGAGAAGGCTTTCCTCAAAGGGGGTAACACACCGCCAAGTTTTTGGGTACTGAAAAGGTCCGTTGCGGGTGACCCCATTCCCTGTAGATGAATTTGTCAAAATAAGTCAAATACGGGAACACCTTAGGTGAACGTGCTGGCTTATGGGACCCAAAAGGGACCGGTACATCAACAGAGGGATCCGCTGGCTCCTGAATCTTCAGGGTATCACGCACAGCTGTGATAAGTGCTCCAACAAGCGCTTTGTCGGGCCCGAACGGGGAATCGTCTGATAGGTCAGAGCAGGGGTCACTAGACACAGCAGGGCCCGAGTCTGCATCAGAGCTCTCCCCAGAGGACGGGGGGCGGGGCCTCTTACGTGCACCTTTCCTCCCACGTGCCACCTCTATCTTAGCAACAAAAAAAAGGAGTTAAGGACCGCAGTCAGGGTGTCCACGCGCACCACGCTATCCACAGGTGACCCGGTTGCCATAGCCTGGGTTTTGGGGGAAGAAACACCAGTTTATGAAGCCATGCTGACCCTAGCCTGTCTGCCACCTTCAAGGGGACAGTGAAGGTCCCACCCTCCTGCCGCGCGGGGGGGGGGTACTTAGCGCCAGACTCACCACCCTGGGGTGTTTTGTAAATGCCACTAGCCGTGCCTGTACTCCCTAGGAGGTTACCCAGATGCAGAGTGGAGAAGAATGTCGGCAGCAGCTGTCTATAATAGCCGTGAAACATTCTGCAGAGCTTGCTCCAGCCTTCAAAAAGAGCCATCTAGCGTCCTGTACACACAGTGGACACAGGAAACAGCCTGTGAGAGCACATGCAAAGCTGTCACAAGAGAACTGCGGTGAAAAGAGCGCTCGGGCTTCAGGAAAATGGCCGCCAATGCAACTAATAGGAGAATCCCATAGAAGATGGGTGCTGAGGCTCACAAGGGAAACCTGCCTTTCCCTCAGTCAAGATGGCCACCGGACAGCGCCATGCGGTGACAGGACAAACCCAGAACAATGCTGCCTGCCTACAGCCAGAACACCTCCACAGACACCTTTTGGGACCCCCCAGACCGGAACCAGGATCAAACGCTAGCCGCACAAAGCCCCCACAGGTCAGAGACCCAGCGAACCCCCCCCACACACACACTGCCCGCAGCCACCCCCCTCAGAGGGGGGGGAGGGGAGATAGGGACTAGGGAGAGAAGATAAGGAGGTGAGGTGGCCCACGAATTGACCCCCAGGGAATGCCCAGCTGCTCACCCCACCGAAGCAGGGAGAGCCGTACTTACCAGTCCTGAAGAGCTGGGAGACATTCCGGCACAGACCTACTCCTGCGCAGTTACAGGGTAGCTGTTGGCCCGGTATACTGTGATCCAGACATCAGTAGCCCGGTCATATGTATACCCCGCAGCATTGAAGCTCACCGACCACCTCTGGAGCTGAGGCATGTCGTGGCCTGCCAAGCCTTAGCTGCGGCCTGTACACGCTTGCTGGCCGGACTGGGGAGACAAGGATAATCATTAAACAGCCTGTCACCCAGCCGTTGATGAAAGATCCTAGGACCTTCTATCTTGTGCAAAAAACATCAAACCTGCAGCAAAAACATGGACCAAAAGGGACCGCAGGGTTCCTAGGTCATTCTCCTTACTAGGCAAAATAAAAACTGAATCTGCTGGGAGCAGTGGGGTTGTTGGCACAGGGTCCATCCCCATGGGGCGGGACTAAAATTTCTGTGGATTGTGTAACAATTTTGCCTAGTTCTCCTAATGTCAGGCTAAACAACCTATTTAGTTACAGAGAGGAGCTGTGTTGGTCGGTGGATATAAGAAAAAATAAAAACAACTTGCTTACTTTGACCCTGAATCGGAAGCGACACCATAACGTTGCGCCGGTCCTCCAAGGCCTTGTTTACAATTGTGGCTGGGGGGGGGGGGTGTGTTAAAACCCTGTGGGTTAGCTGCATCTTTATCTCCCCCTCACAACCAGCACATACCACGGCAGGAATTACAGCCCGTCGCGCAGCGGTGGGCACTACCGCCCGCTGAACGCATCCCATTCAAATGCAGCCGCCCCGCACTTGTGCACAACATGCGTGGTAATCCGGCATTCAGGGATGCAATACCTCCCCACCTCTCTTAAGAGCGTTACAAAAATTAGAGTTACGCTTACCGGTAACGTCTTTTCCAGTAGTCTTTCAGGACAGCCACTATGAGAGATAGACTCCTCCTCTTCCTCTGCAAACACTGCGCCAGCCCATAAATTCTTACTTCCCCTGCCGGACCTCAGTTATTAGTGTTTCCTCCGGCGGGGAGACACTGTGCAAGGAACCAGGCCGATCAGTCGGGGAGGCTGTGGCCATTTTTTCGTTAAAGAACCCGGTTGAAAGAAGCAGGGGCTTCGTTTGGAGAAAGCTGGGTTCAAACTGTTCGAAACCGAGCGGGTCGAACGGTTTACTTACCTCACCAGGTACTGCCACCCCTTCCTAGTCGAGCGCGGCTTCAGGACGTGGGGGACTCCTATCAAATACCATTATCTTGTGTGCGCTCTGGTCTTTTGTAAGACTCCCCCCAATTTTCGGGTGGGAACTAGGGCTGTCCTGAAAGACTACTGGAAAAGACGTTACCGGTAAGCGTAACTCTAATTTTCCCTAATCGTCTTTCAGGACAGCCACTATGAGAGGATAAACGAGCACTTACCAGTTAGGGTGGGACTACAGCTTGCAAAACCTTTCGCCCAAAGGTCTGCTCACCTGCCGACACCAGATCCACTCTGTAGTGTTTTACGAAAGTGGAATAGCTGGACCATGTTGCTGCTCTGCAAATCTGTTCTGGCGTTGCTCCCGCTCTTTCTGCCTGGGAGGCTGCCATAGCTCTAGTGGAGTGTGCTTTAATACCCACTGGGATTTCTTTCCCTGCAACTGAATAAGCCTGCTCGACGGCTACTCTGAGCCATCTAGCAATAGTGCGTCGGGACGCTTTACAACCTTTTCTGGCCCCCGAAAACAAAACAAATAAGGAATCTGACCTTCTGAATGTTTTGGTCAGTTCTAGATAGTGTAGGATACATCTCCTAACATCCAAATAATGAAATTTTAGTTCCTTCTCACCAGAGGGATTGGGACAAAAAGAGGGCAAAACTATTTCCTGGCTTCTATGAAAGCTGGATGCCACTTTCGGCAAAAAGGCCGGATCGGTCTTTAAAACTATCCGGTCCGGAAAAATAACGCAAAAGGGAGCCCTGACTGATAAGGCCTCCATCTCACTGACCCTCCTGGCAGTTGTTACTGCTACCAGAAACACTGTCTTCAGAGTAAGTTCTCTCAGAAAACACTCCTTTAAAGGCTCAAAGGGGGGTCCAGTTAAGCTCTTTAAAGATAAATCCCATCTGGGAAAGGACAGACCCTGGACCGGTCTCTGTCTGGACAGGGCCCTAAAGAACCTGACTACCCATGGGTTGGCAGCCAAATGATCTTCCAAATAAACACTGAGGGCTGATACTTGACCCCTAAGGGTACTAATGGATAAGCCTTTATCTGCCCCACATTGTAAAAATTCCAAAACTGCGGAGGAGCTCCGTACTGGGAAAGAGCTCTCTGCGCACCACTTGTTGAAATGTAACCAGACCTTTTCATAGATCTGGCGAGTTTCCTTCTTCCTACTGTCCAGGAGGGTAGAAACTAGTCTCTCTGAAAATCCTTTAGATTTTAATAAACCCTCCTCAGTAGCCAGGCCGCTAACTTCCACTGGCGTACTCGTGGGAAGAGGACTGGCCCCTGAGAGAGGAGATCGTCCCGAGGGGGCAAGAGTAGGGGAGGTTCTACCGCCAACTGCTTTAGCATTGAGAACCATGCTCTCTTGGGCCAATGTGGAGCCACCAGAATCAGAGATGCGTTTTCCATTTGAAACTTTCTCACAACTGCTGGCAACAACGCTGGAGGTGGGAAGGCATAGCAAGTTCTGAAGTGCCGATTCTGGTTCAAGGCGTCCACACCTAAGGCTCCCTCTACCCTTTTTAGGGAGAAAAAACAGGGGGTTTTTGAATCGTTTCTGGACGCGAAAAGGTCCACCTCTGGAGACCCCCATCTCTTTATTATGAGATTGAAAACCTCCTGGTTGAGAACCCAATCGCCCTCCCTCAGCCTCTTTCGGCTGGGAAAGTCTGCTACCACGTTTTTCTCTCCCCTCAGGAAAACTGCTGAGAGCGAAAGGGTGTAGGTTTCGGCCCAGCTCAGGATCTCTGTCGCTAAAGACAACAGGGCTCCACTTCTCGTGCCACCCTGCTTGTTTAAATAGGCCACTACGGAAGAGTTGTCCGACCGCACCTGAATGTGGTGACCCCGGAGCTCTTTTTTGAAGAATCTGAGGGCTAGTCCCACTGCCCTTAATTCTTTCCAGTTGGACGATCGAGTCAACTCGCCGTCCTCCCAAGTGCCCTGGGCTAGAAGGGAACCCAAATGTGCCCCCCAACCTTTTCCACTTGCATCTGTGGTCACTACCCGAGAAACCGGGATGAGCCACAGACGCCCTTGCGACAGATTCGTCACTTTCCTCCACCACCAGAGGGATCCATTTACCCGGTGTGGAATATGTACTAGGGTGTCTAGAGCCTCCTGACTGTGGTCCCACACCCCTAGGATGAAGGTCTGTAGGGGACAAAAATGTAGCCCTGCCCACTGCACTGCTGGGAGGGTAGATGTAAGGAGACCCAATACTGACATCAGAACCCTTATGGAAACCAGCTGGTTGCTCTGAAGAGAGGCCACCGCTCTGTCCAGCTTTTGTACCTTTTCTCTTGGTAGAAAAACTCTCAACAGTGTTGAGTCCAACAGGAAACCTAGATAGGAGATCTGTTGTGAGGGGATCAGGCTGGACTTTTCCAAGTTCAGAAGCCACCCCAGGTCTGTAAGGACCCCTTTAGTTAGATCGAGATCCTTGACCAACTGTGTTGGGGATGCTGCAAATAAAAGCAGGTCGTCCAGGTAGGCTATTATACATATCCCTTGGAGCCGAAGAAAGGCCATGGCTTCTGCCAGGACCTTGGTAAAAATGCGGGGTGCAGAGGATAGCCCGAATGGCAGGGCCTGAAACTGAAAATGTACTGTTTCTCCCCCTAAATCTATGGCAAGGCGTAGAAACTTCTGCGAGGCCTCCGCTATAGGGATGTGTAAATACGCATCCCTTAGGTCCAGAGATACCATGAAACAGTTGCGGGGCAGAAGAGCCCTTACTGAAAAGATCGACTCCATGCGGAATCTTTTGTATGTCACTGAAGCGTTCAGGGGCTTTAAGTTCAGAATCAATCTGAACTTCCCTGAAGGTTTTTTCACTACGAAGATGTGAGAATAAAACCCCCTTCCCTCTTCTGCTTTTGGGACCCCGAGAATAACATCCTGATTCTCCAATTCCCTCAGAGCTTCTAGCAAGGCATCGGCCTTTACCATGCACCTGGGTAGATGCGTGACAAGGAGCCTTTGAGGGGGTGGTCTTCAGAATTCCAAGAGGTACCCCCTTCTTATTACCCCTAAAATAAATTGATTGGTAGATATTGTCTCCCACTGTGGTAGAAAGGCCCCCAGTCTTCCTCCCACTGTAGCTGGAATGTCACTGAGTTTTACGGGGCTGGACAGGAGGGTGAAAAATCACCCCTCCTCTGCCCCTGCCTTTTTGGGGCCAGGTTTTCTTTTTCCCCTCTGGTTAAGGGGTTTCCCTACGCCCTTGCGGACGAAACCCCTTTTTAGTTTGTACGGGGGTTTTCCGTTTAAGAGGAAAGGATTTTTTCCTGTCCGCTGTCCGGTCTAGAACAGTCTCTAGCCCTGGGCCAAAAAGGAGGTCCCCCGTCAGGGGTATCCCACATAGTTTTATCTTGGAGGCATTATCCCCTGGCCATGTTTTTAACCAGAGGGCCCTTCTGGCCGAATTGGCTAGAGCCGCCGTTCTGCCCGACATGCGGACGGACTCAGCAGAGGCATCTGCTATGTAAGCCATCCCTCGCAGCATAGTAGGGAAGGATGACAGAATGGTTTCCTTATCTGTGCCTGCCTCAATATGTTGTTGAATCTGTGAGAGCCAGTGCTCTAAATTGTGAGCCACAACTGTAACTGCCATTTCAGGCTTTAGATTGCCGATAGCCGAGTCCCACGTTTTTTTAAGCAGAGAGTCAATCCTTTTGTCCATGACATCTGCCAAGGCCCCCATGTCTTCAAACGCCAAATCTGTGTGTCTGGAGACCTGGGAGAAAGCGGCATCCAATTTGGGATTTTTATTCCAAAGGCATGCCGGGTCCTCTGAAAATGGGAACCTTCTTTTGAGGGATCTAGATAAAAAGGGCTTTCTCGCCGGATCCTGCCACTCCTTTTTAACTGTTTCCATTAAAACTTCGTGCACTGGAAACGCCCTTCTTTTTGGTTCCCCCAAACCTGAATACATTTGGTCATGCAGGGTTAGGGGCTTCTTATCCGTCTGGATACCGAGGGTTGTATAAATTGCCTTTAAGAGGTCCTCTACCTCATCAAGGGATAATTTATATCTGGAGGCTTTCCTGGACCCCCCGTCCTGATCCTCCCCCTCTGAACCCTCCTGGGAATCTGAAGAGGAACTGCCTGGAAGTTCCCTACCTGTCCCTGAAGGGCCTGCAACCTCTGTCCCCCCTGTACTAGCAGGTTGGACCGGAGCAGAACTCCGTGCTAGAGGTGGGGTTGTATCCTGGGGAGATGGACCCATGGGAAGCTGAAATTTTTCAAAAAGGGACCTAAAAGAAGAGAAGGTGGACGAGAGCTCTTTGACTGAAGCTGCTAGTCCTGACTCCTGTTCAGATTCCCTTTCCCTAACGAGGGAGTCAATACAGCCTTTGCACAACACTTTGGTCCAAGATTCCCCTAAAATGTCCCAACGGAGGCACACTTCTTTTTAGAGCTATGCGTAGACCTAGTTTTTTCCGTAGCTTTCTAAAAAAAAAGGAAAAAAGAAAAAACAGAAAAAAGACAAAGTCAATACAAAGCTCGGGATACAACCCTGGGAGTGCACTAGACCCTTTTTTAAAAGAAGAAATCTGAGCCTCCCCTCCCCCCTGCCACCCTGATAGAACCATACATTGGGGTGGGGGGATCCTAGATAGAGAGTACCCCTCCCCAGGGTGCTCTTACCTTAGGAATGCTGGAGATAGAGTCTGTTGTTTGAGCCTCAGCTTCCGACATGACTGCAGGTGGCTGTTTACTACAGAGTTCCACGCTGCCTGTGCACGTTCCGAACTTATCTCCAGCTTGTGCTCGGCCCTCCTATCAGCTCCACGACCCGGAACCGGAAGTCGAACGTATTAGAGGTCAAGCCTTCGCTTCCGCCGGATACGACGTCGCCCGTCGTTCGGCCCGCTCGGTTCAAAGAAAAAAAAAGGGGCGGACTGTACCCTTGTACAGGGAAATCTTTCGAACGGCTTGCCAGCTGCGTCCCTGTAGACGCAATAGGAGTCCCCCACGTCCTGAAGCCGCGCTCGACTAGGAAGGGGTGGCAGTACCTGGTGAGGTAAGTAAACCGTTCGACCCGCTCGGTTTCGAACGGTTTGAACCCAGCTTTCTCCAAATGAAGCCCCTGCTTCTTTCAACCGGGTTCTTTAACGAAAAAATGGCCACAGCCTCCCCGACTGATCGGCCTGGTTCCTTGCACAGTGTCTCCCCGCCAGAGGAAACACTAATAACTGAGGTCCGGCAGGGGAAGTAAGAATTTATGGGCTGGCGCAGTGTTTGCAGAGGAAGAGGAGGAGTCTATCTCTCATAGTGGCTGTCCTGAAAGACGATTAGGGAAATGCAGTTCACCCTTTAGAGAGCAAAGCAAGCATAAACCGACCTTTACACTGTTCCCTGGTGTTACCGGGCCAACATCACTTTAAAGCGGACCTCCGGGCTGACATAAAAAGGCACAAACGAACGCAGCTCTGTATTCCTCACTACATCATTAATGGTGTAAATACCTACATTGGACCCGGTATCAGCCTCCCGCAGTCCTCGTATAGCAGGGCTCATACTGAGAGAGGTAGAAACCACGCTATGAGCCAAGCATTGTGCCACAGTGACCATGTACTTAATAAGGAGCATGGCGATAGCAGCAGAAGGCAGAGTGACAGAAAGATGTGCTCATCAGTCTGCTGCTTCTCCCATCACTGTCCAATCACAGGCTGGGGGAGGGACAAGATCTGTAAGTATTAACTACCTGCAGCAGAAGAAAAATAAATAAATATGCTCCCCTGACCTGCTAGACAGGGCTAAGCTGTGACAGAGCTGTGCAAATTACAGGACTGGGTGGACAGCGATTCAAATCCCTTTAGCGGGTAATACGGTTCCCTTGTATGTACTTGATCGGTGTATTGTGCGGTTGGCCCGGAGGTCAGATTTAGTTTTAGAAAACTGGGTCTTGTTGTGTCCTGGCATATGGCTACAAATCCCAGGCGCCCCCCTTCCCTCCCCCTCTTCTTCCATCACATCTGCTTGCTCCTCTTCTACTGAGCACACAGCTGACAGCGGGTTCCACTCCTGCTACCAAGTGTACTGTTCGCCACTGATCTATAGAGAAGTCTGGTGAGTATATTCAGTGCCGGAAAAAAGGTCATCTAGTGCTCAGGGGGGGAAGATGACAAACTGCGCCCCTTCCACGTGCGATTAGCATGTCTCAGCAAACCCCCCCCCATAAATTCCCCCTGCAAGCCAATATTCCACCCCCAAATAAATAAAATAAATAAATAAAAAAAAAAAAATTCCCACTCCTCCTAGGGCTAATCCCCCCCCCCCCCCAAAAGACACACCTAATAGCACAAAATTCCAGCCCCTTCCTAAATCCATCCCTCTTAGCACAAATCTTTCCCCCTCAAAAAGCACCCCTCCTAGCACAAGTTCTGTCTCCTCCCCAAATCCCCCCCCCCCCCCCAAAAAAATAAATAAATAAATAAAATAAAAAGACACACCCCTAGCACAAATCCTCCCCCCAAACTCCCCCTCCTACCACATATTCTTCCACCAAAAAAAAAAAAAAAAAAACACAAAACACCCCTCCTAGCACAACCCCCCTTCCCCCCCCACAAAACATGAGTTCAATTTCTATTCCCTCCCCAAATCCCCCCTCCCAACACAAATCCTTCCCCATCAAAAAGAACCCCTCCTAGCACAAGTTCTATCCCCTCCCCAAAAGACACGCTTCTTAGCACAAATCCTGCCCCTTCAATAAGGGCCCCTCCTAGCACAAGCTCTATCCCCTCCCTAAATCCGCCCCCCCCCCCAAAAAGACGAGTTCATGTTCTATTCCCTCCCCAAATACCCTCCTCCCAACACAAATCATTCCCCCCAAAAAGA
Organism: Lithobates pipiens; assembly: GCF_037356315.1. Lineage (NCBI taxonomy): Eukaryota > Metazoa > Chordata > Amphibia > Anura > Ranidae > Lithobates > Lithobates pipiens. The sequence goes on along the minus strand of NW_027507685.1, from coordinate 96,172,379 downwards.
ACCACTTCTAGCACAAATCCTTCCCCATCAAAAAAGGACCCCTACTAGCACAAGTTCTATCCCCTCCCCCCTCCAAAAAAAAAAAAAAGGCGAGTTTATGTTCTATTTCCTCCCCAAAAAGGGCTGCTTCTAGTACAAATCCTTCCCCATCAAAAAAAGCCCCTCCTAGCACAAATCCTCCCCCTCCCCCAAAAGACAGGTCTCCTATCACAAATCCTCTCCCTGTTCTAAAATTCCCCCTCCGATGACAGTCTTCCACCCAAAAAACACCCCTCCTAGCACAACCCCCCCCCCCCCCCAAAAGACGAGTATAAGTTCTATCCCCTCCCCAAATACCCTCCTAGTACAATTCCTTCCCCCCAAAAAGGACAGCTCCTAGTAAAAGTTCTATTTCCCCCCCAAAAAAAAAAAAGATCCCTCCTAGCACAAGTTTTATCACCTCCAAAAAGCACCCCTCCTACCATAAAATGCGTCCAGGCCTCCCAGGGTCATAGAGAGGACTGGGGACCATCTGGTCACCAGAAATCTCTGTGATCAACTTACGGCGGTGACCAATTCATTCTCCAGCTCGCCCGCCCCAGAGGGCCTGTAAGAACGATCAAGCGACTGAACTGCCGCTATTCTTACAGTGCACAGAATCACCAGCCAACAAAGATGATATCTGAATGATGCCTGGAGCTGCACCCATCATTCACATATCACCACTCAATGTTAAAGACGTCATATGACGTCCTTGTGCTGGAAGTGGTTAAAAGTGACAACTTATCTTCAAATGCCGGATCAGACACAAGTATATAAACATTCATATTAGGAAGGATATATCGGCTTCTGTTGTGGCTGCTGACAGCTGCTCAGGAGAAATTTCCACTCGATCTTTCCTCTTGTCGGATCGTCGTAAGATGATGACTGAGTGGATATGTACAACTCTCTGAATGTCCACCTGTGCGAAAGGAGAGAAAACACACAAAAGAATTAGAAAACCATATACATAACACACTGTACTATCTATAGGCATAAAGTGGTTGTAAAGCTCAGACATGAAATATGAACAAAGCATGTCCCTCTATAGTGTGTACTTGTCTCAGTCCAGAGCACTAAGTGTCATTTCTGTCTGCTGCCCCCTTTCCTCTGCTATCAGCATGAATCACTTCTGACACGTTTTCCTGACACCAAAGAGAAAAATGGTGACGGGGAGGGAGCTCCAGCCTGTGATTGACAGCCTCAGCTCTGTTCCTGTGCGCTGTGTGAAGGAGGGGATGACTCTCTTCCCTCCAATCAGCTCTCGTGAGTTAAGCAGAGTGTAATTTTAGCTCTGCCCATTTTTTTTTCTAAAAACTCAGACAAGCTATGTCAATTCTGGACTTTGAACAGATGTAAAGAGGAGAAGACTGCAAATAAACAGGTACAACTTATATAGGAGTATTAGTTTCATCTCTGTGTATCACTTGAGGCCAGTCACTTCACTGCATGTATGTATGGGATAACACACTAGTCATTCCTGCTGTCGCACAGAACCACGGCAGGTCCTGGCAGAGCCCCGCACAGAACCACGGCAGGTCCTGGCAGAGCCCCGCACAGAACCACGGCAGGTCCTGGCAGAGCCCCGCACAGAACCACGGCAGGTCCTGGCAGAGCCCCGCACAGAACCACGGCAGGTCCTGGCTGAGCCCCGCACAGAACCACGGCAGGTCCTGGCTGAGCCCCGCACAGAACCACGGCAGGTCCTGGCTGAGCCCCGCACAGAACCACGGCAGGTCCTGGCTGAGCCCCGCACAGAACCACGGCAGGTCCTCGCTGAGCCCCGCACAGAACCACGGCAGGTCCTCGCTGAGCCCCGCACAGAACCACGGCAGGTCCTCGCTGAGCCCCGCACAGAACCACGGCAGGTCCTCGCTGAGCCCCGCACAGAACCACGGCAGGTCCTCGCTGAGCCCCGCACAGAACCACGGCAGGTCCTCGCTGAGCCCCGCACAGAACCACGGCAGGTCCTCGCTGAGCCCCGCACAGATCCACGGCAGGTCCTCGCTGAGCCCCGCACAGAACCACGGCAGGTCCTCGCTGAGCCCCGCACAGAACCACGACAGGTCCTCGCTGAGCCCCGCACAGAAACCACGACAGGTCCTCGCTGAGCCCCGCACAGAACCACGACAGGTCCTCGCTGAGCCCCGCACAGAACCACGACAGGTCCTCGCTGAGCCCCGCACAGAACCACGACAGGTCCTCGCTGAGCCCCGCACAGAACCACGACAGGTCCTCGCTGAGCCCCTCACAGAACCACGACAGGTCCTCTCTGAACCCCTCACAGAACCACGAAAGGTCCTCTCTGAACCCCTCACAGAACAGGTCCTCACTTAGCCCCTCATAGAACCCAGACAGGTCCTCACTGAGCTCTGCCAGGACTTTCCCTCCCCCCACAGACCAGGCCTGAACTTCTTACCTCTCCTATACAGAGTCCCATCACCTCCTCTCTCTCCGTGCTCAGGGAATGAGCCACACACACCAGGAAAGCGTCCCCCTCCAGATGTACGGCCTGCACCGCCATTGCTGCTCCTTTCACCACTTTCTTGCCAACCTCTATATTTGCTTATACTGTCGCCCCTTGCCTGCCATTTTACCGTAGACAACTAGTTAAAAGAACGTAGCTTTTGACTCCAATAAAATGGCCGGCGTTATAACTCCGGATAGAAAGAATCGGGGACGAGTTTTCTTCTCCTCATGGGGCTCTATCACTGATTACAATGTTGCCCCTGTAGTGTCATATATCTGACGGTTTCACTGGTCTGCATTGTCGCAAATCATTTGAAACGCATGGCGCAAGTGTTTGGAACGCATCGCGCATGCGCAGTGCTAAATTTCTGGCCGCAACGTCACTTCCGTAGCATTCTATGATGGGGAGCAAAATATGACACTACACCGCTCTTCCGCCATCTTGTCGTAGGCTGCCTAATAGAACAAACAGAGCGGCTGACTCCATGAAAATGGCCGCCATCATAGCGCTAGATAGCATGAAGTGGGGACATTTTGTTGTCAACTCATGGAATTCGTCTTCCGCAGTTGGCCAGGGATCCCGGACATTGGGGGAGCTGGAAAGCGATCTGGTGTTGTACGTAGTGGGTGGGGGGATTGCAGACATTCTGCTCTGATGATGGGAAATGTTCAGGAATCAACATGTGTAGCATGGCAGATACAATTTAAACAAATGGAGTCATCCATAACCCATCTCAGCTTTCCATTTCATGTCTTTTTTTTTTTTTATAACTTTCTTTAAAATAATTACTGTTGAGCATCATGAATATCGTTGTTCAGGCGCTTCCCGTTCTAGGGTGACAACACTCTGTCCCATGCTCCCATTTGTGCTCCTGCGTTGTCACCCTGTCACATGACTTCCAATGTAGACTACCAATGGCTGTTCCAGCACACATTACAAATGGATGGCCCAATACCAGGTACAGCCAAGACTCCCACAATATTAGTTACAGCCATAACACCCCCCCCCCCCCCATACCAATTACAAATAGGACTTCCAATATTAGGTACAGTCATAAACACCCCCCCCATACCAAATCTAAATAGGACTCACAATTTTAGGTACAGGAGTGGATGCTCATACCAGTTACAGCCAGGACTCACAATATTAGGTACTGCCTTAACCCTCCAATACCAATTCCAATTAGAACTCCCAGGACTCCCAATGCCAATTGCAAATAGGACTCTTAATATTAGCGCCCCCACTACCAGGTACAACTAGGACTCCCAATATCAGTTACAGCCAGGACCCCCAAATACCAAATAGGACTCCCAATTTTAGGTACAGACATGGATGCTCATACTAGTTACAACCAGGACTCCCACAATATTGGGTACAGTTAGTATCCCACAATATTAGTTACAGCCATAACCCTCCAATACCAATTACAAATAGGACCCTCAATATTAGGTAAAGTCATAACCACCCCCCCCCCCCCATACCAGGTACAACCAAGACCCCTAATATTAGGTATAACCAGGACTCCCACAATCTTAGTTATGGCCATAACCCCCTAATACAAATTAGAACCAGGACTCCCAATATGAGGCACGGCCAGGACTCCCAAAATCAGGTACAGCCAAGACCCCCAATACCAATTATAAATAGGACCCCCAATATTTGGTACAGCCATAACCCACCCCCAATACTAGGTACAACTAGGACTCCCAATATTAATTACAGCCAGGAAAGCCAATTACAAATATGACCCGCAATGTTAGGTATAGCCATAACCCCCCCCCCCCCCAATACCAGGTACAACTAGAACTCCCAATATCAGGTACAGCCAGGACCCCCCAATACCAAATAGGGCTCCCAATTTTTAGGTACAAGCATGAATGTTCATACCAATTACAGCCAGGACTCACAATTATAGGTACAGCCACGATGACCCCCCCCCCCCCCAATACCAGTTACAACCAGGACTCCCACAATATTGGGTACAGTTGGTATAACCCTCCAATTCCAATTACAAATAGGACCCTCAATATTAGGCATAACCATATCCCCCCCTCCCCCATACCAGGTACAACTAGGACTCCCAATATCAGATACAGCCAGGACCCATAATATTAGGTACAGCCAGGACCCCCACCCCCAAACCCCCCCCCCATACCAATTACAAATAGGACTCCCAATATGAGGCACAGCCAGGACTCCCAAAATCAGGTACAGCCAAGACCCCCCAATACCAATTACAAATAGGACCCCCAATATTAGGTACAGCCATAACCCTCCCAATACCAGGTACAACTAGGACTCCTAATATTAATTACAGCCAGTAAGAATCCTAATGTTAGGTATAGGCGTAGCTTCTAATACCAGGTACATTGAGGACTCCTGCCATTAGGTACAGCCAGGACTCCCAATATAAGAACAACATCTATATTTTGTGGCTATTGTGTATGAGGTTTTGTTCTCATACATAACATTTATTAATTGTGTAGCACTTAAGTCTTTACTAGCTTTTATTTTGCTATGAAAACTCACTCAAATTTCTAACAATTTTTAGGATTACCGAACACTCACTTTGGGGCTGCGATGTCACAGAGGAAGGATCCGTGCCAGAAAGCTGCATGTGCTATTCAGAAGTGTCTGCAGGGTACGAACCTGATAACATTCATACAATTTTTAAAGTAGATGTAAATACTAAGGCTGTGCATACATTATACAATTTTCCTTAAAATTTTCCCAAACCATCTAATATGGATGTCAGGTACCGTGTAGTTTTAGGAGATATGTCATGGACCTACAGGTAAGCCTTAATCTAGGCTTACCTGTAGGTCGAAGTTGTCTTTAAGGGTTTACAACCACTTTAAGCCCCATACACACCATTAGATTTTCTGCAGATTTTTGTCTTCAGATTTACCAAAACCATATAATATGAGGTCAAACCTTAAGTGTTTCAATTTGTATGTAATCAGCACTATAGCGCTATATCTGGTCTCCCCCCAGGTGCCTGTATTCACTATATCTGGTCTCCCCCAGGAGCCTGCATTCACTATATCTGGTCTCCCCCCGGGAGCCTGCATTCACTATATCTGGTCTCCCCCCGGGAGCCTGCATTCACTATATCTGGTCTCCCCCGGGAGCCTGCATTCACTATATCTGGTCTCCCCCCGGGAGCCTGCATTCACTATATCTGGTCTCCCCCCCGGGAGCCTGCATTCACTATATCTGGTCTCCCCCCCGGGAGCCTGCATTCACTATATCTGGTCTCCCCCCGGGAGCCTGCATTCACTATATCTGGTCTCCCCCCCGGGAGCCTGCATTCACTATATCTGGTCTCCCCCCCGGGAGCCTGCATTCACTATATCTGGTCTCCCCCCCCGGGAGCCTGCATTCATTATATCTGGTCTCCCCCCCCGGGAGCCTGCATTCACTATATCTGATCTCCCCAGGAGCCTGCATTCACTATATTGGGTCTTCTCAGGACCCTGCATTCACTTTATCTGGTCTCCCCCCCCAAGAGCCTGCATTCACTATATCTGGTCTTCTCAGGAGCCTGTATTCACTATATCTGGTCTCCCCCCAGGAACCTGTATTCACTATATCTGGTCTCCCCCCAGGAGCCTGTATTCAATATATGTGGTCTCCCCCCAGAAGCCTGTATTCACTATATCTGGTCTCCCCCCAGGAGCCTACATTCATTATATCTGGTCTCCCCAGGAGCCTGCGTTCACTATATCTGGTCTCCTCCCAGGAATCTGCAATCGCTATATCTGGTCTCTCCAGGAGCCTGCATTTCCTATATCTGGTCTCCCCAGGACCCTGTAGTCACTATATCTGGTCTCCCCAGGACCCTGCAGTCACTATATCTGGTCTCCCCAGGACCCTGCAGTCACTATATCTGGTCTCCCCAGGACCCTGCAGTCACTATATATGGTCTCCCCAGGACCCTGCAGTCACTATATATGGTCTCCCCAGGACCCTGCAGTCACTATATCTGGTCTCCCCAGGACCCTGCAGTCACTATATCTGGTCTCTCCAGGAGCCTGCATTCACTATATCTGGTCTCCCCAGGACCCTGCAGTCACTATATCTGGTCTCCCCAGGACCCTGCAGTCACTATATCTGGTCTCCCCAGGACCCTGCAGTCACTATATCTGGTCTCCCCAGGACCCTGCAGTCACTATATCTGGTCTCCCCAGGACTCTGCAGTCACTATATCTGGTCTCCCCAGGACTCTGCAGTCACTATATCTGGTCTCCCCAGGACCCTGCAGTCACTATATCTGGTCTCCCCAGGACCCTGCAGTCACTATATCTGGTCTCCCCAGGACCCTGCAGTCACTATATCTGGTCTCCCCAGGAGCCTGCATTCACTATATCTGGTCTCCCCAGGAGCCTGCATTCACTATATCTGGTCTCCCCCCAGGAACCTGCATTCACTATATCGGGTCTCCTCAGGACCCTGCATTCACTTTATCTGGTCTCCCCCCAAGAGCCTGCATTCACTATATCTGATCTCCTCAGGAGCCTGTATTCACTATATCTGGTCTCCACACAGGAGCCTGCATTCACTATATCTGGCCTCCATAGAAGCCTGCATTCACTATATCTGGTCTTCCCCCAGGGGACAGAGCAGGAAGACTGTGGAGTAAGGCAGGCCATACATTATGCAAATTTCTTTCCTTCAACCACACTGTGTTGATGTGGAAATCCCTCCTGCTGCACTATTGTGTTCTGCTGCCAGGGAGCACAGGGAACCTTCACCACTGACAGAACACAAGGATCACTACTGAAGGGTATAGCAGTAATCGGGTTGAAAAAAAACCTGACAGGCTGATTGCACTGAAGTTGATTGATGTATTGATTTCAGTACAACCAGCCTGCCCTAAAATAGATCATAATTTGTCTGGTTCAGCAGGAATTTCGATCCATCTATGGCTGGCCTAAAGTGATACTAAAGCTATAAAAAAAAAAAAAAAAAAAAAGTATTTTTTTACCTCTTCACTGCTTCAGCCCCGGAAGGATTTGCTCCCTTAATGAAAAGGACTTTTTTTGGCGATACGGCACTGGGTCCCTTTAATTGACAATTGCGTGACGCTGTACCCAAACAAACTTGATGTCCTTTTTTTTTCTCCTACAAACAGAGCTTTCTTTTGGTGGTATTTGATCACCTCTGTGTTTTTTATTGTTTGCGCTATAAACAAAGAGCATCAATTTTGAAAAAAAAAAAGATTTATTTTTTTACTTTTTGCTATAATACATATCCAAAACAAAATATATAAAAAACAAAATTTATTAATCAGTTTAGGCCGATATGTATTCTTCTACATACTTTTGGTAAAACTTATCGCCTCTACAAAATAAGGGATAGATTTAGGGACTTGCATTTATTTTTTTATTGTTTTTAATAGTAATGGCGGCAATCTGCGATTTTTTTTTTTAGCGGGACTGTGACATTGCGTCGATCAAATCTGACCCCAAGTGACACTTTTTGGGGACCAGTGGCATTATTACAGTGATCAATGCTAAAAAAAAAAAAAAAAAAAGACACTGATCAATGTAAAAATTACACTGGCAGGGAAGGGGTTAGCACTAGGGGGCGATCAAGGGGTTAAGTGTGTTCCCTAGGTGCGTTCTAACTGTAGGAGGGGGGTCTGCCTGGGACATGACAGAAGTCGCTGTTCCTGATGACTGGGAACAGTATATCTCTGACGTACCCCCTGCCAGAATGGGGATTCGCCTTGTTTATAAAAGGCAGATTCCCATACTGCCTCTGTAATAGTCGCCAGCGGACATGTAGAGTGCAGCAGTCTTGAGCCACCGTACAGCTGCGGCGATTTGTGCAGGAGAGCCAACCTGCTGCCGTTCAGCTAGTGGTCAATGCATTCCTTGCATTGAGGTTAAAAAAAAAAAAAGTTTTCTATTCCACTGCACCTCTTTTCCTGTGTGAAGGGGGAAGAGAGGGGAGAATAGATCCATCGCTGTGCAAGGTTGTATCTCTTCTCCCCTTCACACAGCACTCGAGCAGCAGCAGGAGCCACTGGCTCCTGCTGCTGTCGATCAAATGCAGTGAGGAAGTGGGAGGGGGAGTTAAGTCTCACTGTTCAAGTCTATGGAGCGTGGCTCCATCAATACAAAGATGGCTTGTTATGGGGACTTCCGAAAGAAGGGGAGCCAGGCTCACCAACGGGGGACCCGAGAAAAGGAGGGTCGGGGCTGCTCTGGGCAAAACCATTACAAAGAGCAGGCGAATATAACACATTGGTTATTTTAACCACTCTCTGCCAGCCGAACGCATATACGAGGCCGCTCAAGGGGTGGGCCTTCATAGCGAGCAGTCGCCTATATGTGGCCTTGTGTAAACATGAAACTGTGCTGAGAGCGCACGCCAGAAAAGTTCCTGATGCATACTTCAGTAATCGGGAGCTCTCTGATCATGTGATTGTGAGAAATAAGCATAGCAATCAAATTAATTGAATGCCTACCTCCAACCCCCAGCATTTAGAACTCTTAAAGGGCCAGGATGCATCAGCAGAAAGAAATGAATAATAATAATAAAAAAATATATATTGACTTTAGTAACACTTTAACCACTTAAAACGGGGTTCCACCCTAAAGTGGAACTTCCGCTCATTGGAACCCTTCCCCCCTCCGGTGTCACAGTTGACACCTTTCAGGGGGGAGGGGGGTGCAGATACCTGTCTGAGACAGGTATTCGCACCCACTTCCGGGCATAGACTCCCATGGGAGTCTATGCTTCTTTCTGTCCCAGCGCGCTGTCTGCTGGGATACACACGGGTCCCAGAGTCAGAGCGGACCATTCCTATTAGCAACGCTTCACTTCCTGATTCCCTCACCTAGAATGGTGGCGGCAGCAGCCGAGAGCCCAGTGATCGGCCTCGGCTGCCGACATCGATGGATCCTGGGACAGGTAAGTGTCAATTTATTAAAAGTCAGCAGCTGCAGTATTTGTAGCTGCTGGCTTTTTTTTTTTAACCAGAGTGAGGTTTATTGAGCATATAAAAAAAAAGAGGTTACATAATAATACATAACCAAAAATAGGCGCAACAGGCACCAAACACCATGAAGAAGGGTACATTCCATGTCTGACATAGCATACTGAGACTTACAGTGCACACAACACCATGACTACAGATAACAAATGTATACTTTCAATAATGTTCCCAGATGGGCACGTCAAAGGGGGCTGTTGTTCACCCTCTGCGCACAATGTCTAACTCGTGCAGCTGTGGGGAGTTTCCAACCACCTATCCCATATTTTATGAAATTTCATCGGGCATCCTCGATTGGAATAAATAGTTCTTTTGTAGGGTAAGGTTTGGTTAACAGCTCTCTTCCACTGCTGGACCGTCGGGGGGTCAGGTCTAAGCCACAATCGAGCTATCTGCATCCTAGCAGCGAAGAGAGTCTCCTGTAAAAGGATCCTAAGATATTTATTATCCTCCCGAAGGGGGAGGAGACCGAGAATACATTGGCGTGGGCAGAGTGTGAGGGGAGACCCCATATGGTCATGTAGAAATTGAATAATCTGAGCCCAATACCTTTGAATGGGGGGACAGGTCCAAATAAGGTGATAAAATGTGCTGACTGGATTGCCGCACCGGGGGCACACAGGGTCTAGGTCGGGTTTGTACTTGGATAGATGCCCAGGGGTGACATAGGAGCGGTGGAGTATGTAAAGGTGGGTCAGTCTATCCGACAATTTGGGAGAGACCTCAGTCGACACCGCCAATATCTCTCCCCAGTGCTCGTCCTCTATCTGTCCAACATCGGCCTCCCATCTAAGTTTAAGGTTGTAAGCATGGGCCGTGGCCCGAGGAGCGAGGAGGTGTGCGTAAATGGTTGAAGTGAGCTTACGGGAATCATTACCGAGAACCAGACTTGCCAAGGGAGTGCACGCTAGGGTAGGGGGCGCAGTCCCAAACTGGGTCAGCAATGCATGGCGAACTTGCAGGTAACGAAAAAACACATGATTCGTAAGGCCGAATTCATCTTTGAGTGCCTGGAATGTCTTGACACCCTGGGTTGTGTAGAAATGAAAGAGGTATATGACCCCCCTGCATATCCATATCTTTTAGTCCGGTATCCTCAGCAGCTCCGGAAGATCAGGGTTATCCCAAAGAGGTGTATGTGCGTGCAAGGAGGAGGCCCCAGACCTAGACTGCGCCACACGCCATACCTGGCCATGGTGCACAATCATGGTATGTTTATAGCTCGAGCTGGAAACATTTCTATGTTTACAAAAGAGAATTTGGTAGGGATGTGCAATAACATCTGTTATCGAGGTGCACACCAGGAGGGAGTACCTCAGTTTGTCATATGTCATATGTGTTCAAATAGTATAGATGGGAGAGCTGGGAGGCCAGGTAGTACGTCTCCAGGTCAGGAAGCGCAGCGCCGCCGAGACGGACCGGAAATTTGAGGGTCTGCCAGGCCAGCTTATGCTTGGAAGAGCCCCAAACGAACGAGTTAAGGATCGATTCCATATCACGGAACAATCACGACGGTAAATGGAGTGGGGCGTGCCAAAAACAGTAAAGGAGCTTGGGGAGAAGAATCATTTTGACAAGCCCCAGGCGGCCCATGACCCCTAGAGGGAGCCTGGACCAAACCTGGGTCTTCCGTTTCAGAAGGGGGTAAAAGGGTTCGAGGTTAAGGCTAACGTATTCCTGCGAGGGAGCGAGAGCAGTGTATGCCGAGGTATTTGATCCGATCCGTACGCTCAAGAGGTAATAGGGCCTGCGTCCTTGTGGGGGCGGTGATATCTAAGGGGAGAATTTGGGACTTGGACCAATTAATGCGGAGGCCTGAAAAAACACCAAAACGTTGAATCACTTCCAAAACCGCCGTAAGGGAAGGGCCGGCATCCTCCAAATATAGCAACATGTCATTCGCATAGAGGCTGATGACCTCTGACAGCTGACCTACGCGGAGACCACGAATGCCCGGGTGTGCTCTAATGGCGATAGCCAAGGGCTCCACCGCCAATGCATACAGCATGGGCGAAATGGGGCACCCCTGGCGTGTGCCTCTTGATAAGGAAAAGGGATTGGAAATCTGGCCATTAACAAGGACTCGGGCAGTGGGGGCCTGGTAGAGAAGCTGTATCCAGCGCACGAATTTAGGGCCAAAGCCAAAACTGTGCAGACATTCCCACAGGTAACCCCACTCCACCGAGTCGAATGCCTTTGCGGCATCCAGGCTAACCACCACCCTAGAACCAATATTGTCATGAGAGGCTTGTAGGTTCATAAACAGTCTCCTGAGGTTAAAGGCTGTGTTCTTTCTAGGCATAAAGCCGGTCTGATCTGTGTGTATAAGATGAAGTATTACTTTGTTGAGTCTGAGGGCGAGGATCTTGGGCAAAATTTTTACGTCCAGCTGCAGGTGCGAAATGGGGCGGTATGATTCGGGGTAAAGGGGGTCTTTGCCTGGTTTAGGAATAAGGACTATCAGTGCTTCGTTCATGGAGCGGGGAAGCACACCGGTGTCAAATATGTGAGTGTATAGCAGGTGAAGCTTGGGGAGCAGGACCTCTTGAAACTGGGCGTAAAACTCCCGGGGGAGGCCATCTGAACCTGGAGCTTTAGAAGGTGGCAAGCATGCTATAGCCTCCGCTATACAGTCCTCGGTGATGGGAGCTTCCAGGAGCTCCACCTGGGAGTCTGTAAGTACCGGGAAATCCACCGTCTGCAGCAGGGCACGCAAGTCATCCAAGGAGCTGGCGGCCTCAGAGGTGTATAAGTCGGCATAAAAGCGCCGAAACTCCTGGGCCACCTCCAGCGGATCCGACAGCGTGGCTCCAGCCGCAAACGTGAGCTGGACCACAACCGGGGGGCTGTGGTCCAGGTGAGCCATATAGGCCAGCAGTCTCCCAGCCCTCTCCCCATATTCATAGACTCTTTGTTTGCTGTAAAAGACCTTCCTCCCCGCTCTATCTAGGTGCAATTGGTCAGTGAGTCTAGACTGTAGTCTCAATTTAGAAGAGTTGGAGGATGTAGGATGCGCAAGGAATTCGCTCTCCATTTCCTCCAGCACCTTTTCAGCCTGCTGTATAGCGAGCCCTGACGAGTTCTTAAATGGACTAATGCGAATGGACATTAGCATGCGGGCGTGCAGTTTAAAAGCTTCCCACACCAGGCCAAATGATGTAGAGTCCGTATTGGTCCGAAAATAGTGAACCCATTCACGCTGGACGGCCTCCAAACCAGGGAGAGCCGTCAGCCAGAAAGGGTTTAACCTCCACAGACGGGATACCGGAGTGGAGGGCAGTTGGAGCCTGGCCCAGCAGGGCGAGTGATCAGACAAGACCCTGATCCCGAGCCCCGCATCCAGAAGGTATGGAAGCAGGGTAGGGGAGAACAGGATCAGGTCTATCCGGGACATGGCATTATGCGCTGGTGTGAAGCAGGAGTACTCCCTCCGGGTAGGGTGCCTATATCTCCAGACGTCCGTCAGAGCAAATTCGGCGAGGAAACTGCCAAATCTAGTCCGCGACGGAGGAGGGGAGGAATCGGGGGAACGGGTGAGTCGATCAAGGGCGGGGGACACTACGGAGTTAAAATCGCCTAGCCACAGAGCTGGCAGTGTGGGGTGCTGTAGCATAAAATCAATCCCCTCCTGGAGGGCCTCAAACTGGAAGGGCGGGGGTATGTAAAAGGCTAATAATAAGAATTCCAGACCCCCAACCGTGGCATGTAGAAATAGATAGCGTCCCCGTCTATCGGATTGCAAGTCATGGAGATGGAATTGGACGGTCTTGGCTACAAGGACAGCAACTCCACTAGAGTTGTTTGTATAGGGGGCATGATACATCCACCCAACCCACGTTTTTTTAAGGGACAGTTGTAGCTGACCCGTGATATGTGTCTCAGTCAGTACCATGATATCCGCACGTAGCTGCTTAAGGTGAGAGAGAACCGCCACCCTCTTAGATCTATCCCGCAGGCCCCGCACATTCCACGTGACTACCTTAAGGGTCGCCATAGCAAGTGGAAAACGCAGTGCAGGATAAGTGGAACAGGTGGTGACCAAACTGACCCGCAGACCCCCAAGAGGGGACCCCCGCAGGGAGTAGTACACAGTGTGACAATATCGCCCCCACCCATCACAGGAACCACCCCCATAGCAAAAATAAAAACTAGGGGCAGTACAGACAATACTTGATACACAAAATCGAGCAGCGGAACATTTGTCAGACATGGGTTAATAGGTACAGGCATAAAAAGAACATGGAATGTTAGCATCAAACAGGAACTGAAATTGGTAAAGTACAACTTAACAGCGCCTACGCTGGACCGGCAAGGCAGGCAAAGTACACAGTAGCCCACGGAGCACAGGGGAACTGAGGCCGGCCAGGGAAACATTTCTTGGAGTGGCAATGGGGAATGCGCCCGGCCACTGTGGACAGTAGGGGGAACATCCAGGTGTATAGAGCATGTGTGACCAGGTGCGCTCCCAGCCTGGAACGGGGGCGAACAGAAGTCAACTGTGCTGTACGGCCGGGTAGGAGGTCTCTGCATAGAAGGGTCTCAGCCGAGAGCAGTGTCCAGTTCCCTGACTGCAAAAGTGTCTGTGGAACGGGGGGACCCATATAGAACAGATCAAGTAGGACATGTGGCATAAACAGGAACTCGCACAGTGCAACCAGGGGCACACATGAGCATGGGTAAGGCAACACAGGCATCAAAAAAGAAGAAAAAAAGGCCAGCAGCATAGGGGAGGGCAACAGGGGTTCAGGATTACTCACGGCTAGGAACTTAGCTGGCCTTCATGCGTGAGGAACAAAGGCAGGTCCACAGAGATGTCGCGTAGAGGCCATCAGAGTCAGGCAGGGGCATCATCCGGGCGTTGTTCAAGCCAGGAGAGAGCAGCAGCAGGATCTTCAAAGAAGTAAGCCTTGCCAGCGCGCACAACGCGGAGCCGTGCAGGGAACATCATTGCGTATACCAGGTGGCGGATGCGGAGCTGGCGCTTGACCTCAGTAAACTGAGCCCTATTCTTCTGAATCTCAGCGGAGAAGTCCGGGAACACTGCAATGCGCTTGTCCTCATAGGGAATGTTGCCCTTCTCTCTGGTGAGGCGCAGGACCGCGTCACGATCGCGGTAGTTGAGCATCTTTGCGATGAAAGTGCGCGGCGGGCACCTGGAGGCGGGGGTCTTGATGCCAGGCGATGGGCGCGCTCGACCGCGATAGTGGGTGAGAAGGCCTTGCGACCGAAGTTTGCAATCAGCAGACGTTCGAGGAATGCGGGGGGGTCGGAGCCTTCCACCTTCTCAGGCAATCCCACGAAGCGAAGATTGCAGCGACGCATTCTGTTCTCGAGTTCGTCCTGCTTGCTCAGGACAGCGGTTAACTGATGCTGCAATCTTTCAGTGGAAATCTGGAGGGGGGGGGATGTCATCCTCTACCTGTCCCAGCCTGCGCTCCGTTTCGCCGACCCTCTCCCTCAACTTGTGCAGGTCCTGTCGGATGAGGGAAATGTCCACCTTAACCTCCTCAATCCTAGAAGTGAGGGAGGTTCGGCAGAGGGTGACAGCCTCGAGAATGCGCGCCGTATCACCTGAGGGAGGGTTCTCCGCGGTCGGGCCCGGCACGGCGCCATCTTCCTCCACGAGGTCCGGAGCGTCCGCACGAAACTTTCCGAGCTTTGCAAGTGCGCCCTGGGCCTTCTTCGGCGGCGACATGGAAGCGGGTTGTTCTCCCGGGAGAAGCAGAATAGTATGCCGTGTAAAGGAGTCAATTAGGTCCGCGAGGATAGTATAAAGGATATAGTGCAGCCGAAGCTCATGGAAAGAGCGTCCTACACCATGCAGCTGCAGGCCATGCCCCCCCCCCCCCCCCCCCAGCTGCTGGCTTTTAATAATTTTTTTTACAGTGAATTCCCTCTTTAAGGACCGAGCCTCTTTTTGAGATTTGTGGTTTTTTATTTTTTGCTAGAAAATTACTTAGAGCCCCCAAACATTATACATTTTTTTTTTCTGTAAATGGCGGTCCTTGTAATACTTTCTGTCACACCGTATTCGCACAGCGGTCTTACAAGCGCACTTTTTTTTGGAAAAAAATACACTTTTTTAAATAATTTTTTTTTAAAAAAAGTAGTAAAGTTAGCCAGACTTTTAATGTTACGCCAAGTAAATTGATACCCAGCATGTCACGCTTCAACATTGCGCCCGCTTGTGGAATGGCGACAAACCTTTACCGTGCGTGTTTAAAAAAAAAATTTTTTTTACACAGTTTAAAAAAATAAATAAAAATCGTGTCACTTTTTTTCTATTACAAGGAATGTAAACATCTCTTAAAGTGGCTTTCCACCCTAAAGTGGAACTTCCGCTCATCGGAACTCCCCCGGTGCCACAATTGGCACCTTTTGGGGGGCGGGGCATACAGATACCTGTATAATACAGGTATATGCACCCACTTCCAGGCATAGATATCCACCATTTCCTGCCGGACCCCCGCTGTCTGCCGGGAAACACAAGGATCCCAGAGACAGCATGCGCAGTAAGGAACCGGGAAGTGAAGCCGCAAGGCTTCACTTCCTGATTCCCATACCCAAGATGGCGGCGGCAGCACCCAAGAGCTGAGTGACAGATTGGCTTCTGGTGCCGACATCACGGGCTCGCTGGACGGGTAAGTGTCTATATTTTAAAAGTCAGCAGCTGCAATATTTGTAGCTGCTGACTTAAAAAAAAAATGGCGTAACTCCCGCTTTAAATATGAGATCTGGGGGCAAAAAGACCTCAGATCTCATATTTACACAAAAATGCAATAAAAATTTTTTTTTTGTCATTTCAAAAAAAAAAAAAAAAATGGCTATGGGCGGAAGTGATGTTGCTTCCACCGTGCAATGATATGGAGACGGGTGGGAGCCATCTTCCCCTCACTCGTCTCCATGCCCAGCAAGGGGTAATATCTGATCGGCTCCACCGGCTGCTCTGGTAAGCGGTGGAGGGCACCGGAGTGCGGCGGGCCCCTCTCCCCCCCGCCGATAAAAGTGATCTTGCGGCAAATCCGCTGCAGAGATCACCCTTATCTGAAAGCGGACCGCCAGCCAAAGAAGAGGATACCGGGGTTATGGCAGCTAGCTGCTGCCATAACAACGATATTCCTCTTCAAAGTTAGGACGCATATCGGCATGCAGCGTTTTTTTATTTTTTGACCCCACCACCCCCTTAGGCTGCAAAGGCAACAGATGGGGGTGTTCACATGCTGTAGTCACAACACTGTGCTCTGCATCGCACCCACAGCAAATATTATTCCCCTGTTTGTTGGACAGCTCCACCGTCTAACGCGACCGATTCAAGCGAACGGGGACGCGTCACGAATACTGTTGTGCTTTTTAACCACTTCAGCCCCTGACCAATTGTCAGCCTAAGGACCAGAGGTCTTTTTACAATTTCGCACTGCACTGCTTTAACTGGTAATTGTGCGGTCATGCAATGTTGTACCCAAACGAAATTTGCGTCCTTTTCTTCCCACAAATAGAGCTTTCTTTTGATGGTATTTGATTGCCTCTGCGATATTTATTTTTTACGATATAAAAGGAAAAAGACTGACTTTAAAAAAAAAAAAAAGATATTTTCTCCTTTTTGTTATAAGAAAATCGAATAAACTAAATTTTAGTCATACATTTAGGCCAAAATATATTCAGCCACATTTCTTTAGTAAAAAAAAATGTCAATAAGCGTATATATTTATTGGTTTGCGCAAAAGTTATAGCGTCTACAAACTAGAGTACATTTTCTGGAATTTACATAGCTTTTAATTTATGACTGCCTATCTCATTTCTTGAGGTGCTAAAATGACAGGGCAGTACAAAACCCCCCCAAATGACCCCATTTTGGAAAGTAGACACCCCAAGGAAATTGCTGAGACCATTGAATATTTTTATTTTTTTGTCCCAAGTGATTGAATAATGACACAAAAAAAAAAAGTTTACAAAAAGTTGTCACTAAATGATATATTGCTCACACATGCCATAGTTATATGTGGAATTGCGCCCCAAAATATATTATGCTGCTTCTCCTGAGTACGGGGATACCACATATGTGGGACTTTTTGGGAGCCTAGCCGCGTACGGCACCCCAAAAACCAATCACTGCCTTCAGGATTTCTAAGGGTGCAAATTTTTGATTTCACTCCTCACTACCTATCACAGTTTCAAAGGCCATAAAATGCCAAAATAGCACAACCCCCCCCCCCCCCCCCCAAATGACCCCACTTTGGAAAGTAGACACCCCAAGCTATTTACTGAGAGGCATGTTGAGTCTATGAAATATTTTATATTTTGCCACAAGTTGCAGGAATATTACATTTTTTTTTTTTTTTTGCACAAAGTTGTCACTAAATGATATATTGCTCACACATGCTATGGGCATAAGTGAAATTACACCCCAAAATAAATTCTGCTGCTTCTCCCAAGTACGGGGATACCACATGTGGGGGACTTTTTGGGAGCCTAGCCACGTACAGGACCCCGAAAACCAAGCACTGCCTTCAGGATTTAAATATAAAATGCTACCAAAAAAAACTGTTAGCGATCGCAGGGATCAGGCCTGACTCTGCGAACGCTGCAGTTATGTGTTTAGTGTTTTGTAAGTGACAGTGATCGATCAATACTGCACTTGGGTGGGCTGGGCAGAGGGGCAAAACGCAGGTGCTAGCAGGTATCTGGGCTGATCCCGCTAACAATGCATTTTTTTTTGGAACCCTAAACTGCTGGGGACGCTAGTATAGATCTGATCAGATCAGATATTGATCTGTTCAGATACTATACCACTACGGGAGGTGTATGCTTTGCGCGTGGGTGTTAGCGGTACTGGCACTAACCTAGCGCTACCTGAGGCGACGCAGACCCTGACCCTAAAACCTAATTGATATCACCCGCCGGGTGATCAGGGGGTTAAACCTTTATTGGGTAATAAATGGTGGGTGCCCTGATGCTATGAAAAGCAAACTAACTAACCAGAGTCACCCGTAACACTTATACAGTGATCACTGGTGAAAGGGTTAACTAGGGGCAATCAGGGGGTTAAAATCTTTATTAGGTAGTATATGGGGGTCCCTGACGCTATATAAAAACCTGACGGGGAACCTAAATAACTAACTGGCTAACCAGCATCACCAGTGACACTTATACAGTGATCGCTGGTGAAAGGGTTAACTCTAGGGGCAATCAGGGGGTTAAAATCTTTATTAGGTAGTATATGGGGGTACCTAACGCTTTAAAAACCTGGCGGTGAACATTAAAAATAACTAGCTACCTAGTGGCACCAGTGACACTAATGCAGCAAGCAGAAAAATGATCGCTTAGTGACACTGGCAAAATGGGGTGAAAGGGTTAACTAGGGGCAATCAGGGGGTTAAAACCTTTATTAGGTAATATATGGGGGTCCCGGATGCTATATAAAAACCTGACGGGGAACCTTAGGGCAGCACAGTGGTATAGTGGTTAGCACTCTCACCTAGCAGTAAGAAGGTCGCTGGTTCAAATTCCAACCACGACACTACCTGCCTGGAGTTTGCATGTTCTCCCTGTGCCTGCATGGGTTTCCTCCAGGTGCTCTGGTTTCCTCCCACAATCCAAAGACATGCAGGTAGGTTAATTGGCTTCTGTCAAATTGGCCCTAGTATATGAATGGGGACCTTGGATTGTGGGCTCCTTGAGGGTAGGGACTGACGTGAGTGTGCAATGTACAGGGATAGGGACAATTGTACACACTCACTCAGGTTGAACTGGATGGACTGGTGTCTTTATTCAACCTAACTAACTATGAAACCTAAATAACTAACTGGCTATCCAGCGTCACCAGTGACACTTATACGGTGATCGCTGGTGAAAGGGTTAACTCTAGGGGCAAACCTTTATTGGGTAGTATATGGGGGTACCTAGCGCTATAAAAACCTGGCGGTGAACCTAAAAAAATAACTAGCTACCTAGCTGCACCAGTGACACTAATGCAACGATCAGAAAAATGATCGCTTAGTGACACTGGCAAAAGGGGGTGAAAGGGTTAACTCTAGGGGCAATCAGGGGGTTAAACCTTTATGGGGGGGTACATGCTTGTGCCTGTCGGTGCCATTGTGCCAACGTACATTGCCATGCGGCAGTCGTTAAGTGGTTAAGGACAGTTTCCCGCACAGTATTTATTAAGAAATATTTGGACAGAATAAAGGTGGATAAAGCACCTGGACCTGATGGCATCCAGCCACGGATCCTAAAAGAATTGAGCTCTGGTGGTGCCTATATTTAAAAAGGGAACAAAGTCTTTACCAAGTAATTATAGACCTGTTAGTTTAACTTCTATAGTTGGGAAGATACCGGAGGGATTAATAAAAGACCACATAGACTAGTTCTTGCAGGAAAAAATATTTTAAGCAACAGACAGCATGGATTCATGAAAGACAGAAGTTGTCAGACAAACCTGATTTCTTTTTATGAGGTGGTAAGTAAAACCTTGGACAGAGGGGTGGCGGTGGACGTGGTATACTTGGATTTTGCGAAAGCGTTCGATACAGTTCCGCACACACAGCTCATGTGTAAGGTAAAGTCTACAGGTTTGGAAATATCAGTTTGTAAATGGATAGAAAACTGGCTAAAAGACAGAATTCAGAGAGTAGTGGTTAATGATTCTTACTCTGAATGGTCTAAGGTTATCAGTGGTGTACCCCAAGGTTCAGTGCTGGGACCCTTACTTTTTAATATCTTTATAAATGATATTGGATCTGGGATCAAAAGTAACATTTCTGTCTTTGCAGATGACACCAAGTTATGCAGTGGAATAACCTCCTTACAGGATGTCTCCAATTTACAAGCCGACCTCAATACTCTGTCTAATTGGGCGACTATGTGGCAGATGAGGTTTAATGTTGATAAATGTAAAGTTATGCACTTGGGGGCTAAGAATATGCATGCATCATACATGCTAGGGGGAGTACAACTGGGGGAATCCATAGCGGAGAAGGATCTGGGGGTTTTGGTAAATCATAAACTCAATAGCATGCAATGCCAAGCTGCAGTTTCCAAAGCGAGCAAAGTTCTTTCCTGTATTAAGAGAGGTATGGACTCCAGAGAGAGAGATATAATTTCGCCCCTGTTCAAATCATTAGTAAGACCTCATCCGGAATATACCGTTCAGTTTTGGGCACCAGTTCTCAAAAAGGATATCGGGGAACTGGAGAAAGTGCAGAGAAGGGCAACCAAACTGATAAGAGGCATGGAGGAGCTCAGCTATGAGGAAAAGATTAGAGGAACTGAATTTATTCACTCTTGATAAGAGGAGATTAAGGGGGGATATGATCAATATGTACAAATATATAAGGGGTCCATATAGTGAACTTGGTGTTGAGTTATTCACTTTACAGTCAACAAAGAGGACAAGGGGGCACTCTTTACGTCTAGAGGAAAAGAGATTTCATCTCCAAATACGGAAAGGTTTCTTCACAGTAAGAGCTGTGAAAATGTGCAATAGACTCCCTGCAGAGGTGGTTCTGGCCTGCTCAGTAGATTGCTTTAAGAAGGGCCTGAATTATTTCCTAAGTGTACATAAAATAACTGGGTACTAACATGTTAAAATCGTATAGGGAGGGAGGAGAGGGGGGGGAGGAAGGAAATTGGTGGGGAAGGGGGGGAGGAAGGAAATTGGTGGGGAAGGGAAGGAGGGATGGGGAAGGGAGTAGGGGGGGGGGGAAGGAGGTGGTTCGACGTTCCCTGTGTGGACTTCTGCGAACTGACATGCTGTCAATTAGTGTCTGAAAAGGGCCTTGCCCTCCTCTGAGTACACAAACTCATTCCAAAGAGACCAGGTCTTTCGATAGGTTTCCTGCCGATCCTGGGCAGTCATTATCAAATCCTCCATTTTGTTGATATCTTCCACCTTCCGCAGCCACATTGCCGCGGTCGGGGGAGTTTGTTGCTTCCAAAGTAGAGGGATACAAGACTTGGCTGCATTTGTGAGGTGGTGCAGTATCGATCGAGTATATTTCTTAGGGGGCAGGGTCGACACATGCAATAGGAAGAACACTGGGTCATTCGGGATTTGCCACTCCGTGAATTTTTGGGATATGTTTCGGACTGCCGTCCAGAAGTCCATGAGCTTGGGGCAGGACCAAAAGATATGGAGGATCGTACCTCTATCTTCGCAACAACGCCAACAATGTTCAGGCGTGTCTGGGAAGTTATGATGTTCATTTTCCCAAACCATGAAATCGACATTGATGACCAATTAGATAACGAACTTGTAATATTTTTTAATAGAGCTGGGTAATTAGCTGCAAATAAATCAGAGGAATTAGGAGTAAACTGACTTAAAGGGTAGTGAATTTTGTAAAGATTGTTTATCTTTTTCATCGAGCGAGATGTTTAATGCTGAAGATTTTTGGGTACTAACTTTGAGGCCCGAAATAAGTGAGAATTCATGTAGTACGACCATAAGGTTTGGGGCCGAAACATGTGGTGAAGATAAAAAAAAGGAGAATATCATCTGCGAATAAGCAGAGTTTGTGATGAAAGCCACCCATTTCAATACCAGTTATAGTAGGTTCCGTCCTAATTCTTTGTGCTAAAGGTTCAATGAGTAGTGCGAATAGTAATGGCAAGAGTGGACAACCTTGACGAGTCCCTCTCTGTATATTAAACTCATCCGATTTGTACCCTGCATATTTGATATAGGCTTTGGGATCATGATACAGTGCAGAAATCCATTGTAAAAAATGAGGGCCGAATCCCCATTTGGTAAGGGTATAGTTCATACATGACCATGATATCGTATCGAAAGCTTTCATAATGTCTAAAGAGAGAAAACAAGTGGGAATACGCAGTATTTTAGCGGCATGTGACAAAAGTGTTGCACATCTGATGTTATCTCCAGCTTGACGAATTGGGATGAAACTTACTTGGTCATGGTGTATAAGGTTGTCTATAATGGTGTTTAATCTATTAGCTAAAATTTTGGCTAAAATTTTTTATGTCCAAATTTAGTAAAGATATAGGGCGATAATTGGAGCAAATTGAGTCATCTGTATGTGGTTTAGGAAGCATACAAATGATTGCAGTCAGGGTTTCTCTCCTAAAAGAATGACCTTCCAAGAGGGAATTGAAAGTATTTGTCAAGACTGGTGATAGGGTGTCTGCAGATGTTTTGTAATAAAGCGCAGAAAATCCATCGGGACCTGGTCTCTTGTTCAGTTTCAGATTTTTAATAACTTCAGATACCTCTATACTAGACACAGGTTCCTCCAACATTTCCATTTTGTTACGTACCTGGGATGTGAGCCTGACGTGCAGAGGAAGGCCTCTCGTACAACTCCGGCTCACGGACCACTGGTATTGATACAGCAGCCACAGGAGCACAGTGGGGTATGAGTGCCTGTAAAACAGTTCAATAGTCCCTGTAGTAGTGGTGATCAGCAGGCAGGTAGTGGATGAACTCACACGAGCAGGACCAGATGCTGGTTTGCAGGGCTGGGAGCTGAAGCAGGCTGGCTGAACAAGATGCAGGGTCAGACAGGCCGGGTCGGTATTAATCAGGCAGATCGGGCATAGACGGTAGGCAGAAGAGAGGTCAGGTCACAAGCCAAGTAGTACCAGAAGATCAGCAGACAGAATCAGCAGGCAGGATCAGAGTCAAGGGAAGCCGGGATCAGAACAGGCAGCAGGCAATCACAGGTAACAACAAGCTGAATAAGATTCAGAGGTCACACAGGAAACAGGAAACAACACAGAAGCTGCAGACCAAACAGCAATGAACCTCTGTAGGAGCCCTGTTTAAATAGCCCACCTGACTTCAGTATTAGTGACAGGTGTGTGTCTTAAAGTGCTAGTACCCATGCGTGCACGCCGGGATCTTACATGGAAAGCCCATCTTCCCTGACACATTTGTACTTTAGATAATGTTGGTAGAGATATATGAGAGAAAAAATCATTCGCTTTAGAAGGGTCCAACTCATTATTAGAAGAGTACACATTTTTGTCATATTTTCAATGGATTATTTGTGTATACCTCCCTAGAGATTTTTAGACAGATAGGTTTAGTTGGATTCTGGCAAGATTTTAGTGCCCTGGCTAGTAGTGTATTAGGTTTATTTGCATTCATATAGAAGTTATGTTGTGATCTTTTGATGGTTTTATCCGCTGC
This sequence comes from Lithobates pipiens, assembly GCF_037356315.1. Taxonomy (NCBI): domain Eukaryota; kingdom Metazoa; phylum Chordata; class Amphibia; order Anura; family Ranidae; genus Lithobates; species Lithobates pipiens. The sequence goes on along the minus strand of NW_027507685.1, from coordinate 96,148,742 downwards.
TTCAGTAAGGGACAAATCAAATTCCAGTTTAGCTTTATCTAGTTTTATTTTGGATAAAGAAGAGGGATTATTTTGAAATGCTGTGTAGCATGTATTGAAATTTGTTTCCAGAATGTGATAAAGTGTCTTTCGCTCTCTGTTGAATATATTAGCTTGCTGTAAACATATGCCTCAGAGAACAGGTTTGTGTGCTTCCCATAATGTAGTTGGAGAGATGTCGGGTGTGGAATTATGTTTTATATAATCTTTGAGCGCAATTCCAATATTGTTTTTATGAACTGGATTTTCGAGTATAAAGTCTCTTAATAGCCATGTTGGATCTTTTTTTTTTGGAATTATAGAGGCTACAGTAATGTGAATTGCACTATGGTCGGACCATGGGATGGGAACAATTTTTGAAGATATTATTTCTCGAAGTATCCCTGTGCACATAAATATATGGTCTATCCTAGAAAATGAGCAATGAGGGTATGAGTAGTGTGTGTACTGTCTCTTGGTGGGATTCAATTCTCGCCAGGTATCTACTAAATTATGTTTTGTGATTAGTTTAGAGAAAGGTTGTTTGTCTGATCAATGAGTCTGTGGGATTGGTGATTTATCTAAAAATGGAAAAATGGTCTCATTAGAATCTCCGCATAAAATCATAGTACCTATTTTATGGTGTTCTATTGTTTGTAATAAATGGGAGAAAAAAGAATTAGGATTTTTGTTAGGTGCATAATATGATGTAATGGTGATAGCAGTATCAAGTAAATGCCCTTTAAGAATCAGATATCGACCTTCTGGATTTTTAATTTCTTTCATTAGTGAAAATGGGGTATTGTGATGGAATGCTATAAACACGCCTCGTTTTTTAGAGGAGGCCGTAAATACTTGAGGGTAGGCTTTACTGAAGAATTTAGGAGTGAATTGTGTAGCAAAATGGGTCTCTTGGAGACATACTATATGTGCTTTTTTTTGGATGAAAATGTGCGCAAGGCTTTAGTGCGTTTGCATGGGATGTTAAATCCCTGAGTATTTAATGATAGGATATTCAATGGGGCCATGGAATTGAAAGGAATGAAAATATGTTGAAGTTTATATTAAAACATGGAACATATAGGAAATTATTTGTCTCCAGAGTATAGGGGGAGAGGGAGGAAGGAAAAAGGAGATAAAAACTGAAAAAGAAAGTGCAATTTATATTCAACATGGAAATATAGCTTAACATATCTATATTCCTAACACATCCATTGAGGGGAGAAAAAATCTCCCTCCAAGGGTACACAAGCCACTGTCAACTGCCCGTTAAACACTGAGCAGCTGAGGGTAGCAAGAGAGGGTGCAAGGAACATCCCTGCAGAACATCTAGAGCCAATCATAAATTTTAGTTTTACGAACACAGAGTAAAAGTTTGAGGTAACCAAAAAAATAAAGAAAAAAACAACAAGGTGCCTGAATCATTAGTAACTTATCTCAACTAATTGTATGATGTAAATATTGGCTGGAAGTCAGAGGAAAATCTCAGTAGCAGCCAGCTTAAGGAAAAAAAGATAGTAGTCTTGGTACAAGATGTTCATCAATCCATAGTATCAGCCAGATCTGAAACTGGGGATTGTATGTGACTTCTTTTCTGTGGGTTGTGATCTTCTCTCCTGGAAGCAGAAGAGGAATTGCCAGCAAATGAGGACAATTTTTGGCAAGTGTCAACAGAGTCTCTGATTGTATTTATCAGCCCTAAATTCTGTAAGGTGGTTTGCAGGTCTTTAGCAGTACGGCACAAGTATTTGCGACTTTGAAAAGTGAAACGCGCTGAGAAAGGAAAGCCCCATTGGTAAATTATGTCATTACGCTGTAGTATTTGAAGTGGTTTCAGAGACCTTTTGTTGATTGTTATTTGTGAGAGATCTGAGAATAGTTGGTAGTTATGACCTTGGAAAATTAAGGATTCTTCATTTCTTACTGTACTTAGCAATTTTTCCTTAGTACGGTAGAAATTTAATTTTGTCAAAATGTCACGGGGTGGGCCGTCTGTTTTTTTTCGGTGCTAGGGCTCTATGAACCCGGTCTATTTCAAGACGTTCTAATGGAATAGCTGGTTGCAGTTCTTGAAAAAGTGCAATCATAGCACTTTGTAAGTCAGTCACCGATTCGGGTGTTCCCCTAATGCGTATATTGGAGCGTCTTGCGTGATTTTCGAAGTCTTCCAATTTGGATTGTAATATGTCATTTTCCTCTTTAAGAAAATCTATTTCTGAGGCAACGTCTGATGTATTATTTTCCAAATCATCTACTCTAATTTCCAGTGCAGATGTACGCTGGCCTAATTCTCTAATTTCCTTGGTAAGATTTGTGGTGATAAGGTCTGCGGTGGATTTTAGTGATTTTTGAAGCAAATTTTCAATTTGTTTCAGTGTTACAGGGGGAGACAAGTCTTTATGTGAAGAAAGTTCTAAATTCTCCAAAACTTACACATTTTTATCAGGTAGGTGATTAGAAAGACTATGTGCCTTTAATGAATAATCATCTGTGTGATGTAGCAGAAGGGGCTGTCTGCTTATTCTCCTCCCTGTGTCTCCCCTCAGAGGAGGAGGGCTTCAGCGCCATACTACTGGATTTGTGAGGCGGCGTTTTCATGCCTGTTTTCGGCCTCATATGTCTCCTCGGACCCCCCCAGAGTGGCTTTAGAGTGAGGTAGGGAGGCTTATCTACTGTTTTATATTATATATGTGTGGAAGGGTAGGTTACCTCTTCCGTTATATAGCTCTGTCGTTCCGCCAAATACGGAGCTCTAAGCCAGCATTACCGCTCAGCTCAGCGCATGCGCCCCTATTAAGTAATTTTTAACAAGGATATTTTTAAGATACAAAATCAATCTATATGACACAGTCTATACATGTGAAACTTATTCAGAGACAAGTGATCATACAAAATAGTTACATTTATTGGTTGACAAAAGACAAATATTTACATGAAATTAAAATATCGATTGCGTCACATGAACACCTTGACAATTAATGGAAACACCCACAATATGGGAGTGTCGTACTTTGGACTTAATATCACCATTATCACTTCTCGGTAGAATCAATAACCTTTTGATAATTGACAATTAAACAGAACGTCTGTATTTCACACATCCAACCGTTACTATACTGCAGGTAAGTGGTTAACAATGTTAAATAAGTTAGACGTTTGTTTGTCAATAAAATTGGCAACTATGCAAAAAGAAATATATAATGAAAAATTCAATTCAGAGAAAAATCTAAAAGGCGGTTATTGATTCGGGAGAACGATTTTCAATAATAGTATATTCAATACATCAATATTTAAGAGAACATGCAAGATATAATCAACATGGCATATTTACCCATTCCAAATGGTTACTAGTCTGGATTGTTGGTTACCAGGATTTATAAGATGGCTGCCGTGGCTTTCAACATGGATTCTCTTACAGAGGAATTACTTTTTTTTTTATCCAGAAAAAAAACTTTATTCAGTAGTGCACACATACAGTCCAAATAATCACAGACAGTACAAAACAATGCAGTACAGTGCAAAGTGGTCCGCGGACATAAAGTACATGAGGGCGTTTGAGTCCCCCCCCCACCCCTCCCATCTACAACCCGATAATGATAGTAATCTTTACATACACCAAAACATTAATCCACAGCCATGCAAATAGAAATATATTTATATTGCAGCGCTTATCGCACCCCTGGTCCAAGCAGTCGGTCCATGACTAAATCATCCGGGGCAAGACCCGGAGTGTCCAGCCACGGCCCCCATAGTTTTTCAAATTTATCAGGGCAACCTCTATGCTGATATACAATTTTTTCCATTCTCAGCGTATTGCCAACAGTGGTGGTCCACTCCCGGACCGATGGAAGTGAGTCCGATTTCCAGTGGAGCATTATCAACTTGCGGGCAGCAAAGAGTGCCCTAGTCAGGGCCTCTCTAGTATGGGATTCCCACTCCAATTCATCCAGCAAGTTCAAAATGCAACACCGAGGATCCCAGGGGACTGACCTAAACACGGTGCTCAGGGTGCCAGTCACCCCTCTCCAATAAACATGGAGTTTGGGACATCGCTACAGCATGTGTATTAAGTCTCCATGATCCCTTTCGCATCTGGTACACACAGATGTCGGTGTAAGTCCCATAGAGTGTAGCCTGTGGGGAGTATAGTAAATTCTCAGTATGGTGTACAGTTGTGTAAGTCTGTGCGTCACATTCAGCGAGCATACCGCCACAGATTGCAACACTTCCTCCCACTGCTCGTCCTCCAGGGGCCCCAAATCTAATTCCCATTTCCTTTTAACAGTCAGGGGGTGCTTCGACAAAAATCTGCTTAAAAGTGTAGCGTAACTCTGCGAGATAAATCCTTTTGAGTTTTCGGCTGATTTAAGCTGGGAAACAAGAGGCAGTCCCTCCAGCTGCCAATCCGAAACCTTTGATTGGGCTAGGAAGGCATGCCTAAGTTTCATATAATGTTGATAAGTTGATATCTTGCTCTCAGGGTATCGAAGGGTAATAATTTACCATTGCTGACTATCTGTGTAAGATAAAACACCCCCCTCCTCTGCCACCTCTCCTTGTGCTGTAGCTTTGCTAATTCAGGATACGACTCATTAGCCCACATAGGGCTATATTCACTAATTCCCGTGGCTCCCTGCAAATATTTGGCTTTGTTCCATATTTTCTGTATTAAATTATATGTGGGGAAACTTTTTTGGAGGGGTTTACTGAAGGCCAGGGCTTCAAGGGCGGTCGGAACAGATCTCCCACCCACTGTGTACAGAGTAATTACTTTATGTGACCTCCAAGTTCCAAGGAGCAGGGATCTTCGTGAATGTAAAAATAAAAAATAGGATTTTTTTGCTCACCGTAAAATCCTTTTCTCTGTAGTTCACCGACCGACACAGCTCCTCTCTGTAACTACATGGGTTGTATAGCCTGCCATTAGGAGAAACTAGGCAAAATTGTTACACAATACGCAGAACTTTAATCCCGCCCTTGGGGGGCGGGCCCTGTGCTATCAACCCTCCTCCTGCTGCTAGCAGCTTCAGTACGTCAACAAGCAGTATAACGTAGAAAAAAAAAAAGGAGGGGTGGGTGCTGTGTCAGTCGGAGAATTACAAAAAAAAAAGGATTTTACGGTGAGTACAAAAATCCTATTTTCTCTTATATTCACCGACTGACACAGCTACTCTCTGGCACTGCTTGGGGACGTCCCATGGAGTTACAAACGAGGGGTGGGGAAAAAAACAGCATTAAAAACATCTGCCATGGCAAGTGGGAACTAGTGAAATTAAACCAACAAAAAAACAGCAGTGCATGGAAAACCACCACAAAACAACAGGGTATCCTCAGCAGGAGTGATCCCCAAGACTGCAGCCAACTGCGAAGTAATGCAACAGTGCATTAACATAACAGTACTGTGTTTTTATCGGAAAAAAACTCAATAGCAACTACACGGCCGCCTGCAAAACTTTGCGGCCAAAACCAGCATCAGCCGATGCACTGACATCTACCTTGTAAAACTTGGTAAACGTATGGACAGACGACCAGGTTGCCTCCTTACGCACCTGAGCGACAGACGCTTGGTGTCGGAAAGCCCAAGACGTTCCGATTGCTCTTGTAGAGTGGGCCGTGATTGAAAAGCGGGGCACCCTTCAATCTGTCTGATCCACCTGGAAATGGTGGCCGACGAGACCGCCATGCCCTTCTTAGGACCAGCCACCGAAACAAACAGCGAGTCTGACTTCCGAAAAGGAAGCTGTGGCAGACAAGTACACCTACAGTGCCCTAACCACATCTAGAGCGTAAAGGGCCACCTCTTCGGGGTGCTTCGGCTTAGGACACAATGATGGCAATACAATGTCCTCATTGATATGAAAGGCCAAGACCACCTTCGGTAGAAAAGACGGTTGCGGACGCAACACCACCTTATCCCTGTGGATGACCAGATAAGGCGACTTGCAGGACAAGGCCGCCAGTTCCGAAACCCTCTTGGCCGATGTGATGGCCACTAGAAAAAACACCTTCTGTGAAAGGGTCAACAGAGGAATCTCCCTGATATTCTCAAACAGCGGCTTCTGAAGCGCCGACAACACCAGGTTCAAATCCCATGGAGGCAACGGAGGACACACCGGAGGGACTACATGGCACACCCCCTGAACAAAGGTACTCACCAATGAGTGAGACGCTAGGGTTCGCTGAAAAAAGACAGCCAAAGCTGAAATTTGCTCCTTGATGGTGCTCAACGCCAATCTCTGGCCTACACCTTGCTGAAGAAACAGCAGGATCCTGGATATAGAGAAGGAGCACGGATGCCACCCTTTCTCCTCACACATGGAGATATAGGCCTTCCAAGTACGATGGTATATCTTCCTGGAAGAAGATTTCCACGCTCTCAGCATAGCCGGAATCACTGAGTCCGACAGACCCCGGTTCCTCAATCCCTGGCTGTCAACAGCCAGGCTGTTAAAGCCAACGATGGTAAAGCAGGGTGAAAGATTGGACCTTGAGATAGGAGGTCCTCTCGCAACGGCAGACGCCAGGGAGCGTCTGCCACCAGGCGCACCAGGTCTGCGTACCAGGCCCGCTGAGGCCAATCTGGGGCAATCAGGATTACTGGAATCCCCTCGGCTTCCACTCTGCGAAGCAGATATGGCAACAGTTTTAGTGGAGGAAAGGCGTAGATCAGCTGGTACTGATCCCACGGAGCCACCAGCTCATCTGACGTGTCTGCCCACGGATCTCTTGTCCTGGACACGAATCTCAGGACCTTCCGATTGAGTCGGGAGGCCAATAGATCCACCTCTGGTGTGCCCCATTTCAGGTACAGCAGCCTGAATATCTCCGGATGCAATGCCCATTCTCCTGGGTTCAGCATCTGTTGACTCAGATAGTCCGATTTCCCTTATCGTCATTCAGGACAGCCACTATGAGAGATAGTTTGGAACCTGATCGCTGGACGGCGAGTGACGTAATTTCCGGCGGAGGGTGGAAGTGTTACCTTTGACCCGTGACTTCCGGTTCCAGGTCACGGAGCTGATAGGGGGCCAGGCACAGGCTGGAGAGAGTCTGTAACATGCACAGGCATCGTGGGACTCCCTGGACAGCAACCACCTGCAGTCATGTCGGAAGCAGATGCTACGACTCATACTGACACCACCTCCAGCCTTCCTAAGGTAAGGGCACCCTGGGGAAGGGTCCTCTCTATCCGGGATTGCCCCTCCTAGTATGGTTCCTATCTGGGGGGGGGCTCAGATCCCATGTAAGGAGGGTCTAGTGCACTCCCGGGGGGGTTGTCGTCGTATGCCTGCTTTTTTAATATGTTTTTTTTCTTTTTTGGTCCATGTTTTGCAGAAAGCTACAGAAAAGACTAAATCAACTCATGGCTCTAAGAGGAAGTGTGCCTCATGTAGAGATGTTTTAGGGGAGTCCTGGACAAACGTTTTGTGTAAAGGGTGCATAGACTCCCTGGTCAAAGAGAGGGAAGCTGAGCAGGAGTCTGGGTTGGCAGCTTCTGTAAAGGAGCTCTCATCGACCTTTTCTTCATTTTAAAACGCTTTTTGAAAAACTCCAGCTCCCCTAATCCCAATCCGCAGGATACAACCCCGCCACAGGCTCAGGTCTCTGTACCTGCCCGACCTGTGACTTCAGCTAGGGCAGAGGAAATTGCAGGCCCTTCCGAGGGGGGAGCATTGGCTCTCTCAGATCCAGGCGCACATTGAAGCTGGTACAGCTAAGGAGTCTATTCTATCCTCTTTCCCCACGATTCTACGTGGTGTCGCATACATTGCAGACGCCTCAGCAGAGTCAGTCCGCATGTCATCCAGGTCAGCGGCTCTGGCCAACTCTGCCAGAAGAGCCCACTGGCTGAAAACTTGGCCCGGCGACAGCGCCTCTAAGGTCAAGTTGTATGGGATACCCCTGACGGGATCTCCTCTTTGGTCCCGGTTTAGATACTGTTCTAGACCGTACGACGGACAAAAATAAGTCTTTCCCTCTCAAACGGAAAGTCCCGGCTCAGAAAGGGTTTTGTCTGCAAAAGGGTAGGGAAACTTCAAAGCCTGAAGGTCAAAAGAAATCTTGGGGCCAAAAAGGTAGGGGGCCGAGGAGGGGTGATTTTTCACCCTCCTGAAAAGGCCTGTAAGGAACAATGACTCCTTTGGTGCGGTAGGAGGAAGACTGGGGGCCTTCCTTCCGCAGTGGGAATTAATCTCCCCCAACCAATTCATCCTGGAGGTCATAAGAAGGGGGTACCTCCTGGAGTTCACAAGACCTCCCCCACAGAAATTCCTTGTCACGCACCTTTCCAGTTGCAAAGGCAGAGGCTCTGTTAGAGGCTCTAAGGGATCTAGAACAACAGAGGGTAGTTTCGCAGAGTTCCAAGAGGGGAAGAAGGAGAGGGATTCTATTCCCACATTTTTGTGGTGAAAAAACCCTCGGGGAAATTCAGACAAATTTTTAATTTAAAACCCCTAAACAGGTCAGTCACTTACATAGATTCCACATGGAATCTATCTTTACGGTCAGAGCCCTGCTTCCGCACAATTGCTTCATGGTCTTGCTGGATCTGAAGGACGCGTACACGTTCCTATCTCAGAGGTTTCTCCGGCTAGCTATAGACCTGGATGGAGTAATAGTGCATCTGCAGTTTCAGGCACTGCCTTTCGGGCTATCCTCCTCACCCTGCATTTTTACCAAAGTCTTGGCGGAGGCCATAGCTTTGCTGCGACTCCAGGGAGTCTCAGTCATAGCGTACCTGGACGACCTACTCCTATTTGCCGTATCCCCAGAGAAGCTGGACCTAACAAAAAGGGTCCTAATAGGCTTGGGGTGGCTGCTGAACTTAGAAAAGTCCAGTCTGATCCCTTCACAGTGGATTATGTACCTTGGATACCTGTTGGACTCAACACAGTTGAGGGTGTTCCTTCCAAGGGAGAAATTCCTAAAACTGGACAGCGCGGTTGCCTCTCTACAGTGCAACCAGTGGGTCTCCAAGAGGTGTCTGATGTTGACTCTGGGCCTTCTAACTACTACTCTCCCAGCAGTGCAGTGGGCAGGACTGCACTTTCGTCCCCTGAAGACGTTTGTCCTAAGGGTATGGGATCACAGTCAGGGAGAACTAGATGCTCTAGTACATGTTCCTCACCACGCAAAAAGATCTCTCTGGTGGTGGAGAAGGGAAGAGAACCTGTCGCAGGGACGTCTGTGGTTCCTGCCAGTCTCTCAGATAGTAACCACGGACGCAAGCGGCAGGGGCTGGGGGGCGCATCTGGCTTCCCTTCTGGCTCAGGGCTCCTGGGAAGGCGACAAAATAAAAAGGTCGTCCAATTGGAAGAATTGGCAGTGGGACTAGCCCTCAGGTTCTTCAGGGAAGAACTCCAGGACCACCACGCCCAGGTACGGTCGGACAATTCTTCGGCTGTGGCCTATATAAACAAGCAGGGTGGCACAAGAAGCGAAGCCCTGATGGCCCTGGTCCAACACTCTCGCTCTGCAATCTTCCTGAGGGGGGAAAGCAATGTTGTAGCGGACTTTCTCAGCCGAAGGAGGTTGAGGGAGGGAGATTGGGTCTTCAATCTACATATCCAAGAAATGGGGACCCCCGGAAGTGGACTTATTCGCGTCAAGAGACAACGCGAAAACCCCATTTTTTCTCCCTAAACCGAGAGGGAGCACTGGGAGTGGATGCGTTGTCCCAGAGTTGGCGGTTCAGGATATGTTATGCCTTCCCCCCTCCGGCTCTGTTGTCGGCAGTGCTGAGGAAGTTTCAACTAGAAGACACATCACGGATTCTGGTAGCTCCACATTGGCCGAAAAGGGCATGGTTTTCGGTGTCAGGCAATTAGCAGCAAAACTTCCCCTTTTCCTTCCTCCACTGGAGGATCTCCTCTCGCAGGGCCCAGTCCTCTGTTCACAGGTTCATCAGTGGAAATTAGCGGCCTGGCTACTGAGGAGGGTTTATTAAAGTCAAAGGGGTTTTCAGAGAGATTAATCTATACTCTCCTCAATAGCAGGAGAAAGGAGACACGCCGGATATATAAAAAGGTCTGGCTTTGTTTCAACGATTGGTGTGCGGAAAGCTCTTTTTCAGTGCAGAGCCCCATAGCGGTGTTGGAATTTCTACAGTGCGGGGCGGACAAAGGATTATCCATAGCTACCCTGAAGAGTCAGGTATCAGCACTTAGTGCTTATTTAGAAAGATCTCTGGCCACCGACCCGTGGGTGGTCAGATTTTTTAAGGCCTTGTCTAGACAGAGACCGGTCGGAGGTCCTCCCTTTCCCAGTTGGGACCTATCCTTAGTTTTGCAGAGCCTAACGGGAATTCCTTTTGAGCCTTTAGACGAATGTTTGTTTGCTAAAGGATCTCACCCTAAAGACGTTATTTTTAGTTGCAGTAACAACTGCCAGGAGAGTCAGTGAGATTTATCTATTAGACCTCCTTTTTGTGTTATTTTTCCAGACCGGATAGTTCTCAGGGCTGATCCGGCTTTTTTGCTTAAGGTGGCTTTGGGGTTTCACAGAAGCCAGGAGGTAGTTCTACCTTCATTTTGTCCCAACCCCTCAGGTGAAGGGGAATGGAAATTTCATTTTCTGGATATAAGGAGAAGTGTCCTACAATACCTGGAGCTGACTAGATCAGTGAGGAAGTCAGACTCTATTTTATTTTCCGGTGCCAGAAAAGGTTGCAGAGCATCTCGTCGCACTATTGCCAGATGGCTTAGGTCAACCATTGCGCAGGCTTATACATAACAGGGAAAGAGAACCCTACGGGTATCAAGGCATGGCAACGTCTCAGGCAGAGAGGGCTGGAGCAACGCCAGAACAAATCTGCAAGGCAGCAACATGGTCCAGCTACTCCACCTTTGTAAAGCATTACAGAGTGGACCTGGTATCGGCAAGTGAGCAGACCTTTGGTCAGAAGGTTCTGCAAGCTGTAGTCCCGCCCTAGTTGGTAAGTGCTCGCTTTATCCTCTCATAGTGGCTGCCCTGAATGACGATAAGGGAAAATTAAAGTTACGCTTACCGGTAACATCTTTTCCTGTAGTCTTTCAGGACAGCCCTAGTTACCCATCCGAAGCTTTGGGGGGGGGGGGGTCTTGTTAAAGACCAGAATGCACATGACAATGATATTTGAGTGTATGTTATTAATGTGTTTTTGTGTCTCCCCAGCTGGCCGGAGGTGATCTTGAAAGAACTGAGGTCAGGCAGGGGAAGTAAGAATTTATGGGCTGGCGCAGTGTTTCATAGAGGAGGAGACAATCTCTCATAGTGGCTGTCCTGAAAGACTACAGGAAAAGACGTTACCGGTAAGCGTAACTTTCATTTTTTTTACCCCTGGGATGTAAATGGCCAACAGGGCCGGAACGTGTCGCTCTGCCCACCGAAGTATGTTAGCGACCTTCCGAGCAGCGGCGAAGCTTCTTGTTCCCTCTTGGTGATTTATGTACGCCACAGCCGTGGCGTTGTCTGACTGTATTCTAATCGGACGCCCCTTGAAGACTCATAGCCCATGTGTGGAGGCACAGCCTGATCGCTCTCAATTCGAGCAGATTGATCGGCAACTTGGATTCCTCCATCGACCAGAGGCCCTGAGCCGACTGAATCCCCATCACTCCACCCCAGCCGGCCAGACTGGCGTCAGTAGTGACCACCGTCCATTTCAGAGGAAGGAATGATTTGCCGGCCTGAATCACCGGGGACCTCAACCACCAGATCAGGGAATCCCTGACTGGCTGGCTCACCTAGATCTGCCGATCCAGGGACAACGGAGATTTGTCCCATTTTGTCAAGATCTCCTTCTACAGGACTCTGGTGTGGAACTGGGCATAAGGTATTGCCTCGAAAGAGGCTACAGAGCCCCAGCACTCGCATGCAAAAGCGGAGTGATGACCACTTGCGGTTCATCAGTAGTTTTACCGCAGACCTGAGAGTCTGCAATTTGTGGGTGAAAAAGACCCTCGCTTCCGTGGAATCCAGCAGTAAACCCAGATACTCCAGATGCTGTGTCGGTACAACCACCAACTTCCTTAGGTTCAACAGCCACCCAAATTCTTGCAGGATCTGCATGGTGATCGCCAAATCCTCCTCTAATTCTGAGGCGGAAGAAGCTCTCAGGAGGTGATCGTCTAGGTAACCCATGATCGCGATCCCGCGTTGTCGCAGCAACGCCAATACTGGAGCCAGTACTTTGGTAAAGACTCGGGGGGCTGATGCCAGGCCAAAGGGAAGAGCCACAAACTGGTAATGGGCTTTCCCAACTGCCAAACGCAGAAACTTTTGATCCCGAAGGCATATGGGTATGTGCAGGTAGGCATCCTGAATGTCCAAGGACGCCAGGAAGTCCCCTTGATGGAGTGCAGCGACTACTGAGCGAACTGATTCCATTCTGAACCTCTGCACTTTCACAAAGTGATTGAAGGCCTTCAAGTCCAAGATTGTGGTTCCCAAGAAGGAAGGGGTACGTCCAAACAGATTTGAGAAGAACCCCTGGAAGCGTTCCGAGTCCGGAACAGGTACAATCATCCCCTGATTCAGCAAGTCCCTAGCAGGGCCTCCCCGCGAACCGGGGACGTGGGTATGCTGGAGGGGAAGAATCTGTTTGGCGGCCAAGAGAGAAACTCTATCTTGTAACCTGCGTAAATCAGATCGCAGACCCATTGGTCTGATAACCGGGAGGTCCAACGGGCTGCAAACTCCCGAAGACGTCTCGGGTGGGGGCAAACTTTCATGGGATAGCACTTTTGTTCGCAGGCTTGCGGTTCCAGGAACGCTACTGACCGTCCTGTCGGGCTGGGGTCATTTTGCTGAAGCACCGGGCGGACAAAAAAGCCACTTGTGAGCGGGAAAAGGAGGGCCCTTGCCTAAGGCGTGGCTCCTTAGCCTCCCTGGCCTGTGGGAGTAGTGTACTCTTACCACCCGTGGCATTTTTAATAATGTCATCCAACGAGGCTTCAAAGAGCCGTTCGCCAAGGAAGGGAAGATCCATCAGGGCTTTCTTGGATGCCTGGTCAGCGGACCAGCATTTCAGCCAAATAAGGCACCTCAGCCCCACGACTGACACCGAGGCCCTGGATAGCAGAGGGAGAGTATCCAGGGCCGCATCACAAACGTACTTAAGGCCATGCACTAGTTGGTCTGCTAACTCCACGCAGACAGAGGAGGCATTCTGCTCTCCCAGTTCGCGGTGCAAAAGTTTTGCCCACTCAGTCAGTGTCTGCGACACCAGTGCGCATGCCAGTACAGGTCGCATGGCTGACCCCACAACCGTAAACAAGGAACGAGCCACTGCTTCGGCCTTCCTGTCTGTGGGATCCTTGAATGCAGGAGTCCCCTCAACCGGGATCATGGTTACTTTATTTAACCTAGATACTGGTGGGTCCACGACCAGAGGAGCCGACCACTTTTTGAGAAGGCTTTCCTCAAAGGGGTAACGCACCGTCAAGTTTTTGGGGACTGAAAAGTCTGTTGCGGGCGACCCCATTCCCTGTAGATGAATTTGTCAAAATAAGTCAAATATGGGAACACCTTTAGGTGAACGTGCTGGCTTGTGGGACCCAAAAGGGACCGGTACATCAGCGGAATCAGCTGGCTCCTGAATCTTCAGGGTATCACGCACAGCGGTGATAAGTGCTGCAACAAGCGCTTGTCGCGCACGGACCCAGACGGGGAATCATCCTTACTGTCCGAATGGTCCTGGTCAGCCAAGTCTGATAAGTCAGAGCAGGGGTCTCCAGCCCCAGCAGGGCCCGCGTCTGCATCAGAGCTCTCCCCAGAGGATGGGGGGGGGGTAGGGGCCTCTTACGTGCCCTTTCCTGCCACGTGCCACCTCTATCTTAGCAACATAGGAGGCCAGGAACGCCGTCAGGGTGTCCATGTGCACCGCACTAACCGCAGGTGACCCGGTTGCTATAGCCTGGATTTCGGGGGAAGAAACACCAGTTTCTGAAGCCATGCTGACCCTAGGCTGTCTGCCACCTGCGAGGGGACTTAGGACAGTGAAGGTCCCACCTTCCTGTTGCCGCCATGTGGGGGGGTGCTTAGCGCTAGACTCACCACCCTGGGGCGTTCTGTGAATGCCAACAATTGTGCCTGTAGTCCTTAGGAGGTTCCCAGATGCAGAGAGGAGAAAAAACTCTGTCAGCAGCTCCAACAGCGGTGCAACGATCTGCAGAACAGCTTCAGGGTTCAAACACAGAGCCATCCAGTGTCCCTCACACACAGGGAATACAGGAACTAACAAGAGCAAGCACATTGCATGCTGGCACAAGAGGCCAGCGGTGAAGAAAGCATTCAGGCTTTCACAAAATGGCTGCCAATGCAATCAATAGGAATCCTAGGGAAAATGGCTGCTGAAGTTCCCCAGAGGAATCTATAGCTTTCCCAAATCCAAGATGGCCGCCGGAATGGCTCCATGTGGTGAACAGAGCAAAATTAAACAAGCTGCCTGCTGTCAGACAGACAACCTCCACAAAAACTGCTTTTTTGGGACCCCCCAGACCTGGACCAGGACTGACAGCAACCGCACAGAGCCCCCACAGGTGAGAAACAGCGACCCACACACACTGCCCGCAGCGCATGCAGACATCCCCCTCAGAGGGGGAAGGGAGAGGTGATAGGGACTTGGGAGAGAAGATAAGGAGGTGAGGTGGCCCCCGAATCGACCCCCCATGGAATGCCCAGCTGCTCCCCCCCACCAAAGCAGAGAGCCGTACTTACCAGTCCTGAAGAGCTGGCAGACATTCCATCACAGACCTACGCTGTTACCGGGTAGCTGCTGGCCCGGTATACTGCGATCCAGACATCAGTAGCCCGGTCATATGTATACCCCGGCGCATTGAAGCTCACCGACCACCTCTGGAGCATGAGGTATGTTGTGGCCTACCAAGCCATAGCTGCGACCTGCTCACGCTTGATGGCCGAACTGGGGGGACTACAAGGATATCATTAACCAGTCTGTCACCCAGCCGGCAGTTGATAGAAGATCTCAGGATCTCTCATCTTGCGCAAAAAGCAGCAAACCTGCAGTAAAAATATGGACCGAGAGGCCCGCAGGGTTTCCTAAGTCATTCTCTTTGCCAGGCAAAATAAAAACTGAAGCTGCTAGCAGCAAGAGGAGGGTTGATAGCCTGGGGTGGGATTAAAGTTCTGTGTATTGTGTAACAATTTTGCCTAGTTTCTCCTAATGGCAGGCTATACAACCCATGTAGTTACAGAGAGGAGCTGTGTCGGTCGGTGAATATAAGAGAAAATATGTATTCATGCATGGTGCACAAGTATCAGTTTGTCTGGTAGTCTCCCAGTGTCCCTCCAGGGTGTGTCCCTGAGCTTTCCCCTTGTCATCTTTTCTTGCTTCTTAAATATCCTCTTAAACAATAAGATCATAAAATTATACTAAGTTCTGCCCAAAAGGTATGTGTTCCCTCCTCATTGGCAGGCAACATGTAATAATTCTCTTTCCCAGAAGTCTAATGATTTTAAGGTAATAGCATCTTTAACCACCAGGCGTCTCAGATGTGTTTGGTGTTTATCTCTTTAAGTTAATTTTTTTATTTTATTTCTATAATATGCATTCATTTTTTTTATAGATGTTCTAACGAATATATCTCCAGTGGTCAGGAATGATAGTAACCGATATAATAGAAAATACGCTTAACATAATTTTGAATAATCCCCATTGTATAAAATGGTTTGATATATATATATATATATATATATATATATATATCAATGAAAACTAGTCTATTTAGAAAGGATACAGGTTTGATTTATATATAATCAAAATCACATAAAAAAATTTATCTATATGGATACATGTATAATTCGGGTATCCAATCAATATTTGTTTATCTAGACATAGGTTCATTTCTTATACAGTTATAATCACGATTATGTTTTTCATAATACTAATTCGTTGCTAAAACACTTCTCCTTATGATCACACTTTCATATATATTTTCTTTATGACAAAGTTCTTTAGATCATTAGATACTAAAATTAGAATATATCTTTTATGACCTACAAATATCACATGTAATTTGAATGACTTATATTCACCGTATGAGTACTTAGAGCAGGGCTCGACAAAACCCGGGCGCCAGGTCGCATTTGCGACTAGAATTAGTGACCTGGGGCAGCACAGCTGGGGGTATCCTGTCTCCGCGGACCCCCCGGCGCGATCGCGTCGGGCCGCGCCGCCGGCGGCCGGTAATTGAGCCCCCGGCTTTGAGGCCTTCTACGATCCTATGGTTCCTTCTGGAATCTGGCGTCCTCTTGTGGTGGCCGTTGGAATTACAACCAGCAATGCTAATTCCCCCGCCTGCCAGCCTATCTCCTTCCCTTTACTCAGAACCCCTAAACATTATATATATATATATTTTATTCTAACACCCTAGAGAATAAAATGGTGGTCGTTGCAATACTGTCTGTCACACCGTATTTGCACAGCGGACTTACACGCGCACTTTTTTGGGGAAAATGTATTTAATAAAAAAAAATAAGACAACAGTAAAGTTAGCCCAATTTTTTTATATTGTGAAAGATAATGTTACGTCGAGTAAATCGATACCCAACATGTCATGCTTCAAAATTGCGTCCGCTCATGGAATGGCGACAAACTTTTACCCTTTAAAATCTCCATAGGGTCAAAGTCTTGCCCAATATCGCTCTGATCTCAGACTTCTTTTGATAGAACAATATGACAAACATGTCAGATATTTCAAACTGTCCCACTATTCCTCTGGGAATCGGGCAGGCAAGTTTCTTGCTCAAAGGCTTAGAGCAGCAAGAATTAAGTCAAAAATTTCGTACCTTATACATCCTCCAACTAAACGGAAGATCTATAACCCCAAGGAAATAGCAAACTCCTTTGCTGAGTACTATGCCTCACTCTATAACCTAAAAAACGACCCCAACACCCCTCAACCGAATGAACATACTATAAAGGAGTTCTTAGCGAAAATTAATTTGCCCTCCCTTACCCCTGATCAACTTAACTCCTTGAACTCCCCTATTACGGAGCCTGAGATTAGGAAAATCGTTAGAACCCTCCCTCTGGGGAAGTCTCCAGGCCCAGATGGGCTCTCCAATGACTATTATAGGTCTTTTCAAGACAACCTTATACCAACACTTATGAATGTTTATTCAACAGCAATGTCCTCTGCCTCGTTTCCTGCAGAAATGCTTAAAGCATATGTAGTTACCATTCCGAAACCATTAAAAGAACCCACTTCACCAGCCAACTTTAGGCCGATCTCTTTGCTTAACTCTGATGTTAAGCTATATGCGAAAATCCTCGCACATAGACTACTCACGATCCTGCCTGGACTGGTAGGTGCTGACCAGGCAGGCTTCACTCCGGGCAGGCAAGCCTCTGATGCCACGAGAAGAGTTATTAACATTATGCAATACGCCGGAGCCTGTCGGGTGCCTTCTCTGCTCCTCTCTTTGGATGCGGAGAAGGCATTCCACAGGATTCATTGGGGTTATATGAGACTCACATTACAAAAATATGGATTTACAGGCCCTATCCTATCGGCCATAATGGCCCTCTACTCGTCCCCCCTGTGCGCAAGTGTATACATCTAATATGCTGTCGACCACGTTTACTATATCTAATGGTACCAGACAGGGGTGCCCCCTATCCCCTACTATCTTTAACTTACTCATAGAGCCCTTAGCGGAAAGGATTAGAACTCACCCTAATATTGCTGGCTTTGACTTCCCGCATGGTTCACATGTTATCAATTTATTCGCGGACGCTATCATTCTATTTCTAACTTCACCACGAACCTCCCTTCCTTACGCCCATAGCACACTTATAGAATTTAGTAATTTATCCTACTATAAGGTCAACTGCACAAAATCGCTTATTTTCCCATTAGGACTTCCCTCCCCCCTTTGTGAATCTTTACAGAACGCTTTCCCCTACACCTGGAACACAGATAGTATAACATACCTTGGCCTAAAAATTACCGATATCAAGAAGATGGCAGACGAACAGATACCCCTTAACACTTATTGTGATTGCAATCTTGGAGAGGAAACGGAAAGGAGTTGAGACGTAGGGGATATAGCACTGTGTTAGGTTTGAACAAGAGATGCTGGGAAGGACCCACCTCTGATCTCAACTTTGAAACTAAGCTCTGTTCGACTGTTCACCTGTATTATTAATTCCATTGTTATTGTCTGTGATACCGACTTGTACTTTACCTATTTAGTACATCAAGTCATGCTTGTTATACTTTTTTCTTTGAAAATAAACATTTTATGGAAAAAAAAAAAAGAAGATAGCAGACGCTAATTACGGGCCCCTCATAGACAAACTTACTAAAGAAGCCAAACGCTTGGCTAATACTGAACTGACCTGTTTGGGTAGACTTGCTACATTTAAAATGCTACTTCTCCCTCAAGTGCTGTATGTCTTCCAGACCCTACCTATCCCGGTAAAATCGAAACATATCAAAGCTCTAAATTCTCTACTTAAGAATTTCATTTGGAAAGATTCGAGGCCCAGATGCGCAAAGCCTTTACTGACCAAACATAGATCGGCCGGGGGGATGGGTCTGGTCGACATACAGGACTATTATAGAGCCTCTATCCTTACTCAACTGCGGAAGTGGTTCCACCAACCGTCGGACACCCCTTGGTGCAGTGTCGAACGTGCCTTGAGCCCGACCAAGGATCTTAAACAGCTTCTGATGGTCGACGCCCTACATCCAACTCCCACACATGTTTTACCTCCCACTCTCCGTGCCTCCCTAGATGCCTGGAGGACTTTTCTAAAACTTCCTCTGCCATCTGACAGGCTGACTACCATCCCAATACCCTTATTGACCCTACAACAGGCCATACCCAACTTGTCACTCACGAGCTGGCGGGGAAAAGGGGCTACAACTTATCTCTGACCTATATGATGGGAACTCCCTTATCCCGTTCGACATTCTCCAACTTCGTCTTAACTTATCATCATCCGATAAATATAAATATAACCAAATCCATCACTTTTGCAGATCCATCGCATCACCCACCATTCGCCTTCCAAAAGAGGCCTGGCAATTTTATAATACTACCCCTATATCTGCTAAAGGCATCTCTTTATTTTATAATCTATTCCAATGTAAAATGGACTTTGTTAAATCACCCCCCTATCTCAAATGGGAAGCCGACCTACAGAAGATCTTTACTATTCCACAGTGGAAGGAGGCTTTCAGGTGGCTATACAGAGCCTCAAAATGTGTGAACCATTGGGAACTGTCACAAAAGATTGCCCTGAGGTGGTATCTTACCCCATACAGGGTTGCCCAGTTTATTAGAGATAGCTCACCGTTATGCTGGAGGAGCTGTGGGGAGGTAGGCAACTTACTCCACATGTTTTGGACCTGTAAACATCTCACTAGCTACTGGAACTCCATATTCCGCTCGCTCTCCAGCATCACGGGCATTATCACTCCCCCCAGCCCGACCCTGGCCATACTAAATTTGGGAATAGACTCCTTCCCACCAGAATTTAGAGTAGTGGTTACCCACGTATTGATAATTGCCAGATCTCTAATCACAAGACATTGGAAGAGGAACAAAGCCCCGGATGTAGCCGAGGTTTTTACTACTATGCAGACCCATTATACCTATGAGTCACTAATAGCAGCAGCGGGGGGAAACAAAAAATATTTTGATAACAAATGGAAATGTTGGACAACTTGGTATAAACGTACGAACTGATTGGTACCCCAGCCAGGTAGACTGGACCAGACCGACTACACCCTCCCCACCCCCTCTCTGACTCCCTTCCTTATGCCCCCTATTACAATTTCTTGTGTGCACAATATTCGGTAGAATACTGTTATAGCTAAATACTGGTATGAATGTGCTTCCGCAGCCCAGGGATGTCGGATGGTTAGCTTTACGAATGGGTTAATATTATATACATGATTCACATCCTGATATTCCCTTGACTGCGTTTCTGTCGCAATTTGCATCTGTTGGTTTACTTACATCACTGTACCGATATCCTGTAACTGGGGTTTCTGTTTTGTGTTTTTCCTGTTTTTTTTTTTTCTTTTCTTTCCCTTTCTTGCCATTATGCCTAATACACGTGGAGATCGGCATCTGTTAATTGCAGGGCAATGTATTTTCTTTTCGCTCTATGTATCCTGTATTTCTGTATACTAAAAATTTTAATAAAGACTATTTACAAAAAAAAAATCTCCATAGGGTTAAAAAATTCTGCAGGTTGCACTTTTTAAGTTACAGAGGAGGTCTGGGGCTAGAATTATTGCTCTCACTCTACCAATCGCAGCGATACCTCACATGTGTGGTTTGAACACCGCTTTCATATATGCGTTCGCTTCTGCACGCAAGCTTGGCGGGACAGGGCACGTTTAAAATATATATTTTTTTTTTTACTTTTTTTCACTGTTCTTTAAAAAAAAATTAAAAAAAAAATTTGTGTCACTTTTATTCCTATTACAAGGAATGTAAAAATCCCTTGTAATAGAAAAAAGCATGACAGGTCCTCTTGTATATGAGATCTGGGGTCAGAGAGACCTCACATCTCATATTTACACTAAAATGCAATTTAAAAAACATTTGTCATTTGAAAAAAATAATGTCCCTCTAAGAGCTATGGGCAATGACTTGGAGACGGGGAGGGCGCGCGTGCGGCACTATCTTCCCCTCACTCGTCTCCATGTCAGGCCAGGGACAGGTTCAGATCGCCGTCACAGACCTGGCTCCTAACTTTTTTCCTAACTCCTAGATTCCAAGCAAATTTGTCAACCCCTGACTTAGAGGGATATGCAAGTCAGACATATTTTATAACACCATGTTTTGAGATGGACTTTGAGCCGTCCAATAAATGTTTAGATAGCTTAGCTATGTCCATCAGTTCCTAAAAATTCACGCAATAGGTTTTGTTGGACAAGGTGTCAACTATTGAATTTTGTCTTCATGGTTGAATATTGTCCAAACAGTCTTTACTTGAGCACATTTAGGGTTTTCTAGTAAAGGGTTATTTCCATGTGATCATTCCCTATGCAAGTTTGGTCTTCTCTAACCAACAAAATAAGTACACATCTTTTTGTTTGGTGACAAAAGCTTCCATTGTTCCAACACAGGGTTTGTAAAAGTTACAGATAACTAATCCCCTGCACATTTGGAAAAACAAAAAGTATGAGATCATGTGTTTTGTTTTAAAGGTCTCCAAAAGGGTAACAGTTCAGTAATATCAAAATTATAGTTCATCCACTTTGAGGCCTACTGAAATCTCTCATCTCTGCCAATGAATATTAAATGCATTTCTTCATGAATTCACAATACCCTGCAACTGCATGCCATATTTGGAATTCAGCTTTAAAAAGGACACTAAGACTGCTTTCACACTAGTGCCGCCCGTGCGTTAGCACGCTGCTCGTTACCGCCGTTTTACTAAGCGATTTTCAGCCGCTAGCAAGCTGCTTTTAACCCCAAAGAAGGGGGTTAAAAATGCCCGTGTTGCGGTGCTTCCGAAGTGCTCTCCATTCATTGCAATGGGCAGGGGCTTCCAAACAATACGTTTTGTAACATCCCGGAAGCGCACCACCCCCCAGTGTGAAAGCACTTGGGCAGCATGGGAGGCAGTTCTCAGGTGCCATTTCTAGCGCTAAAACTGCCTCAGTGTGAAGGGGGTCTAAGATGGTGCAGCTCGTTGGAGATTTTAGCGATTGGGTCAACTGATGATATAGTAATGTAATAAATTGTAAAACCATACATTTTTTTTTCTTCCATTAACAGCACACAATTACAAGGAGTCGCAGTGCCAGGCCGAGTTTCAAGAAATGCGGACTTGTTGTTCGAAACTAGTCAACCAAAAGTCATTTTGTTGCTCCGGCTTTTCCGACCAGAAAACAAGTGATGGAAAAATTGATAGCGAGACAATCAAGGAAGAACTCCGCTAGACAAGTTCTATAATTATACAGAGAGTGGTGGATGCGGATGTGATCATTTATGATCAAGCACAATTCAACAATGGAGGACTAAATATATTTTATATAATAAAAAATGGTTTAGGACCAGTTACATTGTGTAGTTTTTGAAATATAGATTTTTTTTTTTTTTTTTTTTACCAGCGTTTGTGTCTGCCATGTCTATACAATGAAATCTTCTCATATAAAGCCGCCAATAAATGGATCAAAATGTCTCCAGTTCAGCAAGCACCAGACAAATTTTGATCCATCTACAGCTGTTCCCATCCATACACTGCGACTGTTGAAAAACTTTTAGTTGATTAGTGGCTGCAGATCGGTGTATTCTGACAGCTGAGAAGTACTTGACAGCACCCTCCCCCTAGGTCGGGGGTCTCCAAACAAAGGGCCAGTTGTCCATTCTTCAGAAGGCACACAGATTGTGGCCAGTGGGAATAGACAATGTCCTGGTGTCAGTGCAATTATTGGGGGGGACAGTGCCCCTGTCCTTGGCGTCAGAGGGAGGGATAGCGCCCCGTCACTGGAAGGGCTAGTGCCGTCCGTGAGAGGCAAAGCAAAACCCCCCCCCCCTCCGGGAGGGATAGCGACCCCCCCTCCTTCCGTCACCGGGAGGGATAGCGACCCCCCCCCCCCCCCCTCCTTCCGTCACCGGGAGGGATAGCGACCCCCCCCCCCCTTCCGTCACTGGGAGGGATAGCGGCCCTCCCCCCCTTCCGTCACCGGGAGGGATAGCGGCCCTCCCGTCACCGGGAGGGATAGCGGCCCTCCCCCCCTTCCGTCACCGGGAGGGATAGCGGCCCTCCCCCCCTTCCGTCACCGGGAGGGATAGCGGCCCTCCCCCCCTTCCGCCACCGGGAGGGATAGCGACCCTCCTCTCCCTTCCACCACCGGGAGGGATAGCGACCCCCCCCCCCTCCACCACCGGGAGGGATAGCGACCCTCCCCCCCCCCTTCCACCACCGGGAGGGATAGCGACCCTCCCCCCCCCCCCCCCCTTCCACCACTGGGAGGGATAGCGACCCGTTAGAGCACTGGTCTCAAATACTGGGCCATTATTTGTTAAACTTATACGAGACACTATTCTGCTCACCAACAATGAGGCACTATTCTGCCACATATTACAAGAGATGGGACAATGTTTACTCCCACCAATGCCAGAAAAAAAATAATAATTTACTCCCACTGGCCAGTTCAGCCCCCATAAAAAGTACAGTCAACTGGTCCTTTGTTTAGAAAGATTAGAGACCCCTAGGGAGGAATAGTGTCCCCATGTTGGGGTCACTGGGAGGAATAGTGGCCTGCTAAAGGTAAGCCAAGAACTACATTCAGCCACAATTTGGAAGCCACTGGCCTAAGGTTGTGGGTGATGTTGAATAGACATTTAGCTGTAAATTGATTCATCATGAACGGTTTTTTTTTTTTTAAATAAAGGAAGAGGTTAATGATTGTTTCTAGCATAAGAGATCCTGTTGGCAGACCACTCACAAAAGAAAAAAAAGTTTCAATAAGATTATATGTACATTTACCATACTGTAAATGTTATTTACCTGTAAACCATCCCTTGTGTAGATACTGAAAAGGTTGAGAGACATCTGCCAGGTGCTGCCATCTTGAATGCGATGCCCGCAGCCCCAGTTGGCTCACAGCCACACTCCCTCATTGCAGCACGGTGGGGGTGTCCCTAAAATTGTGATGGAAGTATAGACCAGGGATAAACTATTGCTCTTTAGCTGTGGTGAAAACTACAAATTGCAAGACTTGCAGCCAGGGGCATAATGGTACTTTTAGTTCCACTACAGCTGGATTGTCAGGGTTAACCATCCCTACTAGGGATGACTGCTCCTTCATTTGTATTGCTCAGGTAACAGGCATACGTCTTGTCGTGTAACACACAATACTAGCTCTCTTTTCTTTGTTGCATCCTAATACAGAACATAAAAATCACTTTAAACTAAAAAATGCATATCGGATTTAAAAAGGTGACTAAAAGTATGTCTCTCTCCCCCCCTATTAGAAGCATACTTACCTAGGTGGCTGCAGCATCAGTCCCCCAGTCAGACATGTCTACTACATCAAGCAGAAAATGCCATAGGGTACCACAGCTTTTTATGAATGGACCATAAAACAGGCTGCTGTGTACGTACCGCCAATGAAGTAAAGAGGGGATAGCCTCTAATACTCTCACCGGCCACTTTATTAGGCACACCTGTTCAATTGCTGGGTTACACAAACTGCTAATCAGCCAATCACATGGCAGCAACTCAATGCATTTAGACATGGTGAAGACTGGAAATTCAAACTGAGCATCAGCCTGGGGAAGAAAGGGGATTTAAGCAGCATGGTGGTAGGTGCCAGACAGGCTGGGCATTTTAAAAACTTCTGACTGAGTTGAGATTTTTCAACAAGCATCTCGAGTTTAGAGAATGGTAGAAAAAAAAATATCCAGTGAGTGTCAGTTGTGAAGGAAAATGCCTTTTTGAGGTCAGAGGAGAATGGACAGACTGGTTCCAGCTGATAGAAAGACAACAGTAACTCAAATAACTACTTGTTACACCCAAATTATGCAGAATACCATCTCTGAACACACAACACATCCAACCTTGAAGCAGATGGGCTACAGCAGCAGACCACACCTGTCAGCTAAGAACAGGAAACTGAGGCTACAATTCACAGGATCACCAAAATTGGACAATAGATTTAGGGCTGCAAATAACAATTATTTTCATAATCAAAACAAACAAAATGTGATTTGCATTTTTACTTTTTTTTTTTATTTGTTGTTGGGCAGATTAAAAAACACAAATTACTACATGCTTTTCTGCAGCTTCTCCATTGAAGTATATTGAACCGAAAAACCAAAATAGCACCATCTTGCGTTAAAAAAAAGAGTCCTCGTCTTTTCCAAATACGCAGCAGCTGAAAGAATCATGGATGTGAACATGTCCCATAGGACACCATGTAAATGAATTGTGTTTCTGCAAAAAGCACCAAAAAAAAAAAAAAAAAAAAAAAAAAAAAAAAAAAAAAGGAAAGGTGTGACCCAGGCCTAACATAATGGGGTTAAAAAAAAAAAAAAATACAAATTTGTACAAAAAGAGCAAATCATTTCAACTGTAATGCCATGTACACGATCAGAATTCCGGCCAGAAAAAGACCGATGAGAGCTTTTCATCGGAAAATGTGACCGTGTGTACAATCCATCGGAATTTAGCTGTCCGAATTTCCGCCAGCTAAAAATTTATAGCATGTTCTCAATTTTCCCGACGGAAAAACTTTATCGGTAATTCAGATCGTGTGTATGCAATTCCGACACGCCAAAAATCACGCATGCTCAGATTCAACTATGAGACAGAAGCTACTGGCTATTGAACTTCCTTTTTCTGGTCATGTCGTACGTCACCGTGTTATAAATGATCAGAATGTGATGTGACCATGTGTAGGCAAGACAGCTTGAGCCGAATTCCATCGGGAAAACCATCAGAGCTTTTTCCGACGAGAATTGCGATCGTGTGTACGCGGCATAAGGGGCTAATTTTTTACTATGGGACAGTGAAAGTAATATTTACAGTAGTGATTTGCTCTTTGTACTATAAAGGGCTAATTTTAGTTTTTTTTAACCCCATTATGTTAGTGGCCGATTACGAAAATGGTAATAGATTTTCATAATCGATTAGTTGTTTCAGCCCTAAATTATAAAAATGTTGCCTGGTCTGATGAGCCTCTATTTAACATTCAGATGGTGGGGGTCAGAATTTGGCGCATAGATCCATCCTGCCTCGTATCATCGTTTCAGGCTGGTGGTGGGGGTGTAATAGTGTGGGGGATATTTTCTTGGCACACTTTTGGCCCCTTAGTGCCAACTGAGCATGGATTTAACACCACACCCCGAGTATTGTTGCTGACCATGTCCATCCGTTAATGACTACAGTGTTCCCCCCATCTTCCGATGGCTCCTTCCAGCAGGATAATGCACCATGTCACAACGCTCCAATCATCTCATCACTGGACAATGAGGTCACTGTACTCCAATGGCCTCCACCGTCACCAGATCTCATGACTCCATTGACCAATGGCCTCCACACTCACCAGATCTCATGTCCATCACTTTATGACTACAGTGTCCCCCCCATCTTCTGATGGCACCTCCTTCCAGCAGGATAATGCACCATGTCACAAAGCTCCAATCATCTCGCCACTGGACAATGAGGACACTCTACTCAATGGCCTCCATCCAATAGGGCAGTGGATCTCAACCTCAGTCCTCAAGTAGCCCCCCAACAGGCCATGGTTTGGGAGCTTCCCTTAGATAAAATAGCTCTCATCAATACAAAGTCATCGATATTGATTTAAAGCAGCTTTGCAAAGCAAAGGAAAACCCGACATGGCCCATTGGGGTACTTGAGGACAGAGGTTGAGAACCACTGCAGTAGAGCACCTTAGGGAATGTTGTGGAACAGGAGATTGGCATCATGCATGTGCAGCTGACAAATCTGCAGCAATTGTGTGATGCCATCATGTCAAAATCTAAGGAACATTTCCAACGCCTTGTTGGACCCATGAAGGCAATAAGGTGGTCCAATCCTTGACTAGCAAGGTGTACCTAATAAATTGGCCTCCTGAGGGTTAGATATCATCCAGGTGGTGTAGCCATTTTTTTTATTACATGCAAGGCTAAAGTGTATAAACATAAGACCGACACAATTTAAACTTTAGTAATTTTTACTAAAATATGCAAGAAAAACCATTGCAGGTGGACTTTGATACACGGTCAAACGTAAAGAGCTTATTGTAATCCCAATCTTAAACGACAAAATTAAAAAAATAAAATAAAAAAGGGGAGAAGGGGGAGGAGACTGTACAATCCTTAAAACAGGACAATAAGTTCCATCAAGGCCTTGGCAGTACAGGACCTGGATATTCCATCCACCATTGTGAACTCAGTTATAAAGTGAGATCAGTCCTCTTCTCTGCGTTTCTTCTTCTTCTTAGCACTCTTGCTTACCTGAAAAAAAAAAAAAAAAAAAAACACATTAGGACCATAATAAGATTCCAAAGTATTAAGAGGCCCTGTCATCTGACCGTTCTTGGCACCCCCTTGACCCCCCCTCCCATATACCCAAAGGGGCCCTGCTCCAATAAAAGCTCAGCAAGCACCATAGACCAGTGATGGCAAATGTTGGCACCCCAGATGTTTTGGAGCTACATTTTCCATGATGCTCAAGTACACCGCAGAGTACATGAGCATCATGGTAAATGTAGTTCCAAAACATATGGGGTGCCAAGGTTCGCCATCACTGCCATAGAATGTCCCAGCAATTACCTTTGCAGAGTCTTCTGACACCACTTGTTCCTCTTCTTGCGATTCTTGGTGCTTTTTCTTCTTCTTCTTCTTCTTCATTACAGTGCTTTCATCAACCCCCTCTGGCTCCTCCTGCAAGATAAAATATAACATGCAATCTGAGTGCTGGATAACAATGTGGCCCATTTTAGAACATACTGGTAACCAAACTGCGACAGTCTGGTTTACAGCAGGCCAAAGAGCCCAGTGCCATGTAAATCAAAACCCAATCATGCAAGGACACACTGTGTGTAAATTTAAAGTCGCTCTACGGCTAAAGGTTTTATTTTTTTAATCTTAATACAGAGGACCTGGGGTCCTCCAAGCTGTTGCAGAACTACAAGTCCCATCATGCCTCTGGGAGCAACTGCCTGCCAGCCTTGCAATGCCTCTTGGGAAATTTAGTTCAACAGCTTAAGGGCCCCCAGGTTGCCTACCTCTGCTTAATAGCTTTTGGATGGGATCAGCCCTTTAAGGCGATCACAGAGTGCGCCCTGCGGGCCGTGTTCTGGGAGAGTCAATAGACTTTTGGTGCGGTAGGCAAGTGGTTTAGAGAAAAATCGGTTGTAGGTTTTAGTGAGTGTACACAGACTCATCCGAGCTGCAATTGTCAGATGTACTTTGCAAAAAAAAAAAAAAAAAAAAAAAAAAAAGGTATAAAAAAATATGTTGTTTTCTGATTTTTACCTTGATCACCACTTCCTCTTCTTCGGCTGGTGCCTCTTCTGCAGGCTTTTTCTGAAAGACATGATTCACAGAGTTACAAGGGTGCCAACAATATTCTCAAAGTTCTTTACACTGAGAAGTGCCTTTTAGTTTGGAAGATGAGCTGTAAGAGGTTGGCCAGTATATTGGCTATGGAATAAACTTAGAAATTTTGGGTTTACAGATATTTAAGTATGGCCTAATTGTACCGTTCCAAGAAAAAAAAAAAAAAAAAAAAAAAAAAAACTCCACACTTACCTTTTTCTTTTTGGTAGGCTTTGGAGTTGCTGCTTCGCTGTCTGATCCACTTTCATGCTTTCTCTGCAAGAAACAAAAATGTGTTTTAGACAATTTTTTAAAAATAAAAACTCAGTATTAGTTTTATCCCATTAAAACGAACGGCAAACATTCCTATAACCAAGGAGATAGATATATCCATCTATATGGAAGGCCACCATGCACTGCTCAAAAACTATTAGCTCAGCTATGCCAAAAGCAGGGATAGAGAAATCCACTGCCTGGCAATATTCCCAGCAGCCATGCTCCTCAATACCCAAACAGTGTGGTTGATTTACTAAAGCTGGAGTGTGCAAAACTACATTAAAAATCAGCTTTTTTGGTGAAAGGTTAATTGACCAAGCTGAAGTCAGAAGCAGATTGGCTACCATGCACAGCCGCACCAGATTTTGCACTCTCCAGTTTCAGTAAATCTACCCCCCCCCCCCCCCCCGTTTGTCGGCTTCTGATAAGATGTAGTCGTTAATCGGCTGATAGTTTTCCACTCGACAGTTGATTTTTAAATACATTTATTCGGCCTTGTGGTGCTTACAGGGCTGCCCCAACTCAAATTTTATTAGAACATTTAAATGCCAAACTAAAGAGACTAAAAACACACACGTCAATTATGTGAGCTACAAGCCTGACGGGATGCACACTGCAGCCCCCCCAATAGGCAGTAGCGAGTTTATTTTGCAGGATGACTCCCCCATAATACCACAAACAGATAAAAGGGGGATAACTTCCTGCGGGAGCCAAGTCTGCAATATCACCGACACACACCTTAGAAGGCGCAGGAGTTTCTGGTGCAGGAGTTGCTTGTTTCGCCCTAGCACTGCAAAAAAAAAAAAAAAAAAAAGAAAATTATATATTA
The DNA here is from genome assembly GCF_037356315.1 of Lithobates pipiens. Classification (NCBI taxonomy): domain Eukaryota; kingdom Metazoa; phylum Chordata; class Amphibia; order Anura; family Ranidae; genus Lithobates; species Lithobates pipiens. The sequence continues at coordinate 96,119,593 of NW_027507685.1, read as the reverse complement.
GTTTTGGCTTTAAAAATTAAAAACCCTTTAAGTAAAAGTCACCCTATTGGGGCATCACATTCAACATTGTACTTTCCTTCATTGCAGCTGCCGCACAATTCATGTGACAGCGTTTGTGCCTGGCAATCAGCTGCCAGACTCAAGCAAGTGCACCACAGGAGGAGCTTCTATGCTCCCTTCTACGAAAAAAAAAAAAAAAAAAGCTGAAACCCACTTAACACTGCCGGGCAAATACTCCATGGACCACCCATTTCCTGAAATGCACCCCCCCCCCCCCCATTTCCTAAAATGCACCCCCCCCCCCCCAAGGGGGCCAACCATTTCCTAAAATGCACCCCCCCCAAGGGGGCCAACCATTTCCTAAAATGCACCCCCCCCAAGGGGGCCAACCATTTCCTAAAATGCACCCCCCCCAAGGGGGCCAACCATTTCCTAAAATGCACCCCCCCCAAGGGGGCCAACCATTTCCTAAAATGCACCCCCCCCAAGGGGGCCAACCATTTCCTAAAATGCACCCCCCCCCAAGGGGGCCAACCATTTCCTAAAATGCACCCCCCCCAAGGGGGCCAACCATTTCCTAAAATGCACCCCCCCCAAGGGGGCCAACCATTTCCTAAAATGCACCCCCCCCTAATGGGCCAACCATTTCCTGAAATGAACACCCTCCATGGACCACCCATTACCTGTAATCAACATATTCATCCCGCCATTGATTTGGAGTATTTTCATTGGCTTTGCCGTGTTTGTCCAGCAAACCTTTTTGAATCATCATCTTCTTCTGACTTGCCTAGGAATAAAGTCAAATTACGTTATAATTTAACTACACACTTTGCTTCCTCTATGAATTGCTGCTATCTACAGAGGCCTAGTCCATTTCTACAAGAGCCATCAGTTATAGGGTGATAGATGAAAGTCGTCATCAAAAGATTCACGGATCTGAATCTACATCATTTGGCTCAAACTGCTTTTGGCATACCCTACAAGCTGCTGTGAGGGAGGGGGGGGGGGGGGGGGGGGAGAAACCCCACCCCCACACACTGCAATTGTTTTGCAAATTTTGTAGGCCATATGTCAAATTTAATGACGTTTAACCCCTTGGCACCAGCTCCTACTGCCCATTTCGGGGTTTCAGATGCCAGGAGATGGGGCGTGGTCCGATTATGTAACCGCCGTTCTGGTCTGTCACGATTGGAAAGTTCCCGATCGCAAGTAAAGATCAGAAGTGCTTAGCCACCAGTAACTGCCATGAGCACATGCTCTGTTTATCTTTAGGAGCGCATATATGCAGCCTCTTGCTGTTAAGACCCACCGAGAGGCCTCATATATGCAAACGGTCGGTGAGGCGTTAAAATGCACCACCCCAAACTGAAAATGTTTTAGTCTCACCTTAGGACCCAGGCCCCACTTGCGTGGATAAATGTCCCTCTCCATAATGACGCGTTTGATCTTTGCTACAATACCATGGTCACACGTAGAGATCACTGCAGTCGTCATAAGGGCAGTAGCTGTACGCCATAATAAAAAAATATATATATAAATATACAAGTTAGCAAAAAATAAAGAAAAAAAAATATATATAAAAGTTGGTCTTCAGAATTGTGATCAGATAGCTCATTTCATCTTTACCACTTCAGACATCTTGTCCAATCTTACCCGTGTGCACAATATACTGCAAAACGCAGCATATGGGCCAATAGGAAGAAGGGTTCTCATTTCCAAGGAATAAAAGAACAAAGTCAAGTATGTCTGCAGGCTCAGAGAATGGATAAACTTACTCATCATTTCACAAAAACACTCAGACATGTGTATTGAGGTTGCAAATATTACGCAGTATGGCCAAAAAGTTTGTAGACATCCTTCTGGTAATGCTATAGCATATAAAAAAAAAAAAAAAAAACATTTTAGACAACTGTGTGCTTCAAACTTTGCGTAAACAGTCTAGGGAAGAACCTCTTGTTTTAGTACAGCTGTGCACCAAGCCAGCCCCATAAAGACAGGCATTTACGCAACTGGCGAGCACAACATCTGGTGCAGCTTTGTATGGTAGCTAATCAGCTTCTAACTTCAGCTTGTGCAATTAAGCTTTGACACAAAAAAAAAAAAAGTTCTTTGGGATGGCACATTTCCTTCCAAATTTTACTCCCATGATTGGCAACCTTTGCTTTGATTTTCTCCACTAGGTTTGGTCTAGGGGCACCTGGTGTTTCTTCCTCACCACTTTCTTGCCCATCTCCTGCTACTCTTACGGCTCTTCTCTATTAAGGAGCCAATTTTTCTGAAATTCACCACTGCACCTGAGTAAGCTCTCATGCATGTGCTCCTTTGCCACCAAGTTGTGTAAATTTTACTTGTTCAATCGCGTCTTAAAAAGTAATTTAGGCAATCTTCACGTGATCTAGATCAGAGGTTCTCAACCCTGCCCTCAAGTACCCACAACAGATCACGCTTGCAGTTTTTCCTTCATCTTATACTGTGCTTTCAGTCAATGGCTTGGTATTTTAGTCAGCCATTTTATCGAAGAGATTCCCCAAAACCTGGCCTGTTCAGGGTACTCAACAGGGTTGAGAACTGAGCTAAGTTTTACCCTTCAATACCCATGTATTTCAGGTCTATACGCCTGTATAATTCCTCACATTTAAAGTGGTTGTAAACCCTTCCAAACCACTTGGACCTACAGGTAAGCCTAGATTAAGGCTTACCTGTAGGTCCAAGAAATATCTCCCAAACCTATACGGTTTAGAAGATATTTGCCCGAAGACGGGCACCGCTGTCTACGGCGCATGCGCCGTAGACAGCAGTGCGCAGGCGCACTGAGCGTGGCATTCTCGATAACGAAGATGCCGCGTGTCTCGGCTCCCGTGCGCGGGAGTGACGTCATTGCGGCTTCGCCGAATGACAGCGGCGGAGCTGCGAGACCCACCGAGAAGATGGATGCGCCGGACTACAGGGGACAGCAGTGACTTCGCTGGCTCCTGTGTCAGGTAAGTGACACATAATGGGCTACTATGCGATGCATAGTAGTCCATTATGCTTTGCAGGGAATGAAAGAGGAAGTAAACTCATCAGGGTTTACTTCCTCTTTAATAGCTGCTACCGTTGTGCAAATTTTTTTTGTCCATGCATGGACCGATGTTGGTTTTAAATCTTTTTCCTGATTAAATACTTGAACTAGATCAGGTCTTCTCATCCAACCTGACCTCACAAACGTTCTTTTGGCTGAATGAGCACGCATTTCCATGGACACCCTCAAATCTGGTGGAAAGCATTTAAAGAGTGGAAGGGGACACACCATATTAAATGCCTGTGGTTTTGGTATAGGATGTCCAACTTAACCACCCCTCCTGCCCAGACCAATTTTCAGCGCTCTCACTTTGAATGACATTTACTTAGTCATGCAACACTGTACCCAAATGAATTTGTCTTTGTCCCCCCACATAGAGCTTTCTTATGGTGGTATTTGATCACCTCTGGGTTTTTTATTTTTTGCGCTATAAATGAAAAAAGACCGAAAATTGGAAAAAAAAACGCATTTTCTTTGCAAATTATTAATTTTTCTTCATAAATTTTGGCCACAATTTATACTGCTACATATATCTTTGGTAAAAATAACCCAAATTAGTGGATATTTGGTCATTGTGAAAGTTAGAGAGTCTACAAAGCTGTGGTGCGAAAAAAAAAAAAAAAAAAAAAACGAATTTCTTGCGACCCGAACAAGCCAGGAAAGTACAAATGACCCCTTTTTGGAAAGTAGACATTCCAAGGCATAGTGGAGGTTTTTGGTGTCATTTTTCCCCACAATTCTTTGCAAAATTAAGTTTTTTGTTTCCCCCCCCACAAAGTTGTCATTGCAATAGGTAATTTCTCTCATGGCACGTGTATACCACAAATGACGCCCCAAAATAAATTCTGCTACTCCTGAGTATTACGATACCTCATGTGTGGAACTTTCACAGCCAGCCCTAGCCAATTAGAGAGACCTAACATGCAGGGAGCACCGTCACGCGTTCTAGGAGCATAAATTACACATCTAACTTGTGCGCCCCTCCCCATGGTCTCCCCCTCCTTGTGCGCACCTCTCCCCCCACCCTCCCTGTGCGCGCCTCTCCCCCCACCCTCCCTGTGCGCACCTCTCCCCCCACCCTCCCTGTGCGCGCCTCTCCCCCCACCCTCCCTGTGCGCGCCTCGCGTGCCCCTCCCACTGTGTGCGCGACCCCCTCCCCCCACTGTGTGCGCGACCCCCTCCCCCCACTGTGTGCGCGACCCCCTCCCCCCACTGTGTGCGCGACCCCCTCCCCCCACTGTGTGCGCGACCCCCTCCCCCCACTGTGTGCGCGACCCCCTCCCCCCACTGTGCGCGCGACCCCCTCCCCTCACTGTGTGCGCGCGACCCCCTCCCCTCACTGTGTGCGCGCGACCCCCTCCCCTCACTGTGTGCGCGCGACCCCCTCCCCTCACTGTGTGCGCGCGACCCCCTCCCCTCACTGTGTGCGCGCGACCCCACTCCCGCCTTTCTCTCTCCCCCCCCCTGTGTGCGCGCCCCTCTCCGCGCTCGTACTAACTGTTGCTACAGCACGGAAGCTCTCCCTCACACGCTGTCTGTGTGAGGAGGGGAGCCGGCGATGAGAGATGATCTCATATACGAGATCCTCTCATTGGACTAGCCGATAAGTGGCCATTTAGCACAATCTGTGATTGGCTGTGTCCGAGGGACACGGCCAACACAGAACTTCCGATACGTGCCCGCGGCGGTGCGCATTGAGGGAAGTAAAAAAAGGAGGACATCCAGGGACGCCCTCCCGGCAGCTCTGTAGCCGTCTTTTGGCTATAGAGCAGGCACAAAGTGGTTAAGTAAAAAAGGTGGTGTCCAAAACATTTGGCCATATGGTATAAATTATACACCTACTAAAACTGGGGCAACTGCATGCTCCCTTCAGCTTGTTCATTTAAGCTTTCACAATAAAACAGGAAGCCGATTGTCTACCATGAACAGCTACACCAGTTTTAGTAAATCTCCCTCGTATAGTCAACTTACCAATGCAGATTGCCTCTCCTTTGGTTGTGACCACCACGATATCCTGATTTATTTCTATGCCATCTTCATATCTCAGAAGTCCAGGCAGCATGATCTTTGCCCCATAGCATATAGCATTAACCTGCATTAAATAGAAAATCACCATAAGGAAAACCCCCCCAAAAAAAAAAAAAAAAAAAGTGATGCCCAATAATAAAACTACAGCTTACCGCACTGTCTTTCATAACAAGTCTTTTATGGGATACCATCAGCTTTTCCAGTGGAAAGATAACCCTACGAAGGTAGGTTTCATCTTTATTGTTGTCATATTGCCACTGAGCATCCAACACATCATGCATCGTAACAAGGTTATCCTAGATGAAGAGATAAACAAGCTTCAAATCTAATTGATGAAAAAAAAAAATTTAAAATAAAAATGTCAGCTCCAGGCAAGACCCAAATATGGCCTAAAGTCCTGAAAGCCTTTTACTGTCCCAAAAGTAAACTACCAGCCCCAGGGAGAAGCCTGCAGCTGAACTCAACACTTTTGGGGTGAACGAGGTCAGATGTGGTGGTTACCTTCTCACCCATCACGCCCGAGCGAACTCTGCGCAGTTCCTGCATCTGTCCTCCAACCCCAAGCAGCAAGCCCATGTGGACGCAGAGAGTACGAATGTATGTTCCAGCTTCACAGCTTACCCAGAATATACCTTGGGGAGGAACAGAAGGAGAAAAAAAAAAAAAAAGTTAAGGTTTTCACAAAGTGGGAAAATAGATTTGGATTCCTAGCAATCAAAGCCATCAGTTATTGGGTGATAGATGATAGTCAACATCACAAGTTCATGAAAATCTAAACTCCATCATTTGGCTTAATGCAAAGTTTCCATGAATTTTCAAAGTATAAAAAGAGCAACTACTTGTCGTTTATAAAGTGAAAAAAAAAAAAAAAAAAAAAAAAAAAAAAGTAAATAAATTCTCATTTTGGGATAGAGCAAGGGAGGGTTATAACCCCCATCTTTTTGCCATCTGTGTCCCATTGGACAGTTCCTTAAGGAATGCCCTTAATTTGCAGGGATTTCCCTAGGGACCCCCAGGTCACTAGAACTAAAGTCCATATTGGAAGAGATCCTTTACTACTTTTCTGAGGACAACCCAAAATTTTGGATTTTTACTTTTCAATTGCAACGATCATACTAAAAACAAGACAAATAGGAGAGGGGGAATCTCCATAACAGAAGCGCACCGGGGGAAAAAAATAAAATAAAAAAAAGTTTTGCATTTAGTTATGCTTTGGTCCATGATGGGCTAGATGTGTATATTTAACCACTTCACTACATAACAGCCAAAAGACTGCTTCAGTGTGACTGTCCTCACAAAACATGCCTACCGGGCGCCCTGTGATCGATGACAGCTGATCATAGATTGAGGTAAAGGGCCTGCGAGGTCCTTTACCATGCGACAAGCTGTGTCCCATTACAGCTCACCACATGTAAATATATACTGGTATTCCTTGAAAAGAGGGCTGGTAACCAGCAAGGGGGCATTTACACAAATCAGTGCTCTGAGTAGTTGCTCCAACAGTGCCCACCAGTGAAGAAAGACAAAGTTAGAGACTTACCGGTAACTTGTTTTCCCAAAGTCTTTCAGGACAGCACCTGAGAGATGGTGACTCTTCCCTCCAAACTTTAAAGAGAGGTACCTCCCTACCACACCTCAGTTGTAGAAGAGAACCTCCATCCCCGGCTGGAACACAAACATACGTCAGTCACAGCGTAGCATAATACAATACGGCGGGATGTTGCTGTCCTGAAAGACTTCCGGAAAACAAGTTACCGGTAAGTCTAACTTGGTTTTTCCCAAGGAGTCTCTCAGGACAGCACCTGAGAGGACAAGAGACTTACCCCTTAGGGCGGGACAACAGCTTTCAGGACCTTTCTGCCAAACGCTTGATCGCTGGCAGATGTGAGGTCCAGTCTATAATGTTTCACAAGTGTGTGGAAACTCGATCATGTCGCCGCCTTGCAGATCTGTTCAGGGCTGGCAGCAGCTCTCTACCCATGTAGACGCCAGAGCCCTGGTTGAGTGCTCAAATCCCTGCTTGGGAATATGCCTCTGAGATAGAGGATTTCAGCCATCTAGCTAAAGAAAATTTAGAAGCCTGGAAACACTTTTTATTTCCTGAAAAAAGTACAAACAGTGAATCTGAACAGCTCTGTCCTTTCTAAGTAACACAACAGAGTCCTCCTGAAGTCCAACATGTGGAAAAGGGTCTCCTCTCCTTTTGGGTTAATGCAAAAGGTTGGAAGTACTATGTCCTGAAGCTACCTTCGGTAAGAATTTTGCATCTGTTCTAAGAATGACTATCAGGAAAAATGGACAGATACGGTTCTTTAATTGATAGAGCATTTAGCTCACTGATCCTGCGTGCAGAGACAATGGCAATCAGAAAAACCTAGTCTTTAATGTGAGAAACCTAAGGGGTGCCTCATCCAGGGGCTGAAAAGGACCCCTTGTTAGAGACTGCAGGACTACCGACAAATCCCATCTAGGAAAAACCTTAAGAGGTGCTGGTCTAGACCTCTTGAGAGCTTTAAAGAATTTGATTACCAGCGGATCTGAGGACACAGATCTCTCTAAAAAACACTGTTAAGGCCCATACACACGATCAGACTTTTTGACAACAAACATGCAAATTAGCTGTTTTGGAGCAACATCCGACCGTGTGTACGCTCCATCGGACAAACTTTTTTGGTTTTCATCAGACTTTTGTTGGCTGTGTGAACGGACAAACTTTCTGGCAACAAAAGTCTGATGGAGCAAAGTCTGATCGTGTGTACAGAAAACCATAGGACTTTTGTACAAAGTACAAACAGGCATGCTCAGAACCAATGCAAAAGATCAGACAACAATACAGAAGTTGACCAAAGGTGGCAGTAAAGAGCAGAAAAACCACGTGATTTGGTGAAAGTTGGCTGAAAAAGTCCTGCTGTGTGTATGCAATACAAGTTCAGGGCCGACGCCCTTTGTACAAAAATCCAAGGGAAAGTTTGTACAAAGTCCGATCGTGTGTATGAGGCTTTAGTACCGCTACCTGCACCTTCAGGGTACTAACTGCTAGTCCCTTGTCTGCTCCATCTTGTAAAAACTCAAAGATGGAGACAAGGCTCCCTGGGACCTGGGTGGATGAAATACACCACGTTTTATAAAGCTTCCAAACCTTAGAGTAAATGACCCTTGTAACCCTTTTCCTACTTGCCTAAAGAGTTAAGATCAAACGGCTGGAAAAACCCTTGCTCCTAAGGAGCTGCTTTTCAGAAACCAGGCTATGAGTGCCAATCTGGCCACTCCTGGATGATTTACTGGGCCCTTTAACAGATCGTGCCTAAGGGGCAGATGCCAACAAGGCTTGATTGTCAGTCCTAGAATGGTCAAAAACCAGGCCCTCTTTGGCCAAAAGGGCGTGGTATGACTGGCACCTTTTCCTTCTGAATTTTCCTTAAAATTAACTGAAATGGCATAGCAAAGACGGAATTCCCATAGATATGCTAGCGCGCATCTGTGCCCAGCGACCCATCGTGACTGTCCAGTGAAAAGAACTGGGGGACCTGGGCATTCTCCTTTGAGGCAAACAGGTCCACCTCTGGTAGCCCCCCCCCCTTTTGGAGGTTCAAAAATCCACCCCAGAGCCTCCAAATGGTTGCTAGCTTTGCCTAAATTGATCTGCAATTCTTCGCTGTATGGGGCGAAAAATAGCAGATCGTCTAAATAAGGAATAACTGCGATTCCCTGAAGGTGCAGCGGAGCTAAAGCTTCTGCCATCACTTTGGTAAAAATTCAGGTTGATGACAGACCGAAGGGTAAGGCTCTGAACTGGAGATGAACCACACCCCCCAACCTCACCGCCAGCCTGAGGAACCTCTGAGACTTGGGCGAGAGCGGGACATGCAGGTATGCATCCTTTAAATCCAGCGACGCCATAAAACAACCTGGCATCAGAAGAATTCTGACTGAGAAAATAGAGTCCATCTTGAACCTTCTGTACCTGATGGACTTGTTTAAAGGCTTTAGGTTGAGAATCAACCGAAATTTTCCTGACTTTTTTTTTTACTAGGAAAACATGCAAATAAAACCCCTCCTGCTGTTCTTGTAGCGGTACTTGGGACTACTACACCCTGCTGCATCAGTTCCTCGAGAGAGGACTTCATGGCCAGGGCCCTTAACGAGTCCCGCAGGGCGTTTGTAATCAAGAACCTTCTTGGGGGGGGGGGGGGGGGGGGGTTCCTGGCAAACTCGAGTGTGTAACCCTGTTAGAGAGAGTGGTCAAAATAAACTGATTTGAAGTTATCCTTGACCACTACGGAAGAAATTCTTGTAGTCTTCTGCCCACCCGCAGAGACGAGTCATTGAGATTTTTCAGCCTGTGTAGTACGGAAGAGAATTCCGCCTCTACCTTTCAGTTTCGGGGCGGACCAATTTTTCCTTCTCCCCTGCAACTTGCTGTCTTGATTCTGAGTTTTTTTAGGTCGAAAAAGTTTTGGTACCCGTTTTCTCGTTTTGACCGGGAAGGATCTCTTTATCGGCTGTCCTGTCAAGATTATCATCAAGGTCAGGGCCGAAAAGGTCACCCAAAAAGGGCATCCCACACAGCTTGTTCTTTGATGCTGAATCACTGGGCCAGGTTTTAAGCCATAAGGCCTTTCTTGCAGCATTAGTTAAAGCTGCTGACCTCTTAATTACCTCAGCTGAGGCGTCTGCAAAATAAGCAACTGCCGCAGTCAGGGTAGGAAAAGAATCTAAGATTTCCTGTTTGGGGGAAATTGCCGCTATATGCGACTTTAGCTGGTTGACCCAGTATTCTAAATTCCTGGCTACACATGTTGTGGCCATTGCTGGCTTTAAATTGCTCATAATGGATTGCCATGATCTCTTGAGCAAAAGATCCATGCATTTGTCCATCGGATCCCTCAAAACTCCCATGTCTTTGAAAGACAGATCTGTGGACCTTGAGACCTGGGAGAAGGTGGCATCCAGCCTGGGCACCTTGTTCAACACTGCTGCAGGGTCCTCAAAAGAAAAAAAAAAAAAAAAAAAAAAAAAAAAAAAAAAAAACACCTCTTGTGGGCTTTGGAGAAAAAGGGCTTTTTCTCTGGATCTTGCCATTCTTTCCTAATGGCCTCAGATGACTGGATGAACTGGGAACGTTTGGCCCCTAGGCTAGTCCAACCCTGCATACATGCGGTCATGAAGTGATAATTCCTTTCTTTCCTCACTCAAGCCAAGCATAGCATGAATGGCTTTAAAGGAGCCCATCTACCTCTTCAAGGGACAGTTTGAATTTAGAGGGGACCACCTCAGTCTCCTCCAACTCCTCTACCGAATCTTTAACGGAAAGAGCAGGGGACTGCTTTTCCCTATCTGAAGGGTCTTCAGGCAGAGATTCCAACACTGGGCTAGAGAACGACCCCTGGGAGGAGTCTGAAGTGGAAGGCTGACTAACAGCCGGGTTTACCAGTGAGTCACGAAATTCTGAATCGTGGCGTATAGCTCCTTTACAGAGGCAACCAGATCCTCACATACAGAGGGCGATTCCTCTTTAACTAAAGTAGTAATGCAGGCACTGCATAAGGTTTTCTTCCAATTTTCTCCCAACTTGGCGCTGCAAGAAGGACATCTCTTTGGGTCAGAGCTTTTAGCCTATGAAGAAAAAGACAAAAAAAAAGTGGAAAAAAAAACCAGGGGACCCTTAGTGAGACCTAGTCTCTGCTTTGATAAGGATCACCACACAGGTGCACTAAGAAACAACCAGTCAGCCTCTAGTGCCCAGACAGGCCCCTTGCCACTAGGGGGGGGGTAAAGAGTGCCCAGTATTGAAGTGGTTAAAGAGCACCAGTCGCCGTGTTGATTTAAGGCAGTGATACATCTGTACATGGCCAGCACTCCCTTGATGCCAAGTATGAGGGAGCATGTGACAATGTTTAAGTCTAGCAACAAACCACCAGAGCAAGATGTCATGATCCCTTAATTTCCCCGAAACCAGCCAATGCTCCAGAATAATTTAATGCCACCTGTGACAGAGGCAGAAGAACTGCTGGCGTTGCTACAACTAGTATCCCCCTCATACTGTTTCCTGAACATTTACCTAGTCGACGCTCTGGATCATATTCCACGAGTTTGCTCTCGTAAATTGTTCTCACGCGCAGTTGTCTTTTCACAGCAGCTATAAGCGGAGGTCGTTGAAAGAGGGCACCAGTGAGCGTCTCCAGAGCCTGGATACAAATGGTTTGAAAAATAAGATCGATTAGATTAAAACTCCATTAATACTCATTATACATCTCCAGCTTTATCAGACAGTTAGCCTCTTCTTGACCATAGACCATATTCTCCTGCTCCTTTGCTCACCATGGTCCCCGTCACACTGCAAAACGCAATGCAACAAGTTCCAGCGTGAAGAGCGCACCCGGGTTCCGGGTTCAGAGAAAGACATAGGCTCAGAGAATGGATAAACTGTGTCATCATGTGTACTGGAGGCTTAAATACAGCCATGAAAAAAAAAAAAAAATAAAATAAAATAAGTCAAACTCTTTACCCGTGAAAGCTGCTGCTCGCTCTCCAGAGCATTGTGAAGTCGCACAATACCAACATATTCTTTGCCTAGGAACCAGAAAGGGAGAATTAACCACTTGACATCTGGAAGAAAAATGTACCCCCCCCCTTCATGACTAGGCCATTTTTTTGGCGATACGGCACTGTTACTTTGACAATTGTGCAGTCATGCAACACCATACCCAAATAAAATTGTAATTTCCTCCCACAAATGGATATCTGATCATCTCTGCAGTTTAATCTTTTGCACCATAAAGAAACACACAAACACACAGTTTTCTTTAAGACAGAGTCAATGAAAAAAAATAAAAAAAACACACACAATTTAGGCCAATATGAATCCTACATACTTTTGTTAAAATAAATTTGTGTATAGATTGTTTAATGCGAATGTTATAGTGTCCACAAACTATGGGATAAATTTAGGGATTTTTTAAATCCTAGTAACGGCAACAATCAGCAATCTATAGCAGGACTGCGATATTGCAGGGACAATTGGACACCGACTGTGGGAATCCGTGACACCAATAGTGATCAGTGCTATAATTATGCACTGCCACTATAATGACACTGGCTGGTGAAGGGGTTAAACAAAGGGTTTTAACTGTGCCTAGTCAGCGTTTGTGTACTGTATTGTGCCGTTTTTACTGGGGGGGGGGGGGGGGGGGGGGATGGAGTCTAGCCCCTGCTTTGCAGCAAACAGAATCTATCCCTCCCCTTGTTAGAGCTGAGATCTGCCTTGTTTACATCAGCAGATCCCCGTTCTGAGTGTGACAGACCATCAGCGGGTGCCAGAGGAAATAGAGAAGCCAGGACCTGCAGATAGGCTTCTGCTGCGCCGCCTGCTCCCTCCACAGTCCAGAGGAAAATAAAGCCCCGATAGCAATGCCAAAAATGCATGCAATTTTACCAAGTGTATTTTGCGTTTGAGGTCTTGCGACTCAACATATTAAAAAAAAAAAAAAAAAAAAAAAACACACACACACACACACACACGTGCATTATTGATGCATTTCAAATAGGGAGGCAATTTGTGTGTTTACTGGCCAAAAATGCAAAGTGGGATACATTATTCTTGATTTTTTTCTAAGTGCCAATAAGGGCCTAAAATAAATTCATATTTATAATAAAAACGCAACTATACATAGTAAGGTTGAAGACAGACACCAGTCCATCCAGTTCAACCCGAGTGAGTTTCTACAATTGTCCCTATACCTGTATATTGCACACTCACATCGGTCCCTACCCTCAAGGATCCCACAATCCAAGGTCCCCATTCATATACTAGGGTCAATTTGGGACAGAAGCCAATTAACCTACCTGCATGTCTTTGGAGTGTGGGAGGAAACCAGAGTACCCAGAGGAAACCCATGCAGGCACAGGGAGAACATGCAAACTCCAGGCAGGTAGTGTCGTGGTTGGGATTCAAACCAGCGACCCTTTTTACTGCTAGCTGAGAGTGCTAACCACTACACCACTGTGCCGCCCATATATTATATAGTTATATATTAACTATATTATAATATAAAATATTAAAACATAATATAACTCATTTTCAGCGAAGTGCATTTTTCAGTGAAGTGCATTCTGAATTTTTGGTACGCTTTTCCCCAGGTGACAAGTACCATAAATAAAATCCCTCACCTGCACTCTGCTGCGATTTGACAAGCCGGGTTGCGCGGTCGATGCAGACAATTAAACAGCCAGTCACCTTCGGATCCAACGTTCCACTGTGACCCGTTTTCTCCACGCGTAGAATTCGGCGGATCCATGCCACAACCTCGTGCGATGATGGATTGGCTGGTTTGTCAAGGTTTATGAATCCTGTCCTGAACAGTATTGAAACCCAAGGTGAATACCAAGTGATACATTCAAAAGGAAGACATACCCCAGATAAAAAAGGAGATTTAAAAAAAGTCTCAAGAGCCACATTAAGTCCTGGCTAGATCACCGACTAAATGTAAAAAATAGGTGCTTATACTGTAATACACAGCCTCACCCTGCTCTGCACATGCTCAGTTTCCATCTATTTTTCGCCACTCTGTGCTGAAAATGTAGAGTCCGACCTGCTGAAGGCCTAAAGATTTACTGCTGCTCAGGGCCTCAGCAAAATGGCAGCATCCAGCAGTAAGAAAGCGACACTGGAGGAAATTTACAGCACAATGTTCCTTGCTAAAGATTTTTTTTTTTTTTCAAAGTTATGGGTAAAGTTCCACTTTAAGACTATGGTGGTGTTCTGTTCACATTTCTTGGCTGCAATCCTTAAAGAGGAAGTAAACCCTGATGGGTTTACTTCCTTTTTTTCCCTGCAAAGGTAAAGCATAATGGACTACTATGCATCGCATAGTAGCTCATTATGTGTCACTTACCTGACACAGGAGCCAGCGAAGTCGCCGCTGTCACCTGTAGTCCCCCGCATCCATCTTGGTTGTGGCGTCTCTCGCAGCTCCGACGAATGACAGCGGAGAAGCCGCGATGACGTCACTCCCGCGCATGCGCACGGGAGTCGCGTCTCGGAGCTCCGACGCTGCCATTCGCCGGAGCCGCGATGACGTCACTCCCGCGCATGCGCACGGGAGTAGACAAATTTGGCAAATCCATTCTTGGACTTGCCGCATTTAGTGCGCCTGCGCGCCGCTGTCTACGGCGCATGCGCCGTAGACAGCGGTGCCCATTTTCGGGCAAATATCTCCTAAACCATATAGGTTTAGGAGATATTACTTGGACCTACAGGTAAGCCTTAATCTAGGCTTACCTGTAGGTCAAAGTTGTTTGGAAGGGTTTACTTCCATTTTAATGCAACTGTTGCAGGGTATCTACATCTAAAAAGCAGCCTTCAAGTGCCTGAAATACCTGGCCGTTCTGTTGGGTTTGACAGTTCTGGGACTTGCCATCTTTATTTTAAGATCTTAAAAGATTAAAGCTGGCCGTCTACAGTGGAACTCCTCCCCCCCAAAAAAAAAAAAGCGCAATACATTCTTCAAAAGCAGGCCCTTTGCCATATTTTATATGCCTAGGAATCACACAGCTTTGAACCTGTGTGGTAACTGCTTCAGGCTGCATTGTTTTATGCAATTACAAACACGTGTTAACCTGTTATGTCCTGTAAAAAGTGTTAACCACTTCAATACCAGGCATTTCCACTCCTGCACAGACCATTTTTCAGCGTTGTCATTTTGAATGACAATTGCGGCCATGTAACGCTGTACCCAAGTTAAAAATTTTCCCCCAGAAACCATGCTCTTTTGGTGGCATGTGATCACCTCTGCGTTTTTTTATTTTGACACTTTTTGGGACCATTGGTATTAATACAGCGATCAATGCTAAAACAAAAAAAAAATATTTTTTTTACTAAAAATGACTGGCAGTGAAGGGGTTAACCACTAGGTGGCACTCTAGGGGTTGAGTGTCCTAGGGAGTGATTCTAACTGGGGAGGGGCGGGCACTGCATGTGACACATCACTGATCACTGCTCCAGATTACAGGGAGAGCTGAACAGCTTGTTTACATTAGCATCTCCCATTCTTCCCTTCTGAGACGATCGCGGGTATCCCTGCAGACATCGGGACCCGCGACCAGGGTCACGGAGCTCCCGGCGGGTGTGCCGCCTCTTAAAGGGCAACGTACAGTTACGTTAGTCTGCCTTTAAGCACCCTTCTGCCGCAATATATCTGCGAGAGGCAGTTGGGAATCGGTTAAAGAACCCACGAGGATAGGAATATGTTAACTGCTTGTAGTGCCATGTTCTGGGACTGTTAACCTGTCTGGTGGATCAGTCATAAAGCGGGCATGCAGCAAATAATGCTCCATGTTTGTTGGAGGCACCCCATGACCCCTGGGGCATTTTCTACTCTTAACACACCCAAACCCCCCCCCCCCCCACAAAAATCCCTCACAAGACAACTCACATACCTCAACACTTACTTAATATACTCAGCAATGTCTCTTTTCAGGGGGTTGGAGCCGGATGGAATAGGAGTGTAGTGCGTCGTCCGAACATTCAGTTTATCGAAATTCTAAAAAAAAAAAAAAAAAAAAAAAAAAAAAAAAGTTAACACCCATAGACCACAAACATTCTACAAGGGTAGAGCACGGTCATAGAGGGATCTATCCAACTCCCCCCCCCCAGACAATGGAGAGCAGATCACAATAGTGGCTTTTGTCTGACTCAAGACCGACTTTGTTCTCAAACTAGAGGCCCGTACACACGAGTGGACTTTGAAAAACATACAAAATTAGCTGTTTTAAGGCAACATCCAAAAGGGGACCACCACATCGGCAGAGGGGTCCGCTGCTCCTGGATCTTCAGGGTATCACGCACAGCTGTGCTAAGTTCTCCAACCAGCTCCTGTGTCGTGCCCGGATGGGGAATCATCCTCGTTTTTTCCGAATGGTCCTATGCATACCGCGGAGCATTGAAGCTCACCAACCACCTCTGGAGCTGAGGTATGCCGTGGCCTGCCAAGCCTTAGCAGCGACCTGCACACGCTCGATGGCCGGACGGGGGGGGGGGGGGGGCTGGGCGGACTACAAGGATAACTCAAACCAGCCTGTCACCCAGCCGGCAGTTTATGAAAGATCCTGGGGTCTTCTATCTTGTGCAAAAGTATAAATGCTGCATGAAAAAAATAATAATAATTCACTAGACAAAATATAACAGGCTCCTGGGGCAACGGGGAGGGTTGTTAGCACAGGGTCCGCCCCTCGGCAGTACTGACAATTCGGTGTATTGTGTTACAATTTTGCCTAGTACTCCTAGTGGCAGGCTAACAAACCCATTTAGTTAGAGAGGACCTGTGTCAGTCAGTGAATATAAGAGAAAATAAGTTTTCCACAATCCCTGCCCCCTTACCAGTAATGGGGCTTGCAGCATGTGCTGGAGGTACAAATGTCTGGTTGCTGGCAAAATTTGTAGATTACCTTGTCATGTGATATAAAGTTTTGCAATAAAGAGCGATTTTATGTGCATTTTTGCTTAGCCTTAAAACCTTGTTTCATAGTCTCATCATTGTCTTACAGCCACCAGATAAGACAAAAGGGTTGATTAGGTAAGCAAAGGTAGACTATATAGACTATGCACTTTGTGAAGAGGTTGCGCAAGAGCTTGGTAAATGAGGTAAAGTTTCAGTATGCAAAGAATACCCAATCACACGCAAGGAATAATTTTTTTTAAACATTTTTGCATGAACATGATTGGATGGAAGTTAGACATTCTACTCATTTACCAAGCTCTGGAGCAACTGCAAAATGCAGCGTGCACAGTCTATTTGCCTTTAGTAAATCAACCTCCAGTTCTCCGATCACCCCCTGGTGATAAATTGTCAAGCCTGGTTTATTTCTGAGGAAACAGGACAGTTCAAGACCCCAGTAAAGAGGTCATTTAACAAAACTAAAAATTAAGTCACGATTTCAGACAGACCTTATACAGACCTTGAGTAAGAGTGGCCACTGAGAGGTGTCCAGCTGGGCTATTTTGGACTCTGGTTTTATTAAAAAGCTTTCTTCATGCTGTATATCCTGAAAAGAGGTTGAGAAGTTAAAATATTAGGAGGGAAAACTATATAAACCAATTTTTTTCTTTTTTTTTAGTAAAACAGCTGGTACGACAAGTAATAGAAACTCAACACGTCACTCTAAAATTGAGCACGCCCATGGCACAGAAAAAAAATAAAATAAAAAATCTCCAAAGGAGACACTTTAACCACTTGCCGACCAGCGCACGACGATGTACGTCGACAGAATGGCACGGGCAGGCATATGGGCGTACATGTACGTCCAATCTTCAATGCCGCCCTGCCATCGGGAGCGCACCGCTGGCGGCACGCTCCCGCGCTGGTCGGGACCCCCGTGAGTCCGGTCGCGGGACCCGATCGCCGCGGGCATACCCGCGATCGTCTCACGGGACGGCTGAATGGAGGAAATGCCGTGTAAACAGCATTTCTCCATTCTGCCTAGCAACTAGTGACACTGATCTCTCTGCTCCATGTGATTAGAGCAGAGATAAGTGTTCACTAAATGAAAGCCCAACCCCCCCCCAGTTAGTAACACACCCCTAAGAACACTTAACCCCTACACTGCCACCCACTGGTTAAAGAGGAAGTAAACCCCGATGAGTTTACTTCCTCTTTCATTCCCTGCAAAGGCAAAGCATAATGGACTACTATGCATCGCATAGTAGCCCATTATGTGTCACTTACCTGACACAGGAGCCAGCGAAGTCACCGCTGTCCCCTGTAGTCCGGCACATCCATCTTCTCGGTGGGTCTCGCAGCTCCGCTGCTGTCATTTGGCAAAGCCGCGATGTCACTCCCGCGCATGCGTGTGGGAGCCGACATGCGCGGCAGCTCCATTGTTGGAAATGCCGCGCTCAGTGTGCCGCTGTCTACGGCGCATGCGCCGTAGACAGCGGTGCCTGTCTTCGGGCAAATATCTCCTAAACCATATAGGTTTAGGAGATATTTCTTGGACCTACAGGTAAGCCTTAATCTAGGCTTACCTGTAGGTCAAAGTGGTTTGTAAGGGTTTACAACCACTTTAACCCTTTCACTGCCAGTGTCATTTACACAGGAATCCCTGCATTTATATAGCAGTGATTACTGTATAAATGACAATGGTCCCAAAAATGTCCGATGGGTCCCCCACAATGTCGCAGTCACAATTAAAAAAAAAAAAAAAAAAAAAAACGCTGATCGCCGCCATTAGTAAAAAAAAAAAAAATTATTAATAAAAATGCTATAAAACTATCCCTATTTTGTAAACGCTATAATTTTTGCGCAAACCAATCAATAACCACTTATTGCGATTTTTTTGACCAAAAGTATGTAGAAGAATACGTATCGGCCTAAACTGAGGGGAAAAAAATGTTTATTTTTGGGGGATATTTATTATAACAAAAAGTAAAAGATAATGCGTTTTTTTCAAAATTGTCGCTCTATTTTTGTTTACAGCTCAAAAAATAAAAACCGCAGGGGTGATCAAATACCACCAAAAGAAAGCTCTATTTGTGGGAGAGAAAAAAAAAAAAAAGGACGTCAACTTTGTTTGGGAGCCACGTCGCACGACCGCGCAATTGTCAGTTAAAGCGTTGCAGTGCCGAATCGCAAAAAGTGGTCTGGTCTTTGACCAGCAAAATGGTCCGGTCTGAAAGTGGTTAAATTAGGGTAAGTTAAGGGGTAAATAAAATCAAATAAAGACTGCCGCTTGTTGGGTTGCTTTAATGGATATATGCAAGTTGCAGAGAATATCATCCCCTCTGCTGAAACAAACAGGTTTCTAGGTTGGAATTGGGTCCTTTTTTCCCCCACCTCGCCTACTATGTGAATACAAAACTAACAATGTTACTTTGTATCCCTCTCATTTGAATGATGTTTATAAACATTGTTAGACACCAGCAGCTGTTTTTTTTTTTACACAGCCAAATCCCAGGAATTTACTATCCCACTCCATGTCCCTATCACTAATGTTCCACTCCTCCCATCTACACCTACTATCCCGCCCCCCCCCCCCCCCCCAATTGGCACACTTACCCTGCCCCTAATGTTCCACTTTTCCCACCTATCTACTATCCTGTCCCACCCCCCCTCCTCATTGGCACACTTACCCTGCCGCTAATGTTCTACTCCTTGCATCCACCTATCTTGCCCCCCCCCCATTGGCACACTACCCTGCCCCTATCCCTGATGTTCCACTCCTCCCATCTACCTACTACTATCCTGCCCTCCCTCATTGACACACTACCTTGTCCCGATCTCTGATGTTTTACGCATCCTGAACCTTCTCCCCACATTGTACCCCTCCTGCCCTTCCCTAGCACACTACCCTGCAGTGCCCCCTATCCCTGATGTTCTGCGCACCCCACCGGCACACTGCCCTGCACTATGGCCCTTCTCCCATCAGCCCGCCATTGGTGCACTAGCCTGCACCGTGGTCCTCCTTAGCCCTCTATCCTGCACAACGGCCCTTCTCCTGATCGCCAGCTCCCCTTACATTCACCTTCCATCTGGGCCTCCCCTCTTCTCCCATTCGCAATGTGGGTCGTGTTTCAAAAAGGTAGCTGTGGAGAGGTGTTCGGGTGGGTGATATGACCACCTCCTGCGCACCCTTGTTTTGTGTGCAACAGAGTCCTGTGTTTGGACCACCACAAGTGTTTGTATCAGTTATCGGCACCATCTTATTGACAAGCCGTGCCACCCACCACATGCAGTCTATATTTTATGCAGCCGACATACAAAGCATTGTAGGTGCGGCACATGTTAACCCCCCCCCCCCACGTATATGTCAGGCTTTAGGTTGGTGCGTAAAAATAAAAAACTGCACATTTTTAATCCCCCCCCTTATGGATATGACGTCAGAACCCTTGGGGGATTCTGATGAATCTAGCAGTCGGACTGATTTAAAAAAAAAAAGTCTGAAGGCTGCCTTTGTGTCCATATGGAGTCAGCCCCTCAAATGTGCAGCAAAACTGGAGGTACACCTACCTAGTTTTACTGCCCCGTCCCATGTGTTGCCCTCTGAGCAGCAATCCATATTCAGATAACTCATCAGAGCATTTGGCAAGGAGACATTGTCACCTCTTGCTTTAACCCCTCGATCCCTACACCAATGTGCCACAACCACATGCATCACTCACTGTTGCGGGGCACTTTCCATACAGTCCTGCCCCCCCAACGGGCCGCGTTTAAGGCAGTCGTATAGTTATCACAGGCGCTGTACAGGTACACCCCCCCTGGAGCTAAAGGGGGCAGCACCAACAGGGGGGGGGGGGGTTATTGCCCCTCAATCACAAGCATGAATTAGTCCTGACTGCTGGCTCACATGCGGCAGGGACTGCCACTCTGAAAAGCGATCCACAGGCAGACAGGCTACTCAGGTGTTTGAAATCTGATAGTTGCCTCCATCTCCTGACTTAGCCCTTTACATGCCCCAATGGCCCCCCCAATAGACCTACATTCATTGCACCCCCTTGGTGGCCAATGCTTGCCAAAAGAGACATGCTGTTCAGGCCTCATTTACATGTGAGGAGCTCTCTGAAGAGCAACCCGTGTTAAAAGTGCTCTTCAGAGAGCATGACATATCTCAATGACGGCTTGAACCATCTTGATCCCCCACCTCATGCACTGCACATGGCTGTGTTCAGCAGACGCTATGCCCACAGAGCAACAGGGGGCATAGCGCCCACTGCACCAAGCCATGCATGCTCCCCAGACTGCAACCAGGAGTAGAAGTAGTGTGGCTCAACCTCAGCAATTTATCCCCCCCAAAAACAAGAAAGATTGCAGAATATAAAATATTTGAACAAAAAAATAAAAATAAAGTACTGCCTGATCTACAATCCCCTCCCCTATTATATACACCTAACACTGCACAATAGTATCCACATCCACCCCCAATCATCACACACAGGGGAGGCCCCCCCCATTCTTACAGCGATCTCCCCGGCGGTTTGGCTCCTCCGTTTCTTGGTTTTCTTCTTGGATCCTGCGGAAGAACACAGAGACCAAGTCAGAGTTGAGGCGACTCACACCTTAGAGAGACCCGGAGTAGGGCGCGAAGCCCGCACACCTACCTTCTCCCTCCGCCATCTTCCCTCCTCTCTCCTCCACGCGGTACAAGAGACTGAGCACGCGGGCATGGACCGGATATAGCACGTGGGAGGAACACGCACGCGGTCCCGCCCCTTTCCGTCCGGGTCAGGTTTCGACGCCCACAGGCGCCATCTTGGAGTCTGGATGGTCTCTCTGTATGGCTGATAGAGAGAGGGGCGGGGCCTGAGGGTGTGACTGTCACCTCATGGCAGAGGAGGAGAGAAGGAATGTGTGTGGAGTGATGGGGGACACGTAGCTAAACTCTGTTCACCATTCTCCACTATATATAGAGGGCTATTATATGAAATATGATGATAAGTTTCTCCCCTGGAGATCCTGCCAGTCGCTGCACTTCCTGTTTCAGGGTGACAACCCTAAGCTTCGGCTCAGCAATTAGCAGCAGTGTTGTCACTTACTGTGTGTCTGCATCTGTCAGTACCACCTATCTCCTACCAGTCCATTCTCCATAGCCGCTGCACTCCCGGACACGCCGCTGCACCCCCTGTACACACTCCTACTCCCCCTGTAGATGGCGCTGCACCCCGTACAGGCCACTACTCCCCCTGTATACGGCGCTGCACTCCCGTACAGGCCACTACTCCCCCTGTACACGGCGCTGCACCCCCGTACAGGCCACTACTCCCCCTGTACAGGCCACTACTCCCCCTGTACAGGCCACTGCACCCCTGTACACGCCACTGCACCCCTGTACACGCCACTGCACCCCCGTACACGCCACTGCACCCCCGTACACGCCACTACTCCCCGTGCAGGGTGCTGCACCCCCGTACACGGCGCTGCACCCCCCTACTCCCCCGTGCAGATCGCTGCACCCCCGTACACGCCACTACTCCCCCGTGCAGGGTGCTGCACCCCCGTACACGCCACTACTCCCCCGTGCAGGCCGCTGCACCCCCGTACACGCCACTGCTCCCCAGTGCAGGGCGCTGCACCCCCGTACACGCCACTACTCCCCAGTGCAGGGCGCTGCATCCCCGTACAAGCCACTACTCCCCAGTGCAGGGCACTGCACCCCCGTACACGCCACTATTCCCCCTTGCAGGGCGCTGCACCCCCGTACACGCCGCTGCACCCACTGTACACTCCGCTGCACCCCCTGTACACGCCACTACAACCCTGTACACGCCACTACAACCCTGTACACGCCGCTGCACCCCCGTACACGCCACTACTCCCCCGTGCAGGGTGTTGCACCCCCGTGCAGGGCACTACTCCCCCGTGCAGAGCGCTGCACCCCTGTACACGCCACTACTCCCCAGTGCAGGGCGCTGCACCCCCGTACACGCCACTACTCCCCCATGCAGGGCGCTGCACCCCCTGTACACTCCGCTGCACTCCCTGTACACGCCGCTGCCCCCCCTGTACACACCACTACAACCCTGTACACGCCGCTGCACCCCCATGCATGCTACTACTCCCCTGTGCAGGGCGCTGCACCCCCTGTACACGCCACTACAACCCTGTACACGCCACTACAACCCTGTACATGCCGCTGCACCCCCGTACAGGGCACTACTCCCCCGTGCAGGACACTGCACCCCTGTACACGCCACTACACCCCAGTGCAGGGCGCTGCACCCCCGTACACGCCACTACTCCCCAGTGCAGGGCGCTGCACCCCCGTACACGCCACTACTCCCCCGTGCAGGGCGCTGCACTCCCATACACGCCACTACTCCCCCGTGCAGGGCGCTGCACCCCCTGTACACGCCACTACAACCCTGTACACGCCGCTGCACCCCCATGCACGCCACTACTCCCCTGTGCAGGGCGCTGCACCCCCGTGCACGCCACTACTCCCCGGTGCAGGGCGCTGCACCCCCGTACACGCCACTACTCCCCCGTGCAGGCCGCTGCACCCCCGTACACGCCACTACTCCCTCTGTACACGTCACTACAACCCTATACACGCCACTACTCCCCCTGTACACGCCGCTGCACCCCCATACACGCTGCTGCACCCCCTGTACACGCCACTACAACCCTTTACACGCCACTGCACCCCCCGTACACGCCGCTGCACCCCCGTACACGCCACTACTCCCCCGTGCAGGGTGCTGCACCCCCGTACACGCCACTACTCCCCTGTGCAGGGCGCTGCACCCCCATACACGCCGCTGCACCCCCTGTACACGCCACTAAAACCCTGTACACGCCGCTGCACCCCCGTACACGCCACTACTCCCCAGTGCAGGGCGCTGCACCCCCGTACACGCCACTACTCCCCAGTGCAGGGCGCTGCACCCCCGTACACGCCACTACTCCCCAGTGCAGGGCGCTGCACCCCCGTACACGCCACCACTCCCCCGTGCAGGGTGCTGCACCCCCGTACACGCCACCACTCCCCCGTGCAGGGCGCTGCACCCCGTATACGCCACTACTCCCCCGTGCAGGGCGCTGCACCCCTGTACACGCCACTACTCCCCCGTGCAGGGCGCTGCACCCCCGTACACGCCACTACTCCCCCGTGCAGGGCGCTGCACCCCCGTACACGCCACCACTCCCCCGTGCAGGGTGCTGCACCCCCGTACACGCCACCACTCCCCCGTGCAGGGCGCTGCACCCCGTATACGCCACTACTCCCCCGTGCAGGGCGCTGCACCCCTGTACACGCCACTACTCCCCCGTGCAGGGCGCTGCACCCCTGTACACGCCACTACTCCCCCGTGCAGGGCGCTGCACCCCTGTACACTCCGCTGCAACCCTGTACACGCCGCTGCACCCCCGTGCACGCCACTACTCCCCTGTGCAGGGCGCTGCACCCCCGTGCAGGGCACTACTGCCCTGTGCAGGGCGATGCACCCCCGTACACGCCACTACTCCCCCGTGCAGGGTGCTGCACCCCCGTACACGCCACTACTCCCCCGTGCAGGGTGCTGCACCCCCGTACACACCACTACTCCCCCGTGCAGGGCACTGCACCCCCATACACGCCACTACTCCCCCGTGCAGGGCACTGCACCCCCATACACGCCACTACTCCCCCGTGCAGGGCGCTGCACCCCCATACACGCCACTACTCCCCCTGTACACGGCGCTGCACCCCCGTACACGCCACTACTCCCCCTGTACACGGCGCTGCACCCCCGTACACGCCACTACTCCCCCCGTACACGGCGCTGCACCCCCGTACACGGCACTACTCCCCCCGTACACGGCGCTGCACCCCCGTACACGGCACTACTCCCCCCGTACACGGCACTGCACCGCCGTACACGCCACTACTCCCCCCGTTCGCGGCGCTGCACCCCCGTACATGCCACTACTCACCTCGTACACGGCGCTGCACCCCCGTACACGCCACTACTTCCCCTGTACACGGCGCTGCACCCCCGTACACACCACTACTTCCGCTGTACACGGCGCTGCACCCCCGTACACGCCACTACTTCCCCTGTACACAGCGCTGCACCCCCGTACACGCCACTGCTTCCCCTGTACACGGCGCTGCACCCCCGTACACGCCACTACTTCCCCTGTACACAGCGCTGCACCCCCTGTACACGGCGCTGCACCCCCTGTACACGGCGCTGCACCCCCTGTACACGGCGCTGCACCCCCGTACACAGCGCTGCACCCCCGTACACGCCACTACTCCCCCTGTACACACCACTACTCCCCCTGTACACGGCGCTGCACCCCCGTACACAGCGCTGCATCCCCATACACGGCGTTGCACCCCCGTACATGCCACTACTCCCTCTGTACACAGCGCTGCACCCCCCTACACGCCATTACTCCCCCTGTGCACCCCCGTACACGCCACTACTCCCCCTGTACATGCTGCACTCCTGTACAGGCCACTACTCCCCTTGTACATGCTGCACCCCCATACAGGCCACTACTCCCCCTTTACATGCCACTACTCCCTCTGTACACGTCACTACAACCCTATACACGCCACTACTCCCCCTGTACACACCTCTACACCCCCGTGCATGGCACTACTCCCTCTGTACATGCCACTACAACCCCATACACGTCACTACTCCCCCTGTACACGCCACTACAACCCCATACACGCCACTACTCCCCATATACACGCCACTACTCCCCCTGTACACGCTGCTACTCCCCCCGTACACGCCGCTGCACCCCCGTACACCCCAGTACACGCCACTGCACCCCCGTACACGCCACTACTCCCCCGTGCAGGGTGCTGCACCCCCGTACACGCCACTACTCCCCCGTGCAGGGCGCTGCACCCCTGTACACGCCACTGCACCCCCTGTACACGCAACTGCACCCCCGTACACGCCACTACTCCCCCGTACATGCCACTACTCCCCCGTACACGCTACTACTCCCCCGTGCAGGGCGCTGCACCCCGTACACGCCACTACAACCCCATACACAGAGCTGCACCCCCGTACACGCCACTACTCTCCCTGTACACGGCTCTGCACCCCAGTACACGCCACTAGAACCCCATAGACACCGCTGCACCCCCGTACACGCCACTACTCCCCCTGCACACGACGCTGCACCCCTGTACACACCACTACTCCCCCTGTACATACCCCTACAACCCCATACACACCGCTGCACCCCCGTACACACCACTACAACCCCATACGCGCCGCTACAACCCCATACGCGCCACTACTTCCCTCGTACACGCCGCTAACTCCCCCATACACATTGCTACACCCCCGTATACGCCACTACACTCCATACGGCGTTACAAACCCGTACGCGCCGCTACACCCCATACACACTGCTGAAAGCCCATACACTGCGTTACACCCCCGTACATGCCGCTGCAACACCATACACATCGCTAGTCCACCGTATGTGCCGCTGCAACCCCATGCACATCGCTAGTCCCCATACACACCGCTGCAGCCCCATACACATTGCTAGTCCCCCATATGCGCCGCTGCAATCCCATACATGCCGCTACTCCCCACACATCACTTCATTCCATATACCCCTACTCCCCATACGTCGTTGCACTCCATACACCCCTACTCCCCATATGTTGCTACACTCCATACACCCCTACTCCCCATATGTTGCTACACTCCATACGCCCCTACTCCCCATACATCGTTACACTCCATACACCGCTACTCCCCATATTTTACTACACTCTATACGCCCCTACTCCCCATATTTTACTGCACTCCATACGCCCCTACTCCCCATACGTTGCTACACTCCATACACCCCTATTCCCCATATGTTGCTACATTCCATACACCCCTACTCCCAATATGTCACTACACTCCATACACCCCAACTCCCCATACATTGTTACACTCCATATACTCCTACTCCCCATATTTTACTACACTCCATACGCCCCTACTCCCCATATTTTCCTGCACTCCATACGCCCCTACTCCCCATACGTTGCTACACTCCATACACCCCTACTCCCCATATGTCATTACACTCCATACACACCTACTCCCCATATGTCACTACACTCCATACACTCCTACTCCCCATATGTCAATACACTCCATACACCCCTACTCCCCATATGTCACTACACTCCATACGCCTCTACTCCCCATACGTCGTTACACTCCATACACCTCTACTTCCCATATTTTACTACACTCCATGCTCCCCTACTCCCCATACATTGCTACACTCCATACGTCCCTACTCCCCATATGTCGCTACACTCCATACACCCCTACTCCCCATAATTTACTACACTCCATACGTCTCTACTCCCCATACGTTGCTACACTCCATACGCTCCTACTCCCCATATTTTACTACACTCCATACGCCCCTACTCCCCATACATTGCTACACTCCATACACCCCTACTCCCCATGTCACTACACTCCATACACCCCTACTCCCCATACGTCGTTACACTCTATACACCCCTACTCCCCATATGTTGCTACACTCCATACAACCCTACTCCCCATATGTCACTACACTCCATACGCCCCTACTCCCCATACGTTGCTACACTCCATACACCCCCACTCCCCATATTTTACTACACTCCATACGCTCCTACTCCCCATATTTTACTACACTCCATACGCCCCTACTCCCCATACATTGCTACACTCCATACACCCCCACTCCCCATATTTTACTACACTCCATACGCCCCTACTCCCCATATTTTACTACACTCCATACACCCCTACTCCCCATATGTCACTCTACTCCATACACCCCAACTCCCCATACGTTGTTACACTCCATACACTCCTACTCCCCATATTTTACTACACTCCATACGCCCCTACTCCCCATACGTTGCTACACTCCATACGCCCATACTCCCCATATTTTACTACACTCCATACGCCCCTACTCCCCATACGTTGCTACACTCCATGTGCCCCTACTCCCCATATTTTACTACACTCCATATGCCCCTACTCCCCATATTTTAATACACTCCATACACCCCTACTCCCCATATATTGCTACACTCCATACACCCCTACTCCCCATATGTTGCTACACTCCATACACCCCATATGTCACTACACTCCATATGCCCTACTCCCCATACGTTGTTACACTCCTTACACCTCTACTCCCCATACGTTGCTACATTCCATATTTTAATACACTCCATACACCCCTACTCCCCATATTTTACTACACTCCATACGCCCCTACTCCCCATATTTTACTACACTCCATACGCTCCTACTCCCCATATTTTACTACACTCCATACGCTCCTACTCCCCATACATTGCTACACTCCATACACCCCTACTCCCCATGTCACTACACTCCATACACCCCTACTCCCCATACGTCGTTACACTCTATACACCCCTACTCCCCATATGTTGCTACACTCCATACACCCCTACTCCCCATATGTCACTACACTCCATACGCCCCTACTCCCCATACATTGCTACACTCCATACACCCCCACTCCCCATATTTTACTACACTCCATACGCCCCTACTCCCCATATTTTACTACACTCCATACACCCCTACTCCCCATATGTCACTCTACTCCATACACCCCAACTCCCCATACGTTGTTACACTCCATACGCCCCTACTCCCCATATTTTACTACACTCCATACGCGCCTACTCCCCATATTTTACTACACTCCATACGCCCCTACTCCCCATACGTTGCTACACTCCATACACCCCTACTCCCCATACGTCATTACACTCAATACACCCCCTACTCCCCATATGTCACTACACTCCATACACCCCTACTCCCCATATGTCACTACACTCCATACACTCCTACTCCCCATATGTCGCTTCACTCCATACACCCCTACTCCCCATATGTCACTACACTTCATAGACCCCTACTCCCCATACGTCGTTACACTCCATACACCTCTACTCACCATATTTTACTACACTCCATGCTCCCCTACTCCTCATACGTTGCTACACTCCATACGCCCCTACTCCCCATATGTTGCTACACTCCATACACCCCTACTCCTCATATGTCACTACACTCCATACGCCCTACTCCCCATACATTGTTACACTCCATACACCTCTACTCCCCATACGTTGTTACACTCAATACACCCCTACTCCCCGTACATTGCTACACTCCATACACCCCTACTCCCCATACGTCATTGCATTCCAGACACCCCTACTCCCCATATGTTGCTACACTCCATACACCCCTACTCCCCATATGTCACTACACTCCATACACCCTACTCCCCATACATCGTTACACTCCATACACCCCTACTCCCCATACATTGCTACACTCCATGCGCCCCTACTCCCCATATGTCGCTACAATTCATACACCCCTACTCCCCATATTTTACTACACTCCATACGCCCCTACTCCCCATACGTTGCTACACTCCATGCGCCCCTACTCCCCATATGTCGCTACACTTCATACATCCCTACTCCCCATATTTTACTACACTCCATACGCCCCTACTCCCCATATTTTACTACACTCCATACGCCCCTACTCCCCATACGTTGCTACACTCCATATACCCCTACTCCCCATATATTGCTACACTCCATACACCCGTACTCCCCATATGTCACTACACTCCATACACCCCTACTCCCCATACGTTGCTACACTCCATACGCCCCTACTCCCCATATGTCGCTACACTTCATACACCCCTACTCCCCATACGTTGCTACACTCCATACGCCCCTACTCCCCATATTTTACTACACTCCATACGCCCCTACTCCCCATCTTTTACTACACTCCATACACCCCTACTCCCCATATATTGCTACACTACATACACCCCTACTCCTCATATGTTGCTACACTCCAAACACCCCCTACTCCCCATATGTCACTACACTCCATACACCTCTACTCCCCATACGTTGTTACACTCCATATGCTGCTTCTCCCAATACACTGCTACTCCATATATGCCACTGCATAGCCATAGCCGTCCCCTCTACCTAGTGTTATTCCACTCCACCACCTCCCCTCAACGTAGTGTTGCAAATCTCCTTCCCCCACCCTCTTTATTGCAGCACCTTTCTCTTCCCTCTCTGTCATGGCGCTCCTCTCCTCTCCATAGTGTCCCTTACTCTCTTCCATCTCCCCTCTCTGTAGTGTCCCTCCTCTCCTTCACCTCACCACTCCATAGTACCCTGCTCTCCTCTCCAGAGTGTCACTGCTCTTCTCCATCTCACCTCCCCAGGCACTGTATGTAGTGCAAGGGCCTGCCTGATCGCACACAAATTGAAAATGTTTAGGTTTGACCTTATATTATATGGTTTAGGTAAATCTAAAGGAAAATGGTACAAGGATAATGTATGGTCAGCTTTGGACTGAGGTTGCTTACATCTTTATGTCTTCTATAGTAGCCTTCAAACCCAATTTAGGCAGATGACCCCCTGCTGTGAAACCAGGTATGGCCATGTAGCCCTCAGATCCTGGCTGCTTTTGATAAGGTGATTATATTTTTTTCATTATAAACATGTATGGCGATGTTTAACTGTGCTGCACTCCTAACAAAACCTTCCTGCCAGCTGAATCCAGAGAGCTCTGTGCTGAAGCCCACAGAATGTCATGCCTGCCGTTTTGCTTTGCACATTGTTTGGTGGGGTTATGCTGTCAGCATCATGTGCCCCTGCAGGATATAACCAGTACAAAGTTTACATGGCATTTTGCAGGATTATGTTGGTAAAGCTTAACAGGGTGCAGACATTGAGAGGTTAATTGAGACTATTGAAGAACACCTTTGTGATACATTGGAGAGTGGGTTATTGGAATATTCTTGGAGGAGTAAAGGATGTCCCCTGAGATTGGAAGTTTACCTCCAGCGATGCCTCCCAGACAGTTCACTTTTGTTGTGCTCCTCTGCGGGTTCCTGGCATTGTCTATGAACGTGGTGGCCCTGGTCAGCCCTTCCTGGGTGACATCCAAGCATTTCTCTCTGTCTCTGTGGGAAATCTGCAGCCAACAAAGCAATGCGTGGCATTGCAGATCTGCACTGAGCACCGGTGAGTAATATAGAACGTAAAACAAGATTGTTATATTTTGTATCAGAATAAACTAGCATCTCAAGATCTTTCCATTTATAATAGGTAACTTTGATAAACAAGGTGGAATATATATATATATATATATATATATATATATATATATATATATATATATATATTCATATACATACAGAAACACAGTGTATCCAGAAGGTATTCACAGCACTTCACTCTTTACACATGTTGTTATGTTATGGCCAGGGCCGTCTTTAATATTGATTGGACCCGAGGGCAAAAATTAGCTTGCCCCCCCCCCCCCCCCCCCCATGCAATTTCATTCTCCACCTTCTCTGAGTCATACAATATAAATAAATAGCAGCTACACTTAAAATCAGTTTACTGTATCAGATCAGGCAGCGATTGGGATTGGTTGCCAGAGGTTACAGCATATCATTACCGCTTATTGACTAGTTGCTAGAGGTTACAGCACACATTAAAGCTCACTGATTTGTTGCTAAAGGTTACAGCACATGATTTCTGCTTGTTGATTGGTTGCTAGAGATTACTGTACAGTAATACTGCTCACTGGTTGCTATAGGTTACAGCACATCTTCTCCTCTCTGCAGGGGGGCCACCTTTATTTACATATCAATGCTCCCGGGCTCAGATATTTACATATGAATGTCATTGCTATTTACATATGAACAACGGTTATTTACATGTCAACACAGGGTCTGCAGGTGAGTCATCTTTACACAACAATAGGGAAGAGCTGGGCAGCATTAGTAGCAGCACTTCATACAGATATTGGGACACAGCACAGGTCTAAAACTTCAAGAAACAAGAGAATTTTAACTGGAATGGTTGGCAAGTATGAGGCAGTTTCTTTGGGCCCCACAACAATGACAGGGCCCAGGGCAGCTGCCCCTTTTACCCCTTTGTTCCAAAATGGATTAAATTAATTATTTTCCTCAAAATTCTACAAACAATACTCCAATAATGACGTTAAAGAAGTTTGTTTGAAATCTTTGCAAATTTATTAAAAAACAAAAAAAAATCCCATGTACAGTAACTCACAAAAGTGAGTACACCCCTCACATTTTTGTAAATCTTTTCTTCTATCTTTTCATGTGACAACACTGAAGAAATTACACTTAACTACAATGTAAAGTAGTGAGTGTACAGCTTGTATAACAGTGTAAATTTGCTGCCCCTCAAAATAACTCAGCACACAGCCATTAATGTCTAAACCGCTGGCAACAAAAGCAAGTACACCCCTAAGTGAAAATGTCCAAATTGGGCCCAAATGTCAATATTTTGTGTGGACAACATTATTTCCCTGCACTGCCTTAACCCTCTTGGACATGGAGTTAACCGGAGCTTCACAGGTTGGCACTGGAGTCCTCTTCCACTCCTCCATGACGACATCACAGAGCTGGAGGAGGTTGGAGACCATGCGCTCCTCCACCTTCCGTTTGAGGATGCCCCACAGATGCTCAATAGGGTTTAGGTCTGGAGACATGCTTTGTCAGTCCATCACCTTTACCCTCAGCTTCTTTAGCAAGGCAGTAGTCATCTTGGAGGTGTGTTTGGGGCCGTTATGTTGGAATACTGCCCTGCGGCCCAGTCTCTGAACGGAGGGGATCATGCTTCCCTCAATGAACTGTAGCTCCCCAATGCCGGCAGCACTCATGTAGCCTGAGACCATGACACTCCCACCACCATGCTTGACTGTAGGCTAGACACACTTGTCTTTGTACTCCTCACCTGGTTGTCCCACACACGCTTGACACCATCTGAACCAAATAAGTTTATCTTGGGATCAGACCACAGGACATGGTTTCTGGTAATCTGCTTGTGTTCAGCAAACTGTTTGCGGCTTTCTTGTGAATCAGCTTTAGATGAGGCTTCCTTCTGGGACAACAGCCATGCAAACCAATTAGATGCAGTGTTGTCTTCCAGCTGCAGCAATGTGGGCAGCTGGAAAACAACCTCTGGATATGATGCTGAGCACGTGCACTTAACTTCTTTGGTGGACCATGGCGAGGCCTGTTCTGTTATACCGCTGTATGGCCTTGGCCATCGTGCTGCAGCTCAGTTTCAGGGTCTTGGCAATCTTCTTATAGCCTGGGCCATCTTTATGTAAAGCAACAATTCATTTTTTCAGACCCTCAGAGAGTTCTTTGCCTTGAGGTGCCATTTTGGAATTCCAGTGACCAGTATGAGAGAGTGAGAGCAATAACACCAAATTGAACACACTTGCTCCCCATTCACACCTGAGACCTATTATCAAGTCACATGACACCGGGGAGGGAAAATCAATAATTGGGCCCAATTTGGACATTTTCACCTAGAGATGTACTCACTTATGTTGCCATGGGTTTAGACATTAATGGCTGTGTGTTGAGTTATTTTGACGGGACAGAAAATTTACACTGTTATACAAGATTTACACTCACTACTTTACATTGTAGCAAAGTGTCATTTCTTGATCATACATCACGGGACACAGGAGCTTCATTACATAGTGGGTTATATAGGCACCTCTGGTGATTGGACACTGGTTAACCCCCAATTAAGGAGAATTCCTCCCCTATATAACCCCTCCCGTATGGGAGGCACCTCCGTTTTTTCGCCACTGTCTATGGTGGTTGGTCACGTAAAACATGTGCTATGAAGAAAGCTCTGTACAGGTCCCTGCGGGGCCTAAGGGCTACAACAAACCGGATCCATATCTCGGGCCGATATTTTGACTCCCAAGATGATATGGTACCTGGGCCTCGTCATCCGAAGAAACAAGGTTTTGCCTGTAAGTCCTCTCCTATTGGAAGACTGGGCTCTGGGAAAGCCAGACTTGGTGTACTATTTACAAAGTGGCATGAAAGTTTCTGGCAGAGTCTTTTACAAGGTCCAGGTAGGAGGTTCTTCTGAGAAGGAACCCCAAAAAAACCCTGAAGGTTGGCACAACTCTGCCCGCCGTGATGGGTGAAGGCTGGAATCTGTCTGTTTTCAGCAATTCCTGCAGCGAGGACAGGTAAGGGAAGTTAATCCTATATAAATTATATTATGGATTTCTTCATTGAGTAGTTGTATGTCTTACCTGGTTTCCACCAGTAGAGGGAGTAAGAGCAGCCTGATGCATACTTACATGCCTTTCAGATACACACGCTCAGTGAAGCCTGGTTCTCCCAGATGACTCACGTCTCCACTGCAATCTCTGCCACAATGACGGTAATACAGGGGTCCCCTCGTAGTCTGGGGGTCCCACGCAGCTCTGATGGCGATTCCCTTCCCCCCTAGATAATGGTGCAGAGCGCGTTCCCGTGCTGATGGAGGAGGGGGGAGTGTGGTTGCGAGCCGTGCACGTCGGTGTGCACGGCGCTGTACTGCGCAGGCGCCAGGCGGCAGATTTAAAAAGCCCAGAGCGTCAGGGGGCTGTAAGTGGAGACACAGGAGCTGTGGGCAGTAAGCATCCCAAGGGATTGGATCCAGGCAAACCTAAGACACCTATTCAGCATTAGGTTGTGCAGTTTAAGCATATATATTTATTGTGAGACTTTAAGCACAACAGTGATTGCACTTTGTACTAGTACCTCTGCTTTGTAGCTTAGGACTATGTCTCCTCATAAGAGGGTCTCAGGGGGAGGTAACAAGGGCACTGGTAAATAACTGCCTAGGTCTAGGGGTTCTAAAAATGCCTGTAGATTACCATCCCCCCTGCAAGACTGGAGCCAGCCTCACAGGATGAGTCAGTGCCCCTGTCAGGTTTTGCAGCCTCTCCTAATATGTCAGCCCCGGTATACGTCACTGAGGACTCCCTTAGGGCTACATTGGAGGGTTTTGAAGGGAGAATCATGAATTTTATTTCAGCTTCACTGAAAGATAGCAGGAAAAGGGGTAGATCCCCTCCCTCTGCTGAGATACCTCTTTCAGATGACACTTCTGACAATGAGAGATCCCTATCTTGGGACAGGGACCTTGAGCAGTCGGATGAATCAGAGGAAGAGGAGAGAGTCCCCTCCTCCCAGGCGCTCAGAAAGCAGGTGCAGTATTATACTGAATTGGTGCGTACCACATTCAGAATGCCTGCTGCTGAGGTCGCTACGTCCTCTGTTTCTTCCCTGGGAGTCAGGAAAGTCCCACAGACTGCCTTTTCCTTTAAAATTCATCCCTTAATGGATAAATTGTTGTATGAGGATTGGGGACATCCCGATAAACTGTTTGCTCCTCCTAAAAGGTTTTTTATGCTTTATCCTCTGGAGGAAAGTTTCACCAAGAAATGGGGGGTCCCATCTGTCGATGCGGCTGTTTCTTGCGTGAATAGAAACCTGACCCGTCCTTTGGATAATGCTCAGGTATTTAAAGATCCAACTGATGAGAAGCTGGAAACATTATTAAAAGCCTCCTTTTCCATGACTGGCGCTGTAGTGCAACCTACAGTCGCAGCTGTGGGGTTGTGTCAGTTCCTCAAGGAACAGGTTAAGCAGATGCTTGGCCTCCTTCCCAGTGAGGAAGTGGAGAATTATGCAGAAATACCTCAAATTCTGTGTTTCGTGATTGATGCGATTTTGGATTCTGTCCAACAAGCATCTAGTTTGTCTTTCCTGTTGGTGCACATGCGAAGGGCCCTATGGCTAAAGAATTGGGCAGCTGAGCTATCATGCAAGAAGCATTTGATTGGGATCCCGTTTAAAGGGGAACGTTTGTTTGGAGAAGAATTCGACAAATTCGTCCAAAAAATTACAGGGGGTAAATCTACTCTCCTTCCAGTCAAAAGGAGCAAACGTCCATCATTTAGGCGTTCTCTCTCTCCCGGAGCATCAAGCTCTAAGCAGTGGCAACGGCCTTCTCAACCCCCCTCTACAGGAAAGGCTCAAGGCCGGGCCCAGGGGCAGAAGAAATCCTGGGGCGAAAGCCAGCCAAGCAGAGCCCAAAAGCTTCCTTGTGAAGGGGCACCCCCGCTCGGCCGAGTGGGGGTAAGGCTCCTGCAATTTGCGGAAGCCTGGCGGGAAGAGATCCGGGACAAGTGGGTGGTCTCTTCCGTATCTCTGGGCTACAAGCTGGAGTTTCAGGAGATTCCACCTTCTCGCTTTCTAAGGTCAAGGATCCCCAGGGACCCAGTAAAGCAAAGACCGCTATTTCTGGCCTTAGATCACGTACTATCCCAGGGGGTGATAGTAGAAGTGGACCCAAAAGAACAGGGTTCAGGGTTTTACTCGAATCTCTTCACCGTTCCAAAGCCAAATGGAAGTGTCAGACCTATCCTAGATCTGAACCGGTTTTTACGCATCCGGTCCTTCCGAATGCAGTCTATTCGCACTGTGGTCTCCTCCCTGCAAGGGGGAGAGTTTATGGCATCAATAGACATCAAGGATGCATATCTCCATGTGCCAATTTTGTCCCGCACACCAAAAGTATCTAAGGTTCGCGGTAGAGCGGTGCCATTTTCAATTTGTGGCCTTGCCGTTCGGGCTCGCTACGCCCCCTCGAGTCTTCACAAAGATTCTGGACCCTCTCTTGGCAAACCTAAGAGCTCAGGGTATAGCCGTCATGGCTTATCTAGACAATTTGCTTCTCATAGAGAAAACAGTAGCGCTCCTGAACCACAGTGTTGCTAGAACACCTGAAACGCCTAGGTTGGATTATAAACCTAGAAAAGTCGTCCCTACAGCCTGCTACCAGATTGGAATACCTGGGTATGGTTATCTACACCACTCAGGGCAAGGTGTTTCTACCAAGGCCAAAAGCCTTGGCCATTGGGGATCTGGTGCTCCTAATTCTGGGCAGAAGATCTTCCCCCATTCGGTTGTGTATGAGACTGTTAGGGAAAATGGTCGCCTCCTTCGAGGCCGTTACATTCGCCCAGTTCCACTCAAGGCCTCTGCAAAGATGCATCCTTGCGGCTTGGAACAGGAAGCCCCAGTCCTTGGATCTTCCTATGCGTCTATCCCCAGGGACACGCAAGAGTCTCGTCTGGTGTTTACAAACCGAGAATTTGCTGAAAGGCAAAACTTTTCTTCCTCTTCCATGGAAGATTGTTACGACAGATGCCAGCCTGACAGGCTGGGGAGCAGTGTTAGAGGAGACGTGCTCGCAGGGGAAATGGTCTGCGATCGAGAAGCTATTGCCCATAAATGTCTTGGAGATCCGGGCAGTTTATATGGCTCTCATAAATTGGTCTTTCAGACTACGGGGTCTCCCTGTTCGGGTTCAGTCCGA
This sequence comes from Lithobates pipiens, assembly GCF_037356315.1. Classification (NCBI taxonomy): domain Eukaryota; kingdom Metazoa; phylum Chordata; class Amphibia; order Anura; family Ranidae; genus Lithobates; species Lithobates pipiens. The sequence continues at coordinate 96,082,725 of NW_027507685.1, read as the reverse complement.
CAATGCCACAGCAGTGGCCTATATCAATCACCAGAGCGGTACCAGGAGTCTGGTTGCGCAAAAAGAGGTGAATCGCACACTTGTCTGGGCAGAAAGGCATGTTCCATGCCTTTCTGCAGTCTTCATTCCAGGAGTGGAAAATTGGCAGGCGGATTTTCTGAGCCGCCAGCAGTTGTGCCCAGGAGAATGGGCTCTGCACCCAGTCGTGTTTTGGAACATATGTCGCAGGTGGGGTACTCCAGACGTAGATCTGTTTGCGTCCAGGTTCAACAGAAAACTGGACAAATTTGTGTCAAGGACAAGAGATACACTCGCTCAGGGGTCAGATGCTCTGACAGTTCCCTGGGATCAGTACAATTTGATTTATGCCTTCCCCCCTGTGCTCGCTTCTGTTGCGGTTCCTGGGAAGAGTCAAGAGGGAGACAAAGTCGGTTCTTTTGTTAGCCCCGGCTTGGCCCAGGCGACCGTGGTACGCAGAGATCATGAAGTTGGCAGTAGGCAGGCCATGGATCCTCCCTCTCCGGCCAGATCTGCTCTCACAGGGTCCAATTTACCATCTTGCTTCACACAGTCTGAATTTGACGGTTTGGCTGCTGAGACCCACATTCTGAGAGACCGTGGGTTTTCGGGGCCAGTCCTTTCTACTCTGGTCAATGCCAGAAAGCCGGCCTCCAGGCTTATTTACTACAAAATCTGGAGGGCATATGTTTCCTGGTGTGAACTCAGGGAATGGCATCCTAGAAAGTATGTCATTAGCAGGATCTTGGCCTTCCTTCAGTCAGGCCTAGAAATGAATTTGGTCGCAAGCACTATCAAGGTGCAGATTTCGGCCTTGTCAGTGTTTTTTCAGAAGCCACTTGCATTGCATTCCCTGGTGCGGGCTTTCATACAGGGGGCTATGCGGATAAGGCCGCCAGTCAAACCTCCGGTATGCCCATGGGATCTGAATTTGGTTCTCTCGGCTTTGCAGGGGCAACCTTTTGAACCTTTGCATCAGGCTTCGTTAGTTCTTTTGACTAAAAAATTAGTTTTCTTTCATAGCCATATCCACGGCTAGAAGAGTGTCAGAACTAGCAGCTCTCTCCAGCAAAGAGCCGTATCTAATTATTCATAAGGACCGGGTGGTAATGCGTCCCAACAGGTCCTTTCTGCCTAAGGTGGTTTCAGGATTCCATTTGAATCAAGATGTAATCCTACCATCCTTTTTTCCGGACCCACAGTCCGCAGAAGAAGAATCTTTGCACACTTTGGATGTGGTAAAGCCAATCAGCATCTATCTTCAGGCAACTGCTCAGATAAGGAAAACTGATTGCTTATTTATTCTGCCGGAAGGCCTAGGAAGGGCCAGACGGCATCAAAATCCACTCTCTCAAGGTGGATTAGACAGATTATTTCTCAGGCCTATAGTGTTAAAGGGAAGATCCCTCCTTTTCAAGTGAAAGCGCACTCAACTAGGGCTGTAAGTGCTTCTTGGGCAGTGCATCACCAGGCCTCCCTGGCTCAGATCTGTAAGGCTGCATCAGTCTACACATTCACCAGATTCTATCAGGTGGATGTCAGAGGGCAAGAGGATATCGCCTTTGGGCGCAGTGTAATGCAGGCTGCAGTTTAGGTCCTCCGGTCCTTGGCGGTCTATAATTATGATCTGTGTCTCCCTCCCCTCAATCTGAGCATTGCTTTGGGACATCCCACTATGTAATGAAGCTCCTGTGTCCCGTGATGTATGATCAAGAAAATAGGATTTTTATATACAGCTTACCTGTAAAATCCTTTTCTTGAGAGTACATCACGGGACACAGGGCTCCCGCCCCTCTTGGGTTTTACGTGGTTTCTTATTGCTTTGCTGCAAAACTGAGGTGCCTCCCATATGGGAGGGGTTATATAGGGGAGGAATTCTCCTTAATTGGGGGTTAACCAGTGTCCAATCACCAGAGGTGCCTATATAACCCACTATGTAATGAAGCTCCTGTGTCCTGTGATGTACTCTCAAGAAAAGGATTTTACAAGTAAGCTGTATATAAAAATCCTATTTTCTTCAGTGTTGAAAAGATAGAAGAAAATATTTACAAAAATGCGAAGGATGTACTCATTTTTGTGAGATACTGTACATAAGTATTCACAGTCTTTGCCATGATACTCATAACTGAGGTCAGGTGCATCCTGTTTCCACTGACCATCCTTGAGATGTTTGTGCAACTTGATTGGAGTCTACTTGTGGTAAATTCAGTTGATTGTACAGTGGCCTCCATCATCAGTAAATAAAAGAAGTTTGGAACCACCAGGACTCTTCCTAGAACGGGCCGCCCCGGCCAAACTGATCCGGGGAGAGGAGCCTTAGAACCTGATGGTCACTCTGACAAAGTTCCAGCATTTCTCTGTGGAGATAGGAGAACTTTCCAGAAGAACAACCATATCTGTAGCACTCAACCAATCAAGCTTGTATGTTAAAGTGGCCAGACGGAAGCCACTACTCAGTAAAAGGTACATGACAGCCCACCTGGAGTTTGCCAAAAGGCATCTGAAGGCCTATCAGACCATGAGAAAAAAAAATTCTCTAGTCTAATGAAACAAAGATTGAACTCTTTGGCCTGAATGGAAAGCGGTGTCTGGAGGAAACCACCCTACAGTGAAGCATGGTGGTGGCAACATCATGCTGTGGGGATGTTTTTTCAGCGGCAGGGACTAGGAGACTAGTCAGGATCAAAGGAAAGATGACTCCAGCAATGTACATAGACATTCTTGATGAAAACCTGCTCCAGGAAATAATGAATTTAATCCATTTTGGAATAAGGCTGTAACATAACAAAATGTGGGAAAAGTGAAGCACTGTGAATACTTTCAGATGCACTGTGTGTGTACAGTATATATATATATATATATATATATATAAATATAATATATGGGGGGGGCGTGGCCGGATGTGCAGCTGAGAGGACGTGTGGAGACAGAGCTCTGCTCCACCGTCCACAATCCCGAGCCATCCACCGCCCTACGCAGCAATATTTGCCCGTCGCAAGCACCTGGAGGTAGCGGAGCACCTTGGTGCCTCGATCGCGCGGCCCGGGCCTGTATCGCAGCTTGCCGCCGCCATCTTGCGGCCTACTCGCCGCGGGTGCCTTTCCAGAGGCTGCGGCAGACCGCCGGGTGCCGATCCAAAGCCACAGCTAAACCGGGGACCCCTGCCGGACTCCGGACGACATCAGGAGCCTCCCTGCACCCAGGGCCTTATTGGAATCTCGCCATCTTGACTAGGCCCGAGGGCCCAACACCAGGGTGAGTGCTGATTAGGTCTGTTGTGACACCCTGTAAGCTCCCTGGGGGTCGGATTTTCAAGAGACTGCCACCACCCTATGGTCACTACCCCATTACTACTGTCGGAGCCATCTCCCACCCTCAGAGGCCTGGGCAACTGTCTGAAGCCTAGTGGCAGCACACCATGATTCCTGGGTCCCTTAGAACACCCCCGGCTCCCCACTGTGGCCACATCGGGGTCTTCCCCCCTTGCTAGAAAGCCGGGTCCCTCCGAACGCCTCCTGGCTTTGCAAGAAGCTACCCATAGTGACGACCAGGCTTCCATCTGTCTTGGGGGACGACTGTAGCCTGGGGGGGTTCCCCTCTTTTGAACTGCCAAGTACGCTGTACTCTGTGTCCCCCACATCAGCTGCTAATGACTCTCACAACCCTCACATGTTATGCTTAATTAAATGTGAACGACCCTGAGCCCCGTCCAGCATTCAGCTTCATCGCCACAATTATGCCAACAAGGAAACCTAGATCTCGTTCCACAACTAACAAAGGATCTGGAAAGGGGCCAGTATTAACCCAATCAGGCTCCGGATCAATACAGCACTTCCTTGCCACAGGGAAATCGGTGTCGGGCGAACAGGGTAGCCACGCGAGAACCCCTAAACGCACCTTCTCCCCCTCCTCTCTTGCCGCCTCTATCCGGGAAAGCTCACCAGCCTCCTCCTACTGCTCTGAGCTTATGGAAGACCCTGGGTCCCCAGGGGGCTCTGACATGTCAACCTTAGTCAGCGGTCTTAAGAAGGAGTTGGCGGGGATGTTCCATGGTCTGGAAAAATCTATAAAGAAGGAGATTACTGGAGTCAGAGCGGATATGGTGCACATTCTGGATAGGGTGGAGGAGATGGAGCTCAGACAGGACTCGCAGGCCTCCGCTATTAAAGAGTTGCAAGAGACGGTCACACAACTGGTGTTTGCCCAGAGGGCCTCATCTTATAAGCTTGAAGACCTCGAGAACAGAAATCGCAGGAATATGGTGACAATGATCTTGAACCATCGATCTGGGGCATCCTTAACACGATCCTGGGAAACTTGACCATCGCAGAGCCCTCAAGCCCCTGCTGGATCTCCTTCGCGCTGATGGGGTCAATTACAGATGGGGGTTCCCGTCCTGCCCAATTGCCACCAAAAACGGCCATTCCCACACCTTACGGTTTCCAGAAGATCTACCCACGTTCCTGAAGGATCTCAATTTACCACAAGTTGATCTCCTAGGATAGCAGGCCCACATCCCCCAGTTCTCCTATACTTCAGATCCTCAATGGCAGAGAACCTCGTCAAAAAAAAGACGCACATCCCTTCCAGGATCTACACAAAAGAACGGATGAGTGAAGCTACCTGGTGAGCGCTTTGTTCTTCCTTTTTTTTTCTTTTTACTTGCTTTTTCAAATCCTGTTTTGCCTCTTGCATCCCTCGCTCCAGATCACTTGTTCAACACTACCGGACGTTCATGGCCCTTGTTTGGATCAAACATGCCTACCTTTTGAGAGTGGGTCCACAACTCCTTACAGTTTGACTGCTATGCACTACATTAGTGGACTTCGAGTAGGGGTCTGTTGTGTTTTTTGTCTTTTTTTTATGTCCTGGACCGAAGGGAGTACCCTGCAAGTACATATTCCTGTCTGCCGAGACACTGTTCAATAGGCTCGCCGGTTCTTAAGTGCAGTCGAAGGTTTCAGTTGCTGCTACTTAATACATTTCATATTGGTATTTTTATGTTCTCTTCTACATGAACGCTTTGCTGAACGCTGGCGGGGCACATTGCTCCCATGTGCCTCTCGCTTAGTAAACCCCCTACCCCCCCTTTTGGGGTTGAGAGGAGCGGATGGCATTCACTTTATGAATCCTGACTCCTGGTTTGAGGATGGAATTGCCGCCTGCTCTCCCCTTCCCCCCAGGGATCACTGCAGATTACTGCGTGACTTACTAATTGTTCCCAATGGTCAGAAATTATTTTTAGAAGCTTCAGACTGTTTCTTCTACTTCAATTTCTCTTTCTTCCCTCTGTCTCCTTCTCTCCCCTCTTACTCCCCCCTAAGTGGCTTGCGTGGAAATTTAAGCCTAAAGGTAACACTCTGCTGATGATATGGCTTCACTAAAAATTTCTTCATATAATGTGAGGGGCCTACATGTTGCCGCAAAAAGACACCAGATTACCCGTGAATTGAAAAAAACTGCATGCTCAATTGCCTTTCTTCCAGAGACGCACTTGACGCCTACAACACTGGTTAAGCTGACCTCCCCCCAATTTCCGCAATGGTACTACAGCCTGTCTGATACTAATAAAGTGAAGGGAGTGGCCATAGGCTTCAGCAGCAGTGTTCCCTTCCGTCTTGTTGAAATGCTAGCGGGTGATCATGGTAGGTATCTTTTTTTAAAGGGATTTCTGGGCAATACGCGCTGCACCTTGGCTAACGTGTATTGCCCTAACCAGCATCAACCTGCCTTCCTTTCCTAGATTCTCTCTAAATTAGCCCATTTCGCCGATGGTTTAACTATCCTAGAGGGTGACATCAATATACCTCTTGACCCCATCATGGACACCTCCCAGGGCCGTTCCCACATTCCATTTAAAAGATTGTCCACACTAAAACGCAGGCTCATCGAGCTACAATTGATCGATGTCTGGCGTATACCCCACCCCAAAGACAGGGATTACTCTCACTTTTCTAAAACGCATCAATCATACTCGCGCATTGATATCTTTTTAGATCACCATCATCTTCAACTTCTGCAGTCCGCTCATATAGGTACAGCCACTATATCTGATCATGCGCCTGTGTCGATGTGCATGACCATGCCCTCCTTAGCACAATGCTGCAATAATTGGAAGCTCAATGACTCTCTCCTCTCTACCGAGGTTGAAGTATCTGAGTGTCACGATCACTCGGGCGTTACGGCCGTACACAGGAGACTTACCCGTAGAAACCTGTCGTGGAGAACCCGTCGTTTCCCCTTGACGCGCGCTAAAGCTAACAAACGCACTCGCGTCAACATGAACGAGCGCGCGCACGCACGTGGGTCACGAACGGGCGCACGTCTACTCGCGGGGGCGCGCTGACCCGTCGTACGACCGTTTGGCGCCCTAAGGTCTTCTTAAGGCACTTGCTCCCTTCCATCCGTGCTGTCCAGTCTACAGCGTGTCCGTGACCTTGCTTCCTGTACCTGTACCTGTTACCTTGATTCCTGATACCCGGCTTGTTCTTTGACCCTGATCCGTTGCTGCCTGCCTACGACCTCTGCTTGTCTGACCACGTCTCTGCCTCATCCTCTTGTACCTTGCTGATCGATTCCTGCTGACCCGGCCTGCACCTGACCCTGCTGTTCCTGCTTACCTGTTGGGGTTCTTGTATTTCCTGACGTCCACCTGCCTGCCAGTCTCCTCACTTGTGCCTGTCTGCTACAGTCAAGTACCATCAGCTCTACCTACTCGCTGTCGGTGCCCAGCTGCTTATCCGGACCGGTCCCATCTGCCAGGCACTTGTGCCCCCTGAACTTTTGAATACCTGTCTCCATCTCCAGGGGTTCATTAGCCAGGGGATACGAGGGGCCGCTCCCTGCATTCCAGGCTCAACTACTAGGTACGTGACAGTACTGGACAGCCATGTCCGAGCCTGCGCAGGGAGCCTCCCCCATGGACGAGCTCTGCCACCACCTGGCCGGCCTTACTCAGGCAGTTAAGAGTTTACAGGAAGGCTATGGTAGACTGGAGGAACAAGTCCAGGCGCTATCCGCTTCTGTACCAGTTGCTCCTGGGGCCCATGCTCCACCGTCAGTCATGATGTTGCCACCCGAACCCAGGGTCCCAACTCCGGAACGATTCGCAGGAGACCGGAACAAGTTCAGGGCCTTCCGCAACTCCTGCGAACTCTATTTCGCCCTGCAACCTAGGACCTTCTCCCTTGAGGCGACGAAGGTGGGATTTGTCATCTCTCTGCTAACTGATGAACCCCAGGCCTGGGCACACCGTCTGTTGGAATGGAAGGACCCATCCTTAGACTCCATGAACACCTTCTTCCAGGCAATGTCCAGACTCTATGAGGACCCCCAACTCGCCGCAACCGCAGAAGCAGCCTTACATGCCCTGCAACAAGGTCGCAGGCCTGTGGAGGACTACGTCTCAGAGTTCCGACGATGGAGCGCAGACACAGACTGGAACAACGCAGCCCTGCGGTATCAGTTCCGCATGGGCCTCTCCGAGGCTCTGAAGGATGAGTTGGCACGTGTGGGTGTCCCTGAGACTCTGGAAGCCCTGATAGACACTTCTGTCCAAATTGACAGGCGTTTGAGGAAGCGCCGCCAAGAACGTTCTTCCACAACTGCTCGCCCGATCTGGATGCTACCACGGGTGCCTAGTCACCCAACTCCTCCTGTTCCAGTCGCATCCACATTGGACACCCCGGAACCCATGCAGCTGGGGCTACTCCGCCCATCTCTGACTCCAGAAGAACGTCAACGTCGCCGGGTCAACAACCTCTGTCTGTACTGCGGAGAACCAGGGCACTTTGTTCGCTCTTGCCCAGCTAAGATGCGTAAGTGACTCCTTGTTCCACCTGTTCCCTCACCTGTGTTGTCTGATAACATCTCTCATCTGGCTGTTCCTGTTCTCTTACAGCTTCCAGGAAGGACTGTCTCAACCCACGCAGTTATTGACTCCGGGGCATGCAGTGGCTTTGTAGACTCGTCCTTCGCCCGAAAAAACAGGATTCCCCTTAGACCGAGAGAGAAGGGGCTCTCGGTATACCTGGCTGACGGGTCTACCTTGGGATCAGGACCAGTGACCCAGGAGACTAGCCCCCTATCATCGCCGGAACTCACCAAGAACTCCTTTGCCTAGACGTCATCCAGTCTCCTCTGTTCCCCATCATTCTAGGTATGCCTTGGTTGAAGGCACACAACCCACGCATTGATTGGGCCACTGGAATAATTGAATTCCCCTCGGACTACTGTCTCCAGCATTGCTGCCCGACTCCCAACGGGGACTCCTCGGCCCTTCTCTGTCTGGAATCGGATGATGAAACCCGACAAGCTGTACCTAAGGAATACCATGCTTTTCTGGATGTCTTCAGTAAGAAGGGGGCAGAGACTCTTCCTCCCCATAGGCCATATGATTGCCCTATAGAACTGCTCCCGGGGGCAGAAATCCCCTTCGGAAGAATCTTCCCCCTATCCGAGTCTGAACTGAGTACCCTGAAGTCCTACTTGGATGATAACCTTGAAAAAGGATTTATCCGACCCTCTACCTCCCCAGCCGGCGCTGGGATTTTCTTCGTGGAAAAGAAAGACCACTCCCTGCGCCCATGTGTGGACTATCGGGCTCTAAACAAGATCACCATTAAAAATCGCTACCCCCTGCCGTTAGTACCTGAACTTTTCCAGAGACTGGGTTCCGCTAAGTTGTTCACAAAGCTGGATCTTCGGGGTGCCTACAACCTCGTCCGTATCAGAAAGGGTGATGAATGGAAAACAGCCTTCCGTACCTGCTTCGGGCACTACAAATACTTAGTGATGCCATTCGGGTTGTGTAATGCCCCAGCCACGTTCCAGCATTTTGTCAATGACATTTTTAGAGATTATCTTGATTTGTTTGTAATTATTTACCTGGATGACATCTTAATCTTTTCCTCCACTCTAGCCATCCACCGGGAACATGTTAAGAAGGTTCTGACCCGTCTCCGCCTTCACGGTTTGTACGCCAAGCCCGAAAAATGTGTTTTCGAAAAGGAGAGTATTCAGTTCCTCGGCCTGGTCATCTCGGTTAGAGGGGTAGAGATGGATCCCCAGAAGATCTCCGCAATCCAGGACTGGCCTGCCCCCTCCGATAGGAAGGGAGTTCAGCGATTTGTGGGCTTTGCTAACTTCTATCGTAAGTTCATAAAGGGATTCTCTTCTATTATCGCCCCCATTACCGGGCTGACCAAGCAGGGCCAAAGGTTCCGTTGGACCCCCGAAGCACAAGAGGCCTTCAAAACCCTGAAGGATTTGTTTGTCTCAGCCTCGGTCCTGAAGCACCCCGATCCCGCTCTACCGTATACCCTCGAAGTTGACGCTTCAGAAATAGCAGTCGGAGCTATACTTTCCCAGAGGCAGGGACCCAAGTCCTTACTCCATCCGGTTGCCTTCTTCTCTCGCAAATTATCAGAGGCCGAAAGAAATTACGACGTCGGTGATCGTGAGCTATTACCAATTAAGTCTGCACTCGAGGAGTGGCGCTACTTGCTGGAGGGGGCTATCCATCCAATCCTGGTCTATACCGACCACAAAAACTTGGAATATTTAAAGACAGCTAAGAGATTGAAGCCTCGTCAGGCCAGGTGGGCACTCTTTTTCTCAAGATTTGTATTCTACATCACTTACCGTCCCGGATCCAAGAATACTAAGCCAGACGCTTTATCCCGCATGTTTAGTCAGCCAGAAAACTCGCCACCTACCGATACCATTCTTTCTGCTGGGAACTTTCTTCTACTCCAGGGAGATGTGGTGTCTCAGGTCAAGCGGGCCTCCGTAGGCGCTACACCTCCACCCGGTGCCCTGTTGTCCTCCAACGATGACCTTCTGTGGCATGGGAACAGGATCTTTGTCCCCCAGGCAGTTCGGACCCTGGTTCTGGCCTCCTGTCATGACCACCCTCTGGCTGGCCACTTTGGGGTATTCAAAACCCTGGAACTACTCAGGCGTACATTCTGGTGGCCACGGATGAAGGACGACTGCAAGAGGTATGTACAGGCCTGTGCCACCTGTATTCGGAGTAAGGGCGACAAGTCAAGAGCCTGGGGTCTACTAAGACCGCTACCTGTTCCTGATAGACCATGGAGGATGATCTCCATGGATTTTATCGTCGAACTCCCCCCTTCGGAGAACCATACAACGATCTTTGTCGTAGTCGACAGACTCACTAAGATGGCTCACTTCTTGCCCATGAAGGGCACTCCCTCAGCCGCAGAGACAGCTAACGCCTTTGTTAAAGAAATTGTGAGACTCCATGGCATTCCCGCCAACATCACATCTGATAGGGGGGTGCAGTTCACCTCAAGATTTTGGAGGGCGCTCTGTGGAACTCTGAAGATCGATCTTTGCATGTCCTCAGCCTACCACCCGCAGACCAACGGTCAGACCGAGAGGACGAATCAGACACTGGAACAGTACCTTCGCTGTTTTTCGTCCTTCTCTCAAGACGACTGGGTCTCTCTGTTACCGATGGCTGAGTTCGCTTACAATAACACAATCCACTCGGCCACCAAGCAGTCCCCTTTTTATGCGAACTTCAGGTTCCATCCGTTGTTTTTGTCTGGCAGTCTTCCCGAGTGTTCGGTACCAGCGGTTCAGAAGAGACTTAACTTCTTTGAAGAAAATAACAAGCTCTTACAAGAAACCCTGGCCAGGTCACAGGAGCATAACAAGGAAGTCTTCGACAGAAGGAGAAGAGGGGAGCTGGATCTTAAAGTTGGGGATCGGGTCTGGTTGTCCACCTTGAATCTTAGACTGTCCTGTCCCTCCAAGAAGTTGGGCCCGAAATTCGTGGGTCCCTTCCCGATCAAGAGGAAATTAAATGACGTGGCGTTTGAACTCAAACTTCCTGAATCTTTCCGAATTCATCCAGTGTTCCATGTATCGCTTCTCAAACCCGCAGTCGCGGACCCCTTCGCTGACAGGACCTCCAGTCCCCCGGAACCTGTGTTGGTCGATGGGGAGATTGAGTTTGAAATCGAGGCCATTCTGGACTGTAGGAAGAGAAAGAACCAGGTCCAATTCTTAGTCAAATGGAAGGGGTACGGACCCGAGGAGAACTCCTGGGAGCCAGAAGCTAACATTCCTGCCAAGAGACTCATCCGTGCCTTCAAGAATTCCCACCCGAATAAGTTGGCTCAGTTGGGCATCCGGAGGCTGCCCCTTGGGGGGGGGCAATGTCACGATCACTCGGGCGTTTCGGCCGTACACAGGAGACTTACCCGTAGAAACCTGTCGTGGAGAACCCGTCGTTTCCCCTTGACGCGCGCTAAAGCTAACAAACGCACTCGCGTCAACATGAACGAGCGCACGCACGCGGGTCACGAACGGGCGCACGTCTACTCGCGGGGGCGCGCTGACCCGTCGTACGACCGTTTGGCGCCCTAAGGTCTTCTTAAGGCACTTGCTCCCTTCCATCCATGCTGTCCAGTCTACAGCGCGTCCGTGACCTTGCTTCCTGTACCTGTACCTGTTACCTTGATTCCTGATACCCGGCTTGTTCTTTGACCCTGATCCGTTGCTGCCTGCCTACGACCTCTGCTTGTCTGACCACGTCTCTGCCTCATCCTCTTGTACCTTGCTGATCGATTCCTGCTGACCCGGCCTGCACCTGACCCTGCTGTTCCTGCTTACCTGTTGGGGTTCCTGTATTTCCTGACGTCCACCTGCCTGCCAGTCTCCTCACTTGTGCCTGCCTGCTACAGTCAAGTACCATCAGCTCTACCTACTCGCTGTCGGTGCCCAGCTGCTTATCTGGACCGGTCCCATCTGCCAGGCACTTGTGCCCCCTGAACTTTTGAATACCTGTCTCCATCTCCAGGGGTTCATTAGCCAGGGGATACGAGGGGCCGCTCCCTGCATTCCAGGCTCAACTACTAGGTACGTGACACTGAGTTAGCCTCACATATGAAACAGTATTTCACCGAAAATACTTCTCCCGAGTCCTCCTCCTCTGTTGTGTGGGAAGCTCACAAGGCTACCATGCGGGGACGACTCATTGAACTGGGATCTAGGAAGAAGAGGGAGCATGGTCGGCAGGTTGAACAGGTCATCAGTCAAATTGCAGAACTGGACAAGCAGCATAAACTTACCTTACACATGGCTCACTTAAAAGCCCTCACTCTGAAACGTGGGGAATTAAAAACCCTCCTTGATCTAGACACTAACAGGAAATTCCAACGCTTCGCTCAGTCGTTGTATGAGTGGGGAAATAAACCCGGTAGGCAACTGGCGAGATCCCTCAAGGCGAAACAAACCAGGTCTTTCATCCCCAAAATAAAACTCCCCAATGGCAATTTAATACACGCTACTCCCCACATAGCTGCGGCTTTTAGCGATTATTACGCAGATTTGTATAATGTACAGAGCGAAGCGGCCTCGCTAACTCCGGGGGAAAAACGCAATCGCATACAGGCATACTTAAGAGAGGCCAATTTGCCCACGTTATCAACTTCCGCACTTCAGGCCCTAGAAGAGGACCTTACGGTGGAGGAATTCCGGGCAGCCCTAAAGTCATCTCCCACGGGAAAGGCCCCCAGCCCTGACAGGTACACTGTCTGCTATTATAGCACGTTTAGTGACATTCTACTCCCCCCACCTCACGGCTTACGCCAACTCTATATCTTGCAAATCCTGTTTGCGCCCGAAATCTCTCGCGGCCCACATAACAGTCATACCTAAACCAGGTAAAGACTCCACAGCGTGCAGCAGCTATAGGCCAATTTCCCTGCTTAATGTGGATGTCAAGTTATATTCTAAGGTCCTGGCCAATCAGCTACTTCCCTTAATACCTAGCTGGATTTCTAAGGATCAGACTGGCTTCATACCTAGTAGGGAAGCCAGGGATAATTCCCTCCGGACCATATCCCTGATTCAATACGTTCAACGGTGCTGCCAGCCCACCCTACTTGTTTCTACGGATGCCGAAAAGGCGTTCGATAGGGTGGACTGGGACTACCTAAAAACGGCTCTGCACCACCTAGGTCTTGGCCCTAAAATGTTCTACCGCATAACCTCACTTTACTCCACTCCCACAGCTCGTGTCCGCATAAATGGCTCTCTGAGTGAATCATTCTCGCTGTACAACAGGACCAGACAGGGCTGCCCCTTATCCCCGCTCCTATTTGCTCTTACCCTCGAACCCTTCCTGTCCACAATTAGACATAATATTAATATCCATGGGGTTCAGATAGGTCCCACAACCCATAAATATGCAGCGTATGCTGATGACATTTTATTTTTTGTTCAACAGCCCCGTATTTCCCTGTCTAATCTAACGTCGGCCCTCTCTACCTACCAAAAACTCTCAAACTTTAAAATTAACTTTTCTAAGTCGGAAATTCTAAACATTAATCTCCCCAGACGAGAAGCAGATCTAATACGACCCCTCTTTCCTTTTAAATGGATTCAGCGCAGTATGAAATACCTAGGAATCTACCTTACACCAAATATTCACTCTCTTTTTCGATATAACTTCCTCCCACTACTGAACAATATCAGGGAAGACCTGAGAAAATGGAAGAACCTTTCACACTCCTGGCTAGGGAGAGTTAACATTATTAAAATGAACATATTGCCCAGAGTCTTATTCCTATTCCAAATGATCCCCATGGGGGTACCCATAGGTTTTTTTGCAACGTTACAGACCATGATCTCCCGCTATGTTTGGAGGAACAGTCATCCCAGAGTATCCAGGGATGTCTTATACCGTGCCAAAGATGCTGGGGGCCTGGTCGTACCAAACTTTAGGATGTATTATTATGCAGTCATACTCTCCAGGATAGCAGATTGGAAGTACGCTGCTAACGCCAAGCTGTGGGTGTCCATGGAACACTTTATGTGGGGCAGACCTCACGGTTGCACTGTGGATCCCTCGAATACACAGACATCTTGGCGCTGAAACCTCCTCGCTTACTTCCTCCACCTTGGCTGTATGGGACAACTTACACAAACAGTTCTGCTGGTCTTACAACTCCCCTCTAATGCCACTTCTTTACCATCGGTACTTTCTACCAGGACTACTAGATCCAGGCTTCCGTGCCTGGTCCTCGGATGGGCCCCTGATGCTACACCAGGTCCTCCGGAACACTGCCATTAAGCCTTTTTTCGGAAATACTCTGCGCTAAACCGACTACATTCCTGGACAGGTGGAGGTATGCACAATTGCAGTGCTTCCTGGGGGCCTTGCCCCGACCACTAAGAGGTCCCAAAACTCTAAATGAAACTGAGGTAGTGTTTTACCCCAAGGATTCTCCCTTGCACTGCATTTCGTTGTTCTATAAGGCCCTCATCAGACTCCTCCACACTCTCTGAGGATCTGAAAAAAAAGAATTGTTGCTCTAAATAAAGATGGCCTAGGCTATAAGAAGATTGCCAAGAGCCTGAAACTGAGCTGCAGCACGGTGGCCAAGACCATACAGCGGTTTATCAGGACAGGTTCCACTCAGAACAGGTCTCTCCATGGTCCACCAAAGAAGTTGAGTGCACATGCTCAGCATCATATCCTGAGATTGTCTTTGGGAAATAGACGTATGATTGCTGCCAGCATTGCTGCAGAGGTTGAATGGGTGGGAGGTCAGCCTGTCAGTGCTCAGACCATACGCCGCACATTGCATCAGATTGGTCTGCACGGCTGTCGTTCCAGAAGGAAACCTCTTCTAAAGATGATGCACAAGAAAGCCCGCAAACAGTTTGCTGAAGACAAGTAGATTTAAGCTGGCCATACACTTATAAATTATCTGAAGATTTTTTATGGTTAGATGGAAAACGCGCAACAGATTTCTCCATGTATGTTAAACTGTGTCGATGGAGGAATCTCCCACTGAGACAAGCTTTGTTATCTTGCTAGTCAGCCCCGCTGGCTCTCAACCTAAACAATGCCTGCACCCAATCAGAATGTTCAGGTATTGTGAGAGCCAGCGGGGGCCGCCTAGCAAGATATGGAAGCTTGGGCCAGTGGGAGATTCTTCCACCCACACAGTTCAGCGTAGATGGAGGAATCTGGTCCACTTTTTCCATCTGACCATAGAAAATCTGCAGATAATCTATAGGTATATGGCCAGTCTAAGGATATAGATTACTGGAACCATGTCCTGTGGTCTGATAAGACCAAGATAAAATTATTTGGTTCAGATGGTGACAAGCGCGTGTGGCGGCAACCAGGTGAGGAGTACAAAGACAAGTGTGTCTTGTCTACAGTCAAGCATGGTGGTGGGAGTGTCATGGTCTGGGGCTGCTGGAGTGCTGCCAGCACTGGGGAGCTACAGTTCATTGAGGGAACCATGAATGCCACCATGTACTGTGACAGAGCATGATCCCCTCCCTTCAGAGACTGGACTGCAGGGCAGTATTCCAACATGATAACCACCCCAAACACACCTCCACCACTGCCTTGCTAAAGAAGCTGAGGGTAAAGGGGATGGACTGGCCAACCATGTCTCCAGACCTAAACCCTATTGAGCATCTGTGGGACATCCTCAAACGGAAGGTGGAAAAGCACAAGGTCTCTAACATCCACCAGCTCCGTGATGTCATCATGGAGGAGTGGAAGAGGACTCCAGTGCCAACCTGTGAAGCTCTGGTGAACTCCATGCCCAAGAGGGTTAAGGCAGTGCTGGAAAATAATGGTGGCCACACAAAATATTGACACTTTGGGCTCAATTTGGATATTTTCACTTAGGGGTGTACTGACTTTTGTTGCCAGCGGTTTAGACATTAATGGCTGTGTGTTGATATATTTTGAGGGGGCAGCAAATTTACAATGTTATACAAGCCGTACACTCACTACTTTACATTGTAGCAAAGTATCATTTCTTCAGTGTTGGCAAATGAAAAGATAGAAGAAAATGTTTACAAAAATGTGAGGGTGTCTCCCCTGTGCTTCACTGAATGTAAAGCAACATTCTTTCCCAGCCTTGATGGCCAAGGAAACTGTCAATAGGGACCTGGAAGTACCTGGTGGCACTTGCTATGCCAGGCGTGGGCCCACAGGTGGGCAAGCAGAACCCGAGACACACGCGGGGTGTGTGGAACAACCGATTTGTCCTCTGCGCTTACCGTGCAGCCCATGGCGGCGATGCTCCATCCTCCTCCCGCCCAATCACCCGGAGAGCAAAGCAGAATGCTGACAGCCTGCTACACCCCACACTGCCATACTGACTGAGATAGGGAGCTGCCCACCTCCACACAGGGCCCAGGCCCCAGAACGAAGGACACACCCAATCAGCTTCATAGCTTGGCCCAGCACACGCCCCAGGAGATGGAAGGTCCGGCCCCTTTAAGACAGGAGCCACCTTCAAGCAAGAGTAAATAGTAAATAGAATTTAATTGCCCGACCCTCAGAGTGAAACCCCGCCTACCCAGCCCCATCAATGTCGAAGGAAAAGGTCCATAAGCTGCACATCAGGAGGCAGACCCATGTGCATGAAGTGAGATGAATAGTCTCAGCCCAGACTCCAGCCAGGCCATGTCTCCAATGCGTTTCGCTCAGCCCCTTGGAGCTTAATCATGGGGAACCCTCTGCGCCAGGCTTGGAGCATGCTGGGTGGTGTCAGCAGTAAATGGGCTGACTAAAGCCCAGGCGCCAGGAGGCAATTTCTAGTCGCCGGGACGCCTGGGATTTGTCGCGCCCCGGTGTAGAGATGTACTGTACATCCATATTACAAGGAAATGTTTAAGCAATTCAATATTCATCCCATACAATGGGGGTAGTATTCACGTAGTCCACATCTCTACATCGGGGCACGACAAATCAGTCTGGGACATGTAATAAAAAGAGCAATGTGCAGCTGTTTATGGTACATTGTGGGATGTTACATTGGTGACAACTGGTGGAGCTAAAGATGGGGCACACAATAGATCCAGATTAACCCTGAATCTATCCAAATTAAACTCTGTATATCCTCTATTCATTCTCCCTTGTTGCAATATTCTCTTTAACAATTTTTTTGTTATTTTCAGACTGGCAAGTGGCTTCCCTTATCCTTGTGTTATGTGCCACGCTTCTCTCTGGCCTGTGGTTCATTGCGAGTGTTCTGTGGATCTGCCAAGTGAAGCAGCCTCTGAAGTTCCGCAATCTGTCGTTTCTACTCATTATATCAGGTAACATTTTGAATATGAAAGGTTTAGCTACGGGAATTCTCTTAGGGGTACTTCATGCCTCCTGTACTGTAAAATGCAGCATTTTTTGGGCTAGTTCACTTGCACTTTGTTCTCTGAAGACAGAGCTGCACTCAGATCGCTCTTCGCAGAGCATTTGACAGGCGGTGAGGAGTCGCCTCCATACCACCCGCTTTAACCAGGTTCATTGCATGGGTTGCGTTAGGTGGGTGCTATGCTTGGTTAATTCCGCAGCATTTGAACAACCCAGCCGCTGCCTCTGCAACTAAAGCTGGGTTCACATACATACACTATATTACCAAAAGTATTGGGACGTCTGTCTGCCTTTACACGCACATGAAGTTTAATGGCATCCCAGTCTTAGTCCGTAGGGTTCAATATTGAGTTGGCCCACCCTTTGCAGCTACATCTTCAACTCTTCTGGGAAGGCCGTCCACAAGGGTTAGGAGTGTGTCTATGGGAATTTTTGACCATTCTTCCAGAAGCGCATTTGTGAGGTCAGGCACTGATATGGACGAGAAAGCCTGGTTCGCAGTGTCCGCTCAAATTCATCCCAAAGGTGTTGTATCGAGTTAAGGTCAGGACTCTATGCAGGCCAGTCAAGTTTCTCGACCCCAAACTCGCCTATTCATGTTTTTATGGACCTTGCTTTGTGCACTGGTGCGCAGTCATGTTGGAACAGGAAGGGGCCATCCCCAAACTGTTCCCGCAAAGTTGGGAGCATGAAATGTCCAAAATGTCTTGTTATGCCGACAACTTAAGAGTTCCCTTCACTGGAACTAAGGGGCCAAGACCAACCCCTGAAATACAACCCCACACCATAATCCCCCCCCCCCACCAAATGATTTGGATCAGTGCACAAAACAAGGTCCATAAAGACATGGATAAGTGAGTTTGGGGTGGAGGAACTTGACTGGCCTGCACAGTCTTGACCTCAACCCGATAGAACAACTTTGGAATAAATTTAGAGTGGAGACTGCGAGCCACGCCTTCATGTCCAACATCAGTGCCTGACCTCACAAATGCTCTTCTGGAAGAATGGTCAAACACTCCCATAGACACACTCCTAAACTTTGTGGACAGTCTTCCCAGAAGAGCTAAAGCTGTTACAGCTGCAAAGGGTGGGCCAACTCAATATTCAACCCTACAGACTAAGCCCTTGTACACACGGTCGGACATTCCGACAACCAAATCCGTCGGATTTTGGCTGAAAATGTTGCATACACGCAGTCGGACAAAGTTTTCAGAAAATCCGATCGTACTTAACGTGATGACGTTATTTTGTTAGGACGGGACTACGTTCAGGCTAGTAGCCAATAGCTTTGGTCTAGGAATTTGATCTGAGCATGCATGGCACTTTGTCTGATCGGAGTTCTCTACACATGATCGGACAAAGTCCGATCGGATCATGTTGTGGGAAAATTTTATAGCCCCGCTGGAAAACTTGGTCCGTCGGATACTCCGACAGAAACAGTCCGATGGAGCCCACACACAGTCGGATTATCCGACAACACGGTGCTATCGGACATTGTCCATCGGAATGTCCGACTGTGTGTAAAAGGGCTTAGACTGGGATTGCCATTAAAGTTCATGTGTGTATAAAGTCAGGCATCCCAATACTTTTGGTAATATAGTGCATATGCGGGTGCGGTTTCCACTACGTGGTTCAAGTGCAAATTTGACACTGAACCGGACTGAATAATGCAAAGGACCCTTGTTTAATACGCACTGTAACTGGCTTGCATACATGTGAACTGACTCCATTGAAAGCCTAAATGAAGGTAGCAGTTTTGGAGGGGGCAGTAAAAGTGCAGCAGTTCTGACCAGCAGTATGTTGTGCTTTCAAAGCACTGATTTAATGAGCTACAGGCTTGTGAATCAGTAGTAACGACCCCGATTGACACAACCCCCTGCTATATATGTATATTTAGTGTCTTATTTTGTATACAAATACCTTAAAGTGGTTGTAAACCCTTACAAACAACTTTGACCTACAGGTAAGCCTAGATTAAGGCTTACCTGTAGGTCCAAGAAATATCTCCTAAACCTATACGGTTTAGGAGATATTTGCCCGAAGACAGGCACCTCTGTCTACGGCGCATGCGCCGTAGACAGCGGCGCGCAGGCGCACTGAGCGCGGCATTTCCAACAACGGAGCTGCCGCGTGTGTCGGCTCCCGTGCGCATGCCCGGGAGTGACGTCATCGCGGCTTCGCCGAATGACAGCGGCGGAGACCCCACCGAGAAGATGGACGCTCCGGACTACAGGGGACAGCGGTGACTTCGCTTCCTCCTGTGTCAGGTAAGTGACACATAATGGGCTACTATGCGATGCATAGTAGTCCATTATGCTTTGCCTTTGCAGGGAATGAAAGAGGAAGTAAACTCATGAGGGTTTACTTCCTCTTTAATTATAATAGGATATTTGTACTCACTGTAAAATCATTTTTGGAGTCCATTAGGGTGACAGGAAGTCTGCGTATTGGTTTATACTACCACCTACAGGACTGGACACTTGAAAGAAAAAAAGAAAAAAATTAATTGTACGCCAGCCCAGGATAACCCCTTACTACAAGCATGCCTGAGTAGCAAAACATACAGGTATCCGTTGTGAAGATCCTCTTAAGCACAGGAAGGACGTGACTCCAGAGGCACCAAACAAACCTGTCCAGATCAACTTGCCCCAGGATGACAGACTATTGGGCACTAGAGGTCTGGAGTGAAACTTGGCAAAACAGTACTGTTTTGAAGGAGTGTCAAAAGTGGAGAAGACGATCACTCCTTGACTAAAGAGTTGAGACCTGAGATCAGTCTGAATTTTTTTTCCTAATGGAAGGAACACTATGGCCTGAGCTGTGTCCAAGACAGATCCAAGTTCTCCAAATGATGAGTCAATTACAACAATAATTTATATAGGCTTAGGATCCAGCTCAACAGTAACACCCGGACAGCCAGAGAAATGTCCAACAGAGTCCACAGCAACTGTTCCTTCAAAAGGAGGTTGCCTAAGTATCCCACAATGGGGAGGCAACATAAGTGCAACATGGCTAATACTAGGGCCAACACCTTGATGAATACCCTTGGTGCAGGCAAGAACCCAAAGTGCAGGGACATGAATTGGTAGTGCAGGAGTCATACAGCAAATTGTAATAATTATCGAAGCACTGGAAAGATGGTAAGGCAAGCATCCTTGATGTCCACAGAAGCCAAAAAGTCTCCCTGGTCGCAAGAAGGCAACAGATTTTGTGGATTTAATATGAAATTTTTAACCCTAAATAAAGACATTCAGAATTTTCAGATCCAAGATGATGCTGATGCCCCAGTAAACAGTTTGGAGTAAAACCCCCTGAAACCGTCCTGCCACAGGGAAAGAATTACGCCTTGAGCCGGAAAGCTGTAGAGGGCTAAATAGAGATCTTACAATCTGTGCTGTAAGACAGGAAGGTTGGAGGTGAAAACCCAAGGAGGTGACAGATTGTAGCCCTAGGATACCTCCTTCTGCACCCAACTGTCTGAGATGCAAGATTAGCAAATGTCCTCCCCCCACTCTGTAGTTTGAGGTGTATCTTCATGTAGAGGAAGGCTTGTCTGGAAATTTGACAAACTGAGGGCAATACCCTGTAGGAGGACTGGGAGATGAGCTTAGGCGGGTCTTGAAAGGGAGGTCAAAGGAGTGCAGAAATTAAAAATATATTTTCTAACAGTCAGGAAAGGAGAAGACTTACCAATCTGGGCCTTAGTATTCTTCCATTGAGGATGAAGGGTGATTTTGCCACCAGTAGCATCCTTATTATTATCCAAAGGCAATCCAAAGATGTTTTTTTCAGGTCAGACATCTCTACAAAAGGGTTCTGCAGTACACCACTTAAGCCAAATTAAAATGCATTTGAACCAACATGAGAGACATGCAGGAAATGAGATGAGAGGCTTCCATCAAACCACCACAGCTAAAGTTTAATGCTAAAGTCAGTCATCGGCTCCACACGTTTAATAAGAAAAGGTTCAACTGCAGCAGTGGATAGATCTCTTAAACGATTTTAACCAGCCAGACATGGTTTACCAAATGAAGGGCGCGGCCAGGGTCAGGTGAGGCGCATGACTTGCCAGAGAGAAAAGAGCTCTAGAAAGGGCTTTCAACCGCTAATTGGCTGGAGACAGGTGCCTCTACTACTGGAATACTAAATGCGTTAAAACGTGACGTAGGCTGGATCCACATTGAGGATTGACCACTTCTGTACAAAATCCTCACCAAATGGATTACAGGGCTAATAAGTGCTTGGGAGAGCAAATAAGGTACCAAAATGCTTCCAAATCTCCATAGAGCAAAAATTGTATTAAGGAAGTGAAAGGGAACATTTTGCAGACTTATGCCACGTACACACGGTCGGAATTTCGCCCATCAAAAGACAGATGAGAGCTTTTTGTCGGAAAATGCAACCGTTTGTATGCTCCATCAGAATTTTACTGGCCGAATTTCCGCCAGCAAAAGATTGAGCGCAGGTTCTCAATTTTTCCGTCTGAAATTCCAATCGTGTGTATGCAATTTTGACGCGCAAAAACTCATGCATGCTCAGATTCAGCTACGAGATGGAAGCTATTGGTACTGGCTATTGAACTTCCTTTTTCCAGCCCCGTTGTACGTGTTGTAAGTCACCGCGTTCTTTACGGTTGGAATTTAGTGTGACCGTGTGTATGCAAGACAGCTTGAGCGAAATCCCGTCGGGAAAACCATCAGAGCTTTTTCCAACCAAAATGCTGATCGTGTGTAGGGATATTAGGCATTGTAGGCAACCTCAAGGCTGGAAACAGCACTAAGGCCAATCCCCTGGTTCCGGACAAGTGTGCACTGTACACTAAAGCTGGCCATACACTGTACAAAATTTGATTAGTGGGTGGCCATCTCCTGCCTCCCACCCCACCAAAAAAAAAAGGGGGGGGGTTGCTGCTGCATCCAATCAAATGCAGCCACTGTATAGCTATTTTAATGCTGTGTACACAGGATCAAAATTTCGGCCAGCAAAAGACCGATGAGAGCTCTTCATCGGAAAATGTGACCGTATGTATGCTCCATCGGAATTTAGCTAGCCGAATTCCTGCCAGTTTTTCCGACGGAAAAACTTTCTATCGGAAATTCCGATCGTGTGTATGCAATTCTGACGCGCAAAAACTCACGCATGCTCATATTGAATTGGAGATGGAAGCTATTGGCTACTGGATATTGAACTTCCTTTTTCTAGTCCCATCGTACGTGTTGTACGTCACTGCGTTCTTGACGGTCAGAATTTGGTGTGACCATGTGTATGCAAGACAGCTTGAGCGAAATCCCGTCGGGAAAACCATCAGAGCTTTTTCTGACCAAAATTCCTATCGTGTGTACGCGGCATTACAGCTATACAGGCTTCAAAAATGGAACTGTCTAAGACTGGAGCATCTTAGTTGTTGGCTTGGAAGCCAATAGGGCTGCAGGCAAAACAGATACAGACTCTTCTAGAGGGGGCACTGGGGCCCTTGTGCTCTAAGCTGGCCCAACATTTTTCGACATCCCTTTGACAGAAGTCAATTAGATAATTACCTTCTATTCAGCAGGGGGAGGCCAGACTTTGACCAAATTCAGCCAATTAAGGTGGGACCAGCCGAATTTTAATATGCGTATTGGCCAGCTAAAGACCAAAATGGCAGAAGAGCAAGCAGTATTAACACAAGAGGAGAGAACGGACTCCAAGAGCAAAAGGCAACATGACTCCAGCCTGCAGACCTCAGCACCGTCAGTAGGCATACTGCAAGCAGCCCTAGAGCCACTGATAGAAAGCAAGTTGGATGCATCTGGTACAGCAAGACTGTGTCAAGAATCTGATGCAAGCGCATAGTAGTAAGACATTGTATAAGCTCAGGGTAAGGGACAAGTCCTCAGGTACTTAAACCCCAGACAGTTGGTAGCAGGTGAGCGTCACAAGGTCACCTTAGGCTGGCAATAGAAATAGACTGAAGTTGCACGTTGTTCTTGCAAGCAGGAGCAGCAGCGGGAATATGCTTAACGCCAAATGACCCAAAAGAGAGTATGGAGCACTCAGTGACACTCCACCCAGCAGAAAACATCTACACTGAAGCCTTGTATACACGGTACGATTGTTGGCCAACCGAGCATCTGATTTTTGTCAAAAGGGCGTGTGCCAGGATCTAGTCTTGCATACTAATGTTACACAATTGTCGTGCCGCAAACACGTTCGTAGTGACATACGAGGAATTTCAGCTCTTGAGCGCCACCCTTTGGGCCCTTTCTGCTAATTTCGTGTTTGGTGAGCATTGATTTAGAAGCATGCGTGTTTGTACTTTCGACTTTTGTGCGACGGATTTTTGTTGGCGGAAAATTGGACAACAGTTGTCAAAAGGAGCGTACCAACGGTAAGATTTTAGGACAACAATCTGCCAACAGACAATCCCCTGCCAACAGTCGAACCCTGTGTACGAGGCTTTAGTCCCACATTGTTATCTCTTGCATGGCCAAAAACATGGGAAATAAAGGCACTGACCGGCCTAATCATGGAGACAGGGAAAGCACTGAAGCAATGCCAGCAGTTCTGGAAAGCGCTCCAGAAATACACCATATTACCAAAAGTATTGGGACACCTGCCTTTACACGGTCATGAACTTTAATGTACAAGAGCGAGAAAGAGCGCACACCAGCCCTAGTGCATTAACGTTTATTAAACTTAGTAAAAAGATAAAAAAGCCAAGTATATCACTCACAAACAGCCGATTTAGTTGTTGCATTAACAGTTGAAGCCTCCACGGCTACCTCCTTCCCCGATTTCAAGCTCCCTGCAGCGGCTGATAACAGAGGTGACCAGGCACTCACTTTGCCTGCTTGCTGCAGGTACGCTATCCCTCTCTCCACGCCTCACACGCACGGACCTGTCGGTTGTGAATGGCGTCACTCGTGGCAGGGGGCGGATCTATTGGCGTGTGTGCTGACTCTAACGCTGACTTTAGCAGACTGTTTCCGTGACAACATGTTTCGGAGGTGTGGCCTCCTTCTTCAGGTGACGCCCTAGTGTGTGTTTACAATGTAAATACGCTGACACCCTCCCCACCCTCCCCGCTAGTGCCAATCACAGGGAGCTTAAGATCTGGGGGAGGGGACAAGCCCATCTACCAAACAGGAAGGGCAACATGGAAACAAAGGCAAACTCATAATTACAGATATTCTAAAGATACTCTAAAAATACTATAGTAGTGGTCACTATTGGAAGTGAATCTTTGTCTTTCAGTATATATCTGTGTATAGACCATAACAGAGTAATAGATTAATTCTACATAATAATGAAAAAGGAAAAAAAGGGGAATTAAAAAAAAAAAATAAAAAAAAAAATAATAAATAATAAAAATAAACAATGAAAATAAAAATAAAAATAAAGATAAAAATAAAAACAAAAATAAACATGAAAATCATATGAAAAAATAGAATAACACATTATGAAACATCCCAAAAGTAAACATACAGTTACGATGGTACTAGAGGGAGCCAACACTATAACAGATATATCCATAATATATATAAATATAAAGAAGAGAAAATAAAAAGTCGCCACTAGATACATAGAAAAATATATATATACATATATAGGAGAATATACATACATATAAACTATATATATATATATATATATATATATATATATATATATATATAAACCAGTAATACAAATAAAAAAAAATATATATAAAAATATCCGTATTAAAACAGCGCTCTATATAGAGTTCACTAATTTCGCAAATAATCATGCATGAGCTCTACAGTCAAAAAAAGTCCTTAATGTGCAGAAAAGGTGAGAGTAGTAGTATTTTAATCAACGTTGCGAGGTGTTCAAAGTGCTGTTGACATTTCTTCCTCCATAAATTGGGAGTGCTTCACCGCATGCAATGCATCCCCCACAGGGGGTTAAACTCACCAGACACCGTTGATAAAATCAGCTTTAACCACTTGCTTACTGGGCACTTAAACCCCCCTCAGTCCCAGACCAATTTTCAGCTTTCAGCGCTGATGCACTTTGAGTGACAATTACGCGGTCATACAACACTGTACCCAAATGAAATTTTTATCATTTTTTTCCCACAAATAGAGCTTTCTTTTGGTGGTATTTAGTTACAGCTCGGAGTTTTATTTTTTGCTAAACAAACAAAAAAAGATGCAAAAAAAAATAAAAAATAAATCATGTTTTAATAGTTTGTTATAAAATTTTGCAAACGGGTCATTTTTCTCCTTCATTGAAGTGCGCTGATTAGGCGGCACTGATAGGCTGCATTGGTGGGCACTGATGGGCTGCATTGGTGGGCACTGATGGGCTGCATTGGTGGGCACTGATAGGCTGCACTGGTGGGCACTGATAGGCATAGTTAAGGCGGCACTAATAGGCACAGATAAGGCGGCACCGATGGGCACAGATAAGGCGGCACTGATGGGCAAAGATGGGCACAGATAAGATGGCACGGATGGGTGGCACGGATAAGTGGCACGGATGGGTGGCACGGATGGGCACTGATAGGTACCACAGATAGATGGGACTGATGGGCACTGATAGGTGGCTCTGATAGGTGGCACTGCTGGGCACTGATGGGCGGCACTGCTGGGCACTGATGGGCGGCACTGCTGGGCACTGATGGGCGGCACTGGGGTGCAGCACCTTTGAGGCAGATTTTGGGTGGCACTGTGGGTGGCACTGTGGGCACTGCTGGGTGGCACTGTGGGCACTGCTGGGTGGCACTGTGGGCACTATGGGCACTGCTGGGTGGCACTGACAGGGGGGCACTTACTTTATTTCAGGATGGCACTGCGGGTGGCAGGTGGGCACTGGCAGGGGGCAGGTGTCCGCTTGAATTGCTGGCCGTGATCGGGACTGATGTCCCGAACACGGCCGCCGGCGATCGGCTTTTTTTTTTTCTCCTCGCGCTGTCAGCGCGAGGAGGAATACTAGCCGATTACCGGCTCCGTTTTATCACATGATCAGCTGTCATTGGCTGACAGCTGATCACGTGATAAGGGGTCGGGATCGACCCCTTACACGGATCGGTGATCAGGCGAGTCTCACGGACTCACCGATCACAGAGCGCGCCGCGCGCGCCCCTCAGGGGGCGCGCAGGCCGCTCGTAACCGGGACGACATCAATAGACGTAGTCCCGGAAATGTAGGTCCGCGCTAATGCCGTCATTTGGCAATAGCGCGGATCTGAAGTGGTTAAGAAGTGGTCACCCAGAAATTCTACGTCCTCACTCAGGGGTCAGGTTCACAGCAATACTCCAAGATTATCATAGAATAAAACAAAGTTTGCATATAGCATAATACCGTTTTATTTCTTTAAAAAGATTGCTCAAACACAAAAAATATCCCCATCTCAATATCTGCGTACATTAATAAAGACAGCAATAAGCATTTAAAAGTGTGTATGTTTCACCAGTGTTCCTGATCCCAGGGCCGTCCACATATGTTCCTCTGTGTACACTGTGAAGGGCTTCCTCGTTACTGGTCAGCGGTGGAACGCACACCTCACTTCCGGGAGCGTCGTGTAGGCCACGCGCTGACGCGTTTCGTCACTTCCGACTTCTACGGAGGGCGTGGCCACACGACGGCAATAGCCAGCTTATATTCCCCAGTCCGTTTTAATACAGATATTTTTATATATATATATATATATATATTTTTTTTTATTTGTATTACTGGTTTATATAATTATCATATTTTTTAACGGATGCTAGTATTGGTCGGACTGCTTGGTCATAATAGACCTGGCATACCTGTTTCCAGTTTGGTGGGTTCTATTGATATCTCATATGCAGAAATATACATAGGGATATACATTAATATATTTTTGTGAATCTGTGGTGCAGTCCTTGATTTGCGCTGAGGGGTATAGTATAGGGCGGTTTTTGAAATATACCTTTTGTTTAGATTTATATATATATATATATATATAGAAAATATATATATATGTAAAAGAATATACATTTAATAATTTTCTTTTTCCCTTTTCTCCTTTTGGAAGATCGATATGTGATTAGAAGGTTCAAAACGTTTTTTTAAAAATAAATGAATGAATAAACAATAAAAAGTTAAAAAGTTAAATAGTCTATTATGGGGGATCAGTAGGAGTGGATTTCTAGAGATATAGATTCTTCATATGGAAACAAGAACTATTTATTTGTAGCAAGTGTATACATACACACACACATACATTTATATCTGTATATGCATGCACATACATACGCACACCCCTGCATACCAGCATGCATATTATCAACTTAAACACACCTTGCATCTGGTAGACGGTATACACAGCATGTGGTTATATGAGGGCCCCAATTTCCAGCTCCTCATTTAGCCCTTCCGGCGCCATACTATTTAACGTAAAAATCCAGAAGGATTCACGTTTGCACAATCTGTCAAAACGTTCACCCTCCGGTATGGACATCGGAATGGCTTCTATACCAAACAATTCTAACCCTTTAGTGCTACCTTCATGCTTGTGTTTGGAATGGCGGGGTACACTATGTTTTTCAATTTTCTTCTCTATGAATCTCCTGTGTTCACCAAAGCGGGTCCTCATTTCGCGTACTGTCCTACCTACGTAGAGGAACCCACAGGGGCACCTTAACCCATAGATTACAAACTGTGTACTGCAACATATGAATTGTTTAATCTGAAACCTACGGCCATCCTTGCAGTTAAATGTTGTTAGTTCATGTGTAATGAATCTACATGCCTTACATTTTTTGTTTTTACATTTAAAGCTGCCTATAATATCAAAAAGCTGGGGTATGGTACGCATATTTTGGTTGTAACTTTTCACCTTTTTGATACGACTGGGGGCAATAATGCTCTTTATGTTTTTAGCGCGTCTGAACACTACCTGGGGTTTTTTTGCCCCAAAATAGGCCAATACTTTTGTACTGCTCTTTTTATGGCCCAGTGTTGGTCATTGAAGGTAGTGATAAAAGGTATATCACGCTGGTCTTTTTCCCACACGTTTTCCTTCTTGTTATCAGGAATTCCATTCATGTAGCGGTTCTTTGCTTCTTTTATTTGTTTTTCATCATATCCTTTTTCCAAGAATTTTTTGGACAATATGGCCGCCTGAGCTTCATAATCCTTAGTGTTGCTGCAGTTTCTCCGTAATCTACAAAATTGGCTATGGGGTATATTTTCTTTCCATCTGGGATGGTGGCAGCTCTTACGATGTAAATAGGAGTTGCCTGCTGTCTCTTTGAAATGTGTTTTTGACATGATGTTACCATTTTTGTCATTGCTAAGCTCAAGATCCAAAACTACCAAAGACCTGGCATCCACTACATGAGTAAAGTGAATGCCAAAGGTATTATTACAATATGAGACGAACTCTTGGACTATATCCAATGTCCCATCCCAGATGATAAGAATATCATCAATGTACCATAGTACACTAGATGTTTAGCAAATGGGTTATGTTGCCAAATACAGAATTTTTCCCAGTATCCCATAAAAAGATTGGCATAGCAGGGTGAAAAATGCGCACCCATTGCTGTGCCCGCTATCTGCCTATCAAATTTATCCTGAAAACTAAAATCATTCTTTTCTAAAGCAAACTGGATACACTGGCATATAAACTTGGACTGATTAGGGTTCATAAACTCTGCTTCAGATAGGAAGTGTTCTACTGCCCTTAATCCACCCTAATGGGGGATTGATGTGTAGAGTGAGCTGACATCCAAAGATAGCCAAAGGTACCTTGATTCCCACTTATACTGCTGTAAAGTTTCTAACACATGTGAAGAGTCTTTTATATATGCGGGGAGGGAGGTTACTAGAGGTTCTAGGAACACATCTACATACTGAGACACTCTACTAGTAATGCTATCCATACTGGCTACAATGGGTCTGCCAGGTGGACATATCGGGTCCTTATGGACCTTCGGTGTATGATAGGAATATGGCGTTTTGAAATAGTTGGTTACAAAAAAATGTTTTTCAGATTTTTGTATTAATCCTTGAGTGAAGGCTTGGTTCATCAGTGTTGTAAGTTCCTCTTTATAGCCTTGCAGAGGGTCATGTCGGAGTATCTCATAGGTAGCACTATCCGATAGGAGTCTATGTGCCTCCTTCAGGTATTCTTCCCTATCCTGGATCACAATACCGCCTCCTTTATCCGCCGTGCGGATCACCAGGTCTCTGTTTTCTTTAAATGCCAACAGCGCATCTCTCTCTTGTTTCGATAAATTGTGTATGTTCATTTTACCGTGCTGTGCCTCGCATATTTTCTTAAAATCTGTATACACCATGGCACAGAATGTTTTAATGAACTAATTTTTCACATGATGTGGGTAAAATATTGACTTTGGGCGGAATGTGGACTCAATGATCTTATTGGCATATGGTGTAGATATAAGTGCCTCCATCTCCATTCCCCCCTCCCATAATAGCTCCTCAAGGATATTTAGAGCTTCTTCTTCTGCTTTATTGCTTATAGTGTTACCGCAGACTATTTCAGAAACACTTTTTGATTCCTTCTGGGTATCACTTAGTTCACCCATAGCTATACTCCCATCCTTTTTTGGATTTTCATCTGTTTTTAAACCAAAAAAACGCCTCACCGTGATATCTCTAATATATTTATGTAAGTCCTTAAATAATTTAAAAAGATTTGCATTACTACTTGGGGCAAAATTTAGGCCTTTCTGTAAGAGACTGATCTCACCCTCTGCCAGAAAAAGGAGAAAAAGGAAAAAGAAAATTATTAAATGTATATTCTTTTACATATATATATATTTTCTATATATATATTGTTTATATGTATGTATATTCTCCTATATATGTATATATATATATTTTTCTATGTATCTAGTGGCGACTTTTTATTTTCTCTTATTTATATTTATATATATTATGGATATATCTGTTATAGTGTTGGCTCCCTCTAGTACCATCGTAACTGTATGGTTACTTTTGGGATGTTTCATAATGTGTTATTCTATTTTTTCATATGATTTTCATGTTTATTTTTATATTTATTTTCATCTTTATTTTTATTCTTATTTTTACATTTATTTTTATTTTTATCTTTATATTCATTTTTATTTTTATTTATTATTATTTTTATTTTCATTTCTTATGTTTATTTTTATTATTTATTTTTTTTATTTTTATTTTTAATTCCCCTTTTTTTCTTTTTCATTATTATGTAGAATTAATCTATTACTCTGTTATGGTCTATACACAGATATATACTGAAAGACAAAGATTCACTTCCAATAGTGACCACTACTATAGTATTTTTAGAGTATCTTTAGAATATCTGTAATTATGAGTTTGCCTTTGTTTCCATGTTGCCCTTCCTGTTTGGTAGATGGGCTTGTCCCCTCCCCCAGATCTTAAGCTCCCTGTGATTGGCACTAGCAGGGAGGGTGTCAGCGTATTTACATTGTAAACACACACTAGGGCATCACCTGAAGAAGGAGGCCACGCCTCCGAAACATGTTGTCACGGAAACAGTCTGCTAAAGTCAGCGTTAGAGTCAGCACACACGCCGATAGATCCGCCCCCCGCCGCGAGTGACGCCATTCACAGCCGGCAGGTCCGTGCGTGTGAGGCGTGGAGAGAGGGATAGCGTACCTGCAGCAAGCAGGCGAAGTGAGTGCCTGGTCACCTCTGTTATCAGCCGCTGCAGGGAGCTTGAAATCGGGGAAGGAGGTAGCCGTGGAGGCTTCAACTGTTAATGCAACAACTAAATCGGCTGTTTGTGAGTGATATACTTGGCTTTTTTATCTTTTTACTAAGTTTAATAAACGTTAATGCACTAGGGCTGGTGTGCGCTCTTTCTCACTCTTGTACTTTTTAGGACTGTCTGCCACCCAGTGGACCCAAGTAAGAGCAGCAACGCCCGGAGTGGATGTAACAAATATATATATTGTTTAGAAGTATTCTGGAGGAACTGGATAGGATGGGACAGCGCCGTGCTTGATATAGTTGCATCTTTGTATGAACTTTAATGGCATCCCAGTCTTGGTCTGTAGGGTTCAATAATGATTTGGCCCACCCTTTTCATCTATAACAGCTTCAACTGTTTTAGGAAGGCTGTCCACAAAGTTTAGGAGTCTGTCTATGGGAACATTTGGTCATTCATTCAGAAACGCATATGTGAAGTCAGACTGATATGGACAAGAAGGCCTGGCTCTCTGCTCCAATTCATCCCAAAGGTGCTCCACCAGGTTGAGGCAGGACTCTGTGAAAGCCAGTTCCTCCACCCCAAACTCGCTCATGCATATCTTTATGGACCTTGCTTCATCCACTGGTCCAAATCATTTGGTGGAGGGGGGATTATGGTGTGGGGTTGTTTTTCAAGAGTCAGGCTTGGCCCCTTAGTTCCACTGAAGGGAACTCTTAAGGCATCGGCATACCAAGACATTTTGGACAATTTCATGCTCCCAACTTTGTGGGAACATTTTGGGGATGGCCCCTTCCTGTTCCAAAATGATTGCACACCAGTGCACAAAGCAAGGTCCATAAAAACACGGAAGAGCAAGTTTGGGGTGGAGGAACTTGACTGGCCTGCACCTCAACCCAATAGAACACCTTTGGGGTGAATTACAGCAGCGACTGCGAGCCAGCCCTTCTCGTCCATATCAGGGCCTGACCTCAAAAATGCGCTTCTGAAAGAATGGTCAACCATTCTCATATGCCCCGTACACACGAGAGGGATTAAGTCTGACAGACCTCCAAAGGAGTTCCGCCGGAGTTCCGACGGAGTTCTGGCGGACTTTTCGACCGAACGGACTTGACCACACACCATCACACCAAACTCCGACGGAGTCGAACGTGATGACGTACGACTGGATTCGACGTAGGAAGTTCATAGCCAGTAGCCAATAGCTGCCCTAGCGTCGGTTTTAGTCCGTCGGAGTAGCACACACACGAGCGAATTTTTCGAAGGGGACCGGGTCCGGCGGAGTTCCGTCGGGAAAATTTGAAGCATGCTTCATTTCTAAAGTCCGTCAGACTTTTGCGAAGCTAAAGTCCGTTGCAGCCCACACACGATCGGATAGTCTGATGGACTCGGTCTGACGGACTTTGGATGTTGAAAAGTCCGCTCGTGTGTACGGGGCTATAGACACACTCCTAAACCTTGTGGACAGCCTTCCGAGAAGAGTTGAAGCTATTATAGCTGCAAAGGGTGGGCCAACTCAATATTGAACCCTACGGACTAAGACTGGGATGCATTTAAAGTTCATGTGCATGTAAAGGCAGGCGCCCCAATACTTTTGGTAATATAGTATAACTTTTACTATAACAGAGTCTGCAAAGAACATCATGTAGAAAACATTACCAGAAGGTCACTTCTAGCCATCTCGCAATGTCCAGTCCAGCAGGATCCAGATGTGGTGCTGCGGAAGAGAATGCATACCTGCTATCAAAGAGACAAAGTTCTAGCAGCCAACTAGAGAAGAGTCTTGCCATAAGAAAAGTGCCAGCAAAAAGCTAGGGGTTATAATGAGATGGCCTACAGATTTTTTTTTGTTTGCCATTGTCTAATCCTCCTGCAGTCAGGTGAATGAATTTGCGTATCCCTCAAGGGGCGAGGAAAAATCTTTAATTGTCATGCAGTCAGGACTTATAAGTCTATTTCTTCTTACAAACTAGTTTTTTCAACACACACTACCTCATTAATTGAATGGCATATCTTGAATCACAAGATCTTGCTTATCATTTTCTGAATATTAATTTTCCTATGACATGATTATGAACCAAAAAGTGCAACTCCCACCTTAAATTTCCTTGTGTCCATTGGAGTACAATGTTGCCTGCATGTGGGCAGTAAGATGAGTATTTATTTGCAATGGATATCTTATTTGGTCAAAGCATGTCTTGCTTTGGTTACTATTTTGAATAGAATAAGGAATAGTTAAAGCCTAGTCTTACACTCCCACCAACTAAAGCATAATACACACATACCCAATACAGGACTTAACCATTCCAGTTTCCTGATTTGAGAGGTTCCACACAAGCTTGCCTCCTTATCATTCAGACCAGATCCCCCCCAAACTGCAGCCTTTTTCTTTTAACCGGCCCTTGGGGCACTATTCCACCCACTGATACCAATGATGGGGCACTATTCCTCCCCACTGATACCAATGATGGGGCACTATTCCTCCCCGCTTTTACCGATGGGGCACTATTCCTCCCTACTGATACCGATGGGGCACTATTCCTCCCAACTGATAACAATGATGGGGCACTATTGCTCCCCACTGATATCAATGATGGGGCACTATTCTTCCCCACTGGCATCAATGATGGGGCGCTATTCCTCCCCATTGACATAAATGATGGGGCATTGTGACAGACTCACACGGGAGAGGGGCTTTTGGAGGGGTCTGAATGCTAGCCTCTAGCCTACCGACTATGGGCCCTGGCATTTGAGGGAGCTACAAGCATTTAGGAAGATATTCTGTTATGTAATGCAAAAGGACATTATTAAGAAGGCCATGATGGTCTCTGCATGCTTGAGACTCAGTAGACAGATGTATGTGAAAGGAATGCTGATTAATGAGATCTGGAAAAGCCAGAGTCTTTCACGCAATTGTTTATCTTGCTCATTAACACACCTTTGTCTCCTAGCAAACTATTAGAGGATGCGTTTATACTTATGTGTATTGTAAGTTGTGAGTGAGGAGACGGCAAGTTTACTCCAAAAAGGTCTCTGAGTCACCAAGTCTGGGTAAATGATTAGATAATTAGCTAATGTTCATTTAGGTTTCTGGTTACAGTTTGTATTGTCATCCTTCTATATATATTTGTATGTCATCTCAAATAAATCAGTCCATGTTCAGCAAGCAAACGAGTAGTGTCTTGTTGTTAGCGGTAGGAATATCTGATATCTATATTCATACTGGGAGGAAGCGGTATATGAAAAAAGCACTCAAGCGGAGTGTGAGACGTTTTGTCACAGGCACTATTCCTCCCACTGATACCAATGATGGGACACTATTTAGAGATCGGCCGATATTTGCCGTTTTTTAATTAATCGTCATCGGCCGATTGTGCTGATAAAAAGTCTGATTATAACTACAGCACGACTTGCAAATGACTTCTGTAATAGAAGTCAATGCAAGTTGCCTGAGTCTTCAGTGAAGACTTGTTTCCTCTCTGGGCAGTCTGCCAAGAAAAGAGCAAAGAGATACAATGTTTACACTAATGAATGAACTGAGCTCTGTGTGTAGAGTTCTCAGTTTAACCATTTAAAGACTAAATCTTTTCTGACACTTGTTGCTTACAAGTAAAAATCCTGTATTTTCTGCCAGAAAATCACTTGGAACCCCCAAAAAATATATAGATATTTTTTTGCAGAGATCCTAGGGAATAAAATAGCGGTTGTTGCAATATTTTATGTCACACGGCATTTTCAAACGCTATTTTTTTTTTTTTAATTACACTAATGATTTAAAAAAAAAAAACCCAGTAAAGTTAGCCCATTTTTTTTTGGTCCAAAAGTTTTGATTACCTGTCTTTATTTAATATTTACTATATAGTTTTTTTTAATCTAAATTATACATACAAGTAAACTGATTGGAGGTTTGTTTTGTTTAATAAATGTTTAAATGTAAGAAATTTGCTATATCACTTATTAAAGAGAAAGTAAACTCTCCCACTCTGATGCTTCTTCTTTTCATTTAGTCCATTATAATAAGTAATTATCAAAGTATAGCCACTGTAATCCAGCCCAAATCACATATTACTCACTGTTTAACCACCTCAGTACAGTGCACTTACACCCTCTTCCTGACCAGACCAATTTTCAGCTTTCAGCGCTCTGACAGTTTGAATAATTACTCAGTCATGCAACACTATACCCATATGAAACTTGCATCATTTTTTCCACACAAATAGAGCTTTCTTTTAGTGGTATTTAATCACTAGTGGGTTTTTTATTTTTTGTGCTATAAATAAAAAAAAACATAAATTTTGTGAAAAAAATGCATTTCCTGACAGGCTCCATGGCAGCATGCATGTGGGTAGCCCCGTCTCCATAATTACCCAATAGGACCCAACTCCCATAAATCTTTGCTACTAGCTGCTATCCGTGTTCCTTTTTTGTCCTCCCCCGTAGGACCAGGTGGTTTCTTTTCCCAGAACAAAACTTCACGACGATCGATCGGCCGATTGACTAAGATTTGTCCTCCGATAGGCCCTGGCTGTTAAGCAGGGTATGGAGTGTAATTGCAGAGTAGCGCTGAAGAAAGGTTCTTCTTACTTGAAGTGTACACGGTCTGTTTTCCCATTGCTATGGGTGACCATTATCTGCTGGGAGGTGCGGTGTGTCTGTTCCAGTCCGTTCAGCCAGGTGATCATTGGTGGAGTGGTGAGCTTCATGTCTAACCATGGCAGCAGTGTTTATGTGTATTTGCTCTTTGTCCTGAGTCTAGGTAGTCTTCTCTGTGCTTTTTGCGGACGCTTCCGCGTTCCAGCAAACCTCTCTCTCCTATTTCCGGGTTGCACAGGCGTTCTGCGCATGTGCCAACCCGAAGTGAAACTGAGGCTTGGTTTCCACACATGCGCGCCTCGCATCTGACGTCGGCAATGACGTCATGGGCGCCACTTTTAAAAACCTTTTGGAGCTGCCAGAGCCCTGGGACTGTTTGCAGAGGACACAGCGACTTTCCGGGGCTGACAGTGCGGCGGTTGAGGTAAGAGCATGTCCCTTAGGCTAGGGATATGTTTGCTTTTCATTTCTTATTTAAAATAAAAATAAAAATGTATTTATTTCTCTTTGGCTTGCAGTGTCTCTTTTTCCTATTGATCCATTGGGATATGGATGCCTTACTGCCTCCTAGTGGCTAGCCCGCTCATGTTAGGTAGGTTGTTAGTATCTATGTGTATATTCTGGAGAGAGTTAAGCATAGGTAGGAATGACTGTGTGTCTTTTTCTCTTTTCTGTCTGTTTTCACAGCCCTTCCGGGTCTGATCCACAGCATAATGCTTCTAGACGCAGTGGATCGCCAAAATCACACCGCCATAAATCCTCCTCAAGGTCTAGCCATCATAAGTCAAGGTCTGAACAGCGTGACAAGGATTATTCTCACCCCCTGCTGCTCACTTTAGTAAGAGGCCGGAAAAATAATGCTGGGGGTGCAGGATGCCTGTTCCATTAGACAAATCCCTATGCGATCATTGCTTCTCCAGAGCTGCAGATGAGAGGGATGGTGCAGACCAGCTCTTGGAGTCAATAGTAAGATGGGTTGTGAAGGAGTCTCTGCAGGAGAGGGAAGCGCTACATCCATGTGAATCCCCGTTGGATTTATTATGCACTCCAGCAGGAGAAAACTTATTGCAAGAGACGTGGGAATCCTCTCCACCAAGTCGCCACTCTGCTCCTATCTCAGATAGTGAATCTGACTTGGAAGATCCAGGATTAGGATTTGATTATGGACTGGTTCCCTCATTGGTCAAGGCAGTGAGAGAGGCGCTGAAGTGGGAAGACCCTATTACTTCCCCACCAAAGCAGAGGAAATTTTTTAAGCAGCTTAATAAGGAGCGACAATATTTCCCTTTCCTTTCGGTGTTCGGTGACATTATCACTGATGAATGGAGCAAGATGGATAAAAAGAGTTCCATGCAGTCAAAGATCCTGAAACTGTACCCTTTTAAGGAAGAGGATGTGAAACACCTAGAGTCAGCTCCACTGGTGGATGCAGCGCTCATGCATTTGGTGAGATATGTAACTCTTCCTTTGGAAAATACGGTATCTTTTAAAGATCCTTTGGAAAGGCGGATCGATTCAGACCTGAAAAGGATTTACCTGACATCTGGAATGGCATGCAAACCAGTACTTGCAATGGCAGCGGTCTCTAAGGCTATAGAATCCTGGGCTGATAATGTGGAAGAATTCCTGAGGGGTATTTCTATCAAAACAGCCAAAGATTCTCCTATCCAAGAAATCAGAATGGCGTCTGCTTTTTTGGGGGAGGCATCTATTGATGTTATTCGCCTGATGGCTGTTTCAGTATGCCATGCATTATGGCTCCGCCCATGGCTGGCGGATCCAGCATCTAAACATGCTTGGTGCCGTATCCCCTTTGAGGGGACATCTTTGCTTGGTAATAAGCTGGATACTGCCATATCCCGAGCCACAGGTGGGAAATCTGGGTTTCTCCCCCAGGACAGACGTCTTCAGAAACAAAAATGTCCATTTCAAAGGAGGCAGAGCTCTGATCGTGCCAGGGAAGTGCGCAGCTATAGGCCTGGTCGGGAGTTCTCAAGATCATGGAAATCCAGGCAGTCTTCCTTCAAAAACACCTCAAAAGGGGGTTCGTCTGGCAAGCAGGATTCCACTAAATCCTTTTGAAATTGGGCCCACTCAAACATGTCAGGTGGGGGCTCATCTTCTCCACTTCGGGTATGTTTGGGCAGCCTCAATTCAAGATTTTTGGACAGTCAAAACAGTATCCTCAGGTCACAAATGGGGTTTTGTCAACACCCCAAGGTTAAGATTAGTTCCCACAACTCTTCCAGGATCAGAAGAGAAGAAACAAGTCCTATTGACCTACGTGAGCTCTTTACTGGATCAAGGCACAGCCGTACCCGTTCCAGAAGACGAACGTGGCGAAGGCATCTATTCCCCTCTGTTTATGATTCGGAAGAAAAACGGCAGGTGGAGGCCGGTAATAGATATGACCCATCTCAATTCCTTTATTCGCACGGAAAAAATCAAGATGGAATCTCTGCTTACTATCCAGCAGTCAGTGCATCTGGGGGACTGGTTGATATCAATCGACTTGAAGGATGCATACTTTCACGTGCCCGTGGCAAAGGAGTTTCAACAGTTTCTCTGCTTTGCGGTAGGTGAACAGCATCTACAGTTTACATGTCTTCCCTTTTGGTTAACGAAGTCTCTGCGGGTCTTCTCCAAGGTTCTTTTAGCAGTAGTGGCCCTTCTTCGAGTCAAAGGTGTTCATCTCCACCACTATCTCGACGACCTTCTTCTGCTATCTCAGGACAGATAACTAGACTTTTGTGCTCCAAGAGCTGCTATCTCTACCCTGCAAGAGTTTGGGTGGCTTCTGAATCTAGAGAAGAGTCATCTAGATCCAACTCAATCTCTTATCTTTCTAGGGGCTCAGTTCAACACGGTGGAAGGCACCATCTCCCTCCCAGAAGAGAAGGTTGGAGTCATACAAGACAGGGCCCACGCAGCCCTTGCGTCATCTCATCTTTCTGCTCTCCAATGCCTGAAGGTGATTGGCACAATGACAGCCACCATTCCCATGGTGAAGTGGGCCCAGTGGCACACTCGTCCCTTTCAGAAGGGGTTTCTGCAGCAGTGGGATTCATCCAGCCAGAAAGCGCATATTCCTCACCCCAGTCATGAGGACTTCTCTTCTTTGGTTGCTTCACGGGAAGAATCTGCGCAACCACCATTCGATCATTCCCATCTCATGGGTCACGGTAACATCAGATGCCAGCAGTCAGGGATGGGGCGCTCATTGCCTTTCAGATGTCGCTCAGGGCAGGTGGACAAAGGGTTGTCTCCAGTTTTCTGGAGTTGAGGGCGGCCTTCCAGGCGCTTTTATCATTTCACCATCTGGTGGCGAATTCCTCGGTAATGCTAAGGTTGGACAATGCAACCGCGGTGGCTTACATAAGGAAGCAAGGGGGAACTCGCAACTGGTCCCTGTTACAGGAAGTAGAGCTGATAAGGAACTGGGCTCAGAAGAACTTGTCCAACATTTCTGCGGTCTACATCCCAGGGGTGCAGAATGTTCAGGTGGACTTCCTAACGTGTGTCGAGATGGACAACAACGAATGGTCCCTCCACAGAGAAGTATTCGAGTGGCTTCTGACATTGGGAATGTCTCCAGAGGTCGATCTGTTCACTTCCCCGTGCAATCGTAAGTTGCCCAAATATTACTCGAGGTTCAGAGATCCTCAGGCATATGGGATAGATGCTCTCACAGATCATTGGAGGTTTCAGAAAGCTTATGCCTTCCCTCCAGTTCCAGTGATTCTACAGTTCCTTTGGAGGCTCATGACAGAGAAGGTAGAGATCCTTGCAGTGATTCCATTCTGGCCCAACAGGCCTTGGTTCCCTCTGTTGCTGCTCCTCAGTTATCAAGATCCTGTTCTCCTGCCTCTCAGGCCAGATTTACTATCCCAAGGCACAATGTTACATCCGTGCCCGTCATGTCTACACGTCAGAGTATGGTTTTTGAGAGGGAAAGGCTAGAAGCTCTTGGTTGTCCGGAAGAAGCTATTCCAACCCTTCTTAATTCCAGACGGAAGAGTACTAATAGGGTATATGAGTGTATATGGTCCAGGTTTTCTTTCCATATGTCCTCCAGAGAAAATTCTTGTAATTCTCCAACAGTACAAGATATATTGAGCTTTCTCCAATCAGGCCCTGATTTACCTTTGGCAATCAGTTCATTGAGAGTGCAAGTGTCGGCCATTTCAGCTTTCATGGGAATTTCATGGGCGAATCATGCGCTAGTACAGCAATTCTTTAAGGGATTCATCAGGCTCAGACCTCAAAGAAGACCAAGGTTCCCTAAATGGGACCTCCCTTTAGTGCTGGACTTTCTTTCAAACCTTGGAAAGGATCCTATTGAGCCTCTGTCCATGAGAGACCTCACTCTCAAGACCATCTCCTTGGTAGCTATAACCTCAGCCAAGAGAATTTCAGAGATTAGGAATCTACAGTAGGTTCGGAGGAACCTTTTCTGACCTTTTTTCCGGACAGAGCAGTATTGATTCCCATGTTGGGGTCAAACCCCAAAGTAACCTCTGTCTTCCATGAGAATCAGGAAATTGTGCTTCCTACTTTCAAATCATCGGATAGTCAGGATGTTCATCCTCTGGATGTAGGACACACACTAAGACAATATTTGGAAGCTCCTTTTAGACAAATTTTCTTTTTGTTCTTCCTCATGGCAAAAACAAAGGAATGCGAGCTTCCGCCAGATCTATCTCTTCCTGGAACGTTCAGACCATCCAGAGGGCATACAGAGCAAAGGGCTTGGCTCCTCCTCCTGAGGCATTAATGGCTCATTCGACACAAAGTATCTCAATGTCGTGGGCAGCTTCTCAGAATGTCGCGCCCGAAGTTATTTGCAGAGCGGCTTCTTGGGCTTCCATTAATACATTTGTTTCCCATTATTGTGTAGAGCCAGCTGCTCTGTCTTCTGTTAATTTTGGTTTGCAAGTTTTGTCGGTTGATAATACTAAATAAACTTTAGTTCTTTGCTCAACATTTTGCCCACCCGGGTGTGTTTGGCGAGCTATTTCCCACACGTATGCTGCCATGGAGCCTATCAGGAAAATGGAAAATTTATATCAAATACTTACCGTAATTTTCCTTTCCTGATAGGCTCCATGGCAGCAAGAGTTCCCTCCCAAATGTCTGGAGTAGGCTAGTTACGGAACACGGATAGCAGCTAGGAGCAAAGATTTATGGGAGTTGGGTCCTATTGGGTAATTATGGAGGCGGGGCTACCCACCCTTATGCTGCCATGGAGCCTATCAGGAAAGGAAAATTACGGTAAGTATTTGATATAAATTTTCATTTTTTTCTTTGTTTCTGTCATAAAATTTTGCTAATTAGTAGTTTTTCTTCAGAAATTTTGGCCAAAATTGATATTGCTACATATCTTTCGTAAAAATAACCCACATTAGTGTATATTATTTTGTCTTTGTGAAAGTTATAGAGTCTACAAATTATGGTGCCAATCACTGAAAATTGATCACATCTGATCAGGTGTATCTCATTTCTTGAGACACTAACAAGTCAGGAAAGTACAAATACCCTTCAAATGACCCATTTTTAAAAAGTACACATTCCAAGGTATTAAGAAAGTAGCATGGTGAGTTTTTTAAGTTGTAATTTTTTCCCACAATTCTTTGCAAAATGAAGATTTTTTTTTTTTTTTTTTTACAAAATTGTCATATTATGAGGTTATTTCTCACACACAGCATATGCATACAAATTACACCCCAAAATACATTCTGCTACTCTTCCCGAGTATGGCGATACCACATGTGAGACTTTTACACAGCATGGCCACATACAGAGCACCAACATTGAAGTGGCACTTTCAGAAGTTCTACGAGCAAAAATGACACATCTCATTTCACAACCACCTATTACACTTTTGAAGGCCCTGGAGTACCAGGGCAATGGAATTTCCCATAAAAGTACCCAATTTTGGAACGCTAACACCCCAACATATAATCTGTGAGGCATAATGAGTCTTTTGAACGGTTCATTTTTTTCCAGAAGTT
This sequence comes from Lithobates pipiens, assembly GCF_037356315.1. Lineage (NCBI taxonomy): Eukaryota > Metazoa > Chordata > Amphibia > Anura > Ranidae > Lithobates > Lithobates pipiens. Next base: position 96,041,286 of record NW_027507685.1, on the reverse strand, counting down.
TTTGGAAAATGTGGAAAAAAATTAAAACGCATGTTTTTTTTTTTACACAAAGTTGTCAATTTATAAGATATTTCTTACACATAGCATGTATATAGCAAAAATTACACCCCAAGACACATTCTGCTACTCCTCCCAAGTATGGCGATACCACATGTGTAGGAATTTTACACAGCCTGGCCACATACAGAGGCCAAACATTGAAGTAGTACCTTCAGGCGTTCTAGGAGCATAAAGGACACATCTCATTTCATTCCTACCCATCACACTTTTGAAGGTCCTGGAGCACCAGGACAATGGAATTACCCCCAAGATGACCCCATTTTGGAAAGCAAACACCCCAACGTATATTCTATGAGGCATGGGCTGCAAATAGGTACTCGGGTACTCTGATGGGCTGCAGATAGGTACGCTGATGGGCTGGTGACAGGTACTTGAGTACTCTGATGGCCTGGTGACAGGTACTCGGGTACTCTGATGGCCTAGTGACAGGTACTCGGGTACTCTGATGGGCTGGTGACAGGTACTTGAGTACTCTGATGGCCTGGTGACAGGTACTTGAGTACTCTGTTGTCCTGGTGACAGGTACTGGGGCACTCTGATGGCCTGGTGACTGGTATTTGGGTACTCTGAAGGGCGGTGATAGGTACTCAAATGGACTGTGACAGGTACTCGGGTACTCAGATGAACTGTGACAGGTACTCGGTGGGCTGTGACAGATACTCGGGTACTCTGGTGGGCTGTGACAGGTACTCGGGTACTCTGGTGGGCCGTGACAGGTACTCGGGTACTCTGGTGGGCCATGACAGGTACTCGGGTACTCTGGTGGGCCGTGACAGGTACACGGGTACTCTGGTGGGCCGTGACAGGTACTCTGATGGGCCGTGACAGGTACTCTGATGGACTGTCACAGGTACTTGGGTACTCTGATGGACTGTGAGTGACAGGTACTATGATGGGTGGTGACAGGTCCTCTTTATGGGGGGAGGTGCAATCAGTGTGCTTGATGTGTACTGTAAGCGGTAACGAGATGTACCACAATGCCTTCCTCACACACAATCAGTGTGTGAGGAGAACCCGGTAACATCTCGTTACCGAGGTTTGCTTACATTTAGTGATCGGCTGTGAAAGGATCACAGCCGATCACGTGGGTAAACAGCCAGCCAATGGCTGTTTACCAGCGTCGGTGTTGAGCAGTGTTCCCGGGAACACGATGCCGACGATCTCACGCACGCGCCGTGCACAGTGGGGGTGGAACCATCACGTGGTAAACAGCCATGCCCAATGGTTGTTCACCCCCCTCGGTGGCAAGCAGTGTCTCCGTGACACGCCGCCACCGAAGGAACAGGGATGAGCACGCATGATAGCGCGCATTCTCTGTTTAAACGGGAGGACGTCATATGACGGCCTCCCACCACAATAGGTGCGACGCCTGGCCTTTAAAAATCTTGTTTCCAGGGGTTAGGCAGCGCTATCTTAAGTATTGTTTTCTGAGTCCACAGTGGAGCGTATTTCCGCCCTTACATTGATCACTTCCTGTACTGTTAACCAAGCCTCCTTCTCAATCCAATGTTTCTATGGAAACCCTGCTTCCCTGTTCATAGCTGACTTGTTTTATTTCATAGTATTTACTTCTACTGATTACCTAGTGTTTGCTTGTATGAGTCCTATCAGCTTCAGCTGATAAGACTGCAGTTATTTCTGTCCATGTGAGGTCACATGGTGTGTAGGAGGAAGCTCCGAGTGATTAGCAGCCTCCTGGGAATTCAGTGCTGTGTGCTGTAGGAGGTCCTGATAACAGATAGATAAGACAGAGAGTGTGCCATAAATCAGGGGAGATCTGGGCATGCTCATTGACATCATTCTTAAAGCGGGGTTCCACCCTAAAGTGGAACTTCCGCTGATCGGAACCCTCCCCCCTCAGGTGTCACAATTGGCACCTTTCAGGGGGGAGGGGGGTGGAGATACCTGTCAAAGACAGGTATTTACACCCACTTCCAGGCATAGACTCCCGTGGGAGTCTATGCTTCTTCCTGTCCTGCCGCGCTGTCTGCTGGGACACACATGGATCCCAGAGACAGCGCGGACAATTCCTATTGTGCTGCGCGACTCGCACATGCGCAGTAAGGAACCGGGAAGTGAAGCCAATTCGCTTCACTTCCTGATTCTCTCACCTAGAATGGTGGCGGCAGCAGCCGAGAGACGAGCGATCGATTGATCGGCCTCGGCTGCTGGAATCGCTGGACCCCGGGACAGGTGAGTGTCCATTTATTAAAAGTCAGCAGCTGTAGTATTTATAGCTGCTGGCTTTTAATATTTTTTTTGTAGGTGGAATCCCTCTTTAAGAACAAAAAGGATTTCAACGGTCCATCGGTTTCAACTCACACACGCTGATGGGCGGGCGTAGGACGTGAGGTCGCTGGGCGTGCCCGAGGGGAGGGGCTGACCTGCGCTACCGGGCGGCGTGTGCTCGGGGAGAGGGAGATGGGCGCCGCGTTCCCATCCGAGGAAGTGAGCGGCTCTGTCCGGAGCGAACGCGAGCACCCCCCCGCTACAACACGCCGCTTGTGCCGCATCCCGTGCTATACTCCCAGACACTGACCGGCTGAACAGAGCGCTGCGGATCGGCGGCTCTCGGATCCTCCTATACCCCCTCTCCATATTAACAAGAGGCCTGGACGGAACCCCAGACGAATACCAGGACAACATCGGCACATACATAAAGGACGGTATCGTACCTACTAAACTGTCAGAACTTAAATGTTTGTTATATGCACAGCTGTATGTTATCTGCCTGTTGAGTCTGGTGAATTGTAACCCTAGTCCAGCAAGGAAATTGCTCTAAGTATTCCAGGGCTTCATTGCCAAAGGACTCTTACGTACAGACAAGCTATTGCTTTGCCTAGGGACATTTACACGGAAAGGGCGCCTCAGTTATAAGGCACGTGTTAAGTTAAATGCGATATACTCTGAAACAATCCTGTATATCCCCCCCCAGTAGGTAAAGCTATAGCTATTGGTCTGCAGTGCTTATTCTTCCTACTCGTGATCTTCTCTCTATAAAACTATAGACATTATTATATGAATGCTCCATGGTGATTGGGAGACCAGGAATATTCCGGATAAATCAAGCGTGACAGACCTCGGGGGTGCCCCACTGTCAATGTTTTTTTTTCCTACAGGTTTACATCTCACTTACAAAGTGTAGTATAATTCAAACGAAGAGTACCCCGCAGAAATCCTCAGATATAAGCAGAATTATTGAGGCGTTGCTGTCAGGTACATTCAGCTATAACCTAGTCTCAATCCTTCTTCAGCAGGTAATATATAAATAGCTATTCGTCTTTCGTCCTAATAACATTTTCACGCACATGAATAGACCTTTCTCAGAGAGAACGAGTAGCGAAGACCAATATTGGCAAGTCATACGGACCCACCCTGGTCGGCTTTAACAAATTGAACTGAGATATTGATTCCTCTGGTGTTTTTCTCATACCCTCATACCCTTCTCTCCCTGGCGCCGTCCCATACATTTGCTGTAGGTCCCGAAATACATGCCTAATTCTATCAGTAATCTGATAATGCTAACACCGGGTGCAACATACGCCAGGTCAGCTAAGTAGATTTTTTCACATTAAGGTGAAAGGATGCCTTCATAGAAGGACCTTAAAAGCTTTGTAAGGGGCTTCAACACACAGGAGCCTCTGTGCCTTGCAAACCCGTCTCTAAATGGAGAAAACAAGGAAATAGTCCTACGAGACCAATTATAACCGCAAATTTTTGTTTACATGTTTTTATATTTTACTACAACTGGAGCAGCACTGCGTCAAAATTACGGGTAGTTCAATATTATAGGCGGGAAGTAAAACGAGAAGTGAAGAGGAGAGGGGGGGAAAGGAGAAGAACGAAGCAATCAAAAAGAAGGAGGTAAATAACCGTATAAGATACCATGAGTAAATCGGCGAATAAAGCCGCTAAAAGCGGAACTTCACGATCCTCTAAAGAGAAGGGCTTAGATACTACTATCCAACAATATTTAATGCAAGGAGGAAGTCCCAAACATACAGATACTGGCAAGAGACAACACCCTGACCAAGAACACAAAAAAGGTTTAGGTAAACATAAAGATAACACTACCGCGCACCTAAGAGAAGATATTGGGACAGAGAGTGACATGGACAACAGCAAAGCGGACGAGTCAAGGGTAATAGATCTTCCTCCAACTAAAGGAGAAATGCGGGAGATGCTCCTGAGTCTCGAAAACGCAATTAAGCTAGACATCCGTGGGCTCCGAGAGGACCTCGGAAGCCTGCTTGAGAGAGTAGAGGCCACGGAGGAACGCATTGAACAACAATCCCAGGAAGTAAGTAAAACGAAGGAGCAAGTAGAAGCAATGAGACAGGAGCAGCGGGAGATATGGTATAAACTGGAAGAACAAGAGAACCAAAGTAGAAGGAAAAACTTGCGGATTCGATCAGTCCTGGAGGAGAAGGGAGAAGATTTAAGGAAGATATTTGAAAGCATAGTCTCCGAGTGCTGTGGATACGGGAGAAAAAATCCCCCAAAAATCGACAGGATCCATAGGATAGGTAAAATACGCCAACCGGCTACAGAGAGACCCAGAGATATTATTGTAAGATTTACCTACTTCGAGGAAAAGGCAACACTCTGGAGGAAGCTCAGAGGGAAGACCATACCGCAATATAAGGGACACGAGATACAAATCTTCCCCGATTTATCACATGCGACTCTAGCGAGAAGACGGCTTATGAAGCCGCTGCTGGCAGAGATGAATGCGCGGAATGTAAAATACAGTTGGGGCTTCCCAGCATGTTTAATGGGCTTTAAAAATGGTCAAACTGTGAAGTTGAGATTTCCAGAAGATCTGGCAGATTTCTGCAAGAGATTAGATCTGTGTATTCCGGATCTCCCAGGCTGGACAGGATAGCCGCAGGACCTATCTTAATTTTGAGGAATCACGAGACAGAACCCAGTCAGGGGGGACTGGGTGGGAAGAGGGGGAAGAAGGTGACTGGGGAGGAAGGTGGGAGGAAGACAAGGGATGTTGGTACTATACCCTCTTATCCTGCCTAATTAGGAGAGGAGAGAGGAGGCGCAGGCCAAGGAGCCCAAAACCCTCAGAACAATGCGTCTGGAGATGGTATGGGCTTACACGACCATCTACCAAACAAGGGCCGGGTTTTGGCCGTACGGGGGGGGGGGAGGTAGGGGAGGGGGGTTTGGGAGGGGGTAGGAGGGGGTGGGAAGGGGGGAGGGGAGGAGGGAGGGGGAGGGGGATGTGGAGGGTGGTAAAAGGGTTTGGGTGGAAAAGTAGATCATTAGAAAAATACAATTGGTACCCGAGATATGAGAAGGGAGGTGACAGGGAAGTAAAACCTTTAGCCAAATGAATGGTATAAATTTCTTAACATATAACGTCAAGGGCTTGAACACCCCAACCAAGAGGCATAAGATCCTGGCAGAGCTTAAGCGATATGAGGCAGATGTGGTGGCCCTCCAGGAGACGCACATCTCCCTGACATCAAATATTAGATTATATTCTAAGCATTTCCCTAGTTGGTACTACAGCGATACAATATCCACAAGGAGTAGAGGGGTAGCGATAGGCTTCTCAAAAAAAACGAATTTCCAATTAGTGGATAGGATGACTGATGTGGAAGGGAGGTACCTGTTCCTGAAGGGTACATTAGACGAGATAGACTGTACTATAGTAAATATCTATGCTCCTAATGCCAATCCCATGGGGTTTTTAAAGTCGATATTAACCAAGTTAACCAAGTTTAAGAAGGGATACGTGATAATGCTAGGAGACATTAATTTTACCCTCAATCCGGGATTAGATAGCACGTCCGGGAAACAGAGGATGAGAAATGATCAACTAAGAAATATCTTGCAAAAACTATACACCAACCAGCTGGTTGATGCCTGGCGAGTTATGAATCCAAAGAGCCGAGATTACTCATTCTACTCCCTGGTACATGCGACATATTCCCGCATTGACTATATTTTTATAGACCACGGGTTATTAGATCAGGTGATTGACGCTAGCATAGGAGTAACTACTCTCTCAGACCACGCTCCCGTGAAGATCAAAATAAATAATTTAAGCAATAAGATAAGACCCTCGACATGGCGGATAAATGAAGATCTGCTATACAATGAAGAGGATAGAATTAGGATTGGCAAAGAAATTGAACAGTATTTTGCATTAAATGATACCCCGGAAATTCCAGGTCAAATAGTGTGGGAAGCACACAAAGCTTACATAAGAGGAATACTGATCGCAGTAGGGTCCAAAAAAAAAAAAAAATGAGGGAAATGGAAACCAAAAGATTAATGGATGAAATCTATAATCTAGAACAAGAGCATAAAAAAAAAGCCAGCCCCAAGGGGATAAAGCATACAAAAAATTTGCTAAAACTCGAGAGGAATTAAAAGACCATCTGGAACAAGAAGCCAGGAGGGTCTTTAACGGTCGGGACCGTAAACGATATCTCTGGGGGGATAAAACGGTTAAATACCTAGCCAAGATGGTACAAAGCGAAAAAACAAAAAATTTCATTGGCAAAATAACGAATAAAAATGGTAATATGGCATTCTCAACGAAAGCAATTGCAGAAACATTTAGGAAATATTTTGAAGAGACCTACTCAGACAGTGAGCAGAAGGCACAGGGCGTGACGCGCGCAAAGAATATTGCAGCCTTCCTAAAAAAAAATTAGACTACCCAAAATCAATACGCTGGAAAGGGAGATTCTGGATCGGCCAATTTCGGCCGAAGAAATAAACAAGGCTTTGACAAAATCAGCGCTGGGAAAAACCCCTGGACCAGACAGTTTCACAATACTTTATTATAAAATATTCAGAGAAATTTTAATACCAAAAATATGCCATTACTTTAGCGGGCTGGGCGAGAAACAAAGCATGAGCAGTGAGGGCCTAGCGGCCACAATCACACTAATTCATAAGAAAGGGAAAGACCCAGTACAATGCACTAGCTACAGGCCAATCTCACTACTCAATACAGATACAAAACTATACGCAAAGATTCTAGCGGAGCGACTAAAGCACCTGATGACGAGCCTGGTCCATTCAGATCAGGTGGGGTTTGTACCAGGGCGGGAGGGGAGAGATAACGGCCTCAGAACCCTATTGCTGCTTCAGCGGATGCGAGGGGGAGGGACCCCCAGCCTGCTTCTGTCTACAGATGCACAGAAGGCCTTTGACAGAGTGGACTGGGGGTTCATGTTTCAAACAATGGTTGAGATGGGAATGGGCCCGAAAATAATACAGAAGGTGAGAGTTCTATATAACCAACCCACTGCGCGGGTAAAAGTCAACGGTCAGGAGTCCACTAAATTCGAATTGAAACGGGGGACCAGACAGGGGTGTCCCTTGTCGCCCCTCCTGTTTGTGATTTCAATGGAACCCCTCCTCGCATCAATGCGAGAGTGTCAGGATATAATGGGGGTTAAAATTGGGAATGAGGAACATAAGCTATCTGCTTTCGCAGATGACATTCTCTTTTATATATGCAATCCCAAACGATCAATCCCAAATTTAATAAGGATATTAGAAAAATACGGTGAACTTCAAAATAAATCGATCGAAATCCGAAATATTGAATATAAATACCAACAAGATCGAGGCGCAAAAAATCCAACAGAACTGGAACTTTCCGTTGAGAAAAGAGCTTAAATATCTGCGCATAAAACTTGCTAAATCGGAGAAGAGACTCTTTCGAGTCAATTACTTGCCACTACTGAATGATATTCGGGCGGAGTGTAAGAGATGTAGTAAGGGGTCGATATCATGGCTAGGGCGAATAAACTTAGTGAAGATGATAATTTTCCCTAAAATTTGATACTGTTTTCAGATGCTACCGATAGCGTTGCCCAATGCATATTTTACTAAACTAAAATTAGTACTAAATAAATTTATATGGAAGCATAAAAAACCCAGAATAGCCTTTGCAAGTTTGAGACAACCAAAAGAGAGAGGTGGGCTGGCGATCCCGGACATCCAGATATATTACAAAGCGGTGGTCCTGTCAAGGGTGAGCGAATGGACCAAAAGGGATAATTTAGAAAAAAAGTGGGTAAAACTTGAACACGAAAGTTGTGGAGCACAATTAGGTAAACAAATATGAAATCCTCCACATGAGAGGCTGAAACTAGGGATAGGAAACAATTTAACACGTAACACTTTTCGAATATGGGACAGGGTATATAAGCACATTAATGGAAAATATAACTCACCTCTTATGGCACTTAAGGACAATAAATATTTTTTACCTGGTTGCTCGGAGATAGGAGGCAACTGGGTAAAAAAGGAAGCACAGCTTAAAGATGTAATGAAGGATGGCAATATAGCACCTTATCATGAAATAAAACAAAAAATTGACATAATGGTGATTGACGAGTGGAGGTACGGCCAGCTCTCCCGCTTTATCAACAAACTACCGCAACCGATAAGGGCAGCTGACGAATTGAGTACGGTGGAACAACTATCTATAACAAAGAACTCTAAAGGGTTAGTTTCCAGATGGTATAAGTTGCTGTTGGCAGCTGGGGAGTCGGGAATACCTCCATTCGTCAAAAAATGGGAAAGGGAATTAGGTTCACAAAAGGATAAGGTAATGTTAGGCAAAGTATTTAAATTGGTCCATGGCTCCGCCATTGATGCGAAAACCGCAGAGACAAACTATAAATGCCTGTCAAGGTGGTACTACACCCCAGATAGAAAGAGCAAATTCCAACCAGATACGGCAGGGAAATGTTGGTGTGGATGCGGGGAACTAGGTACTATGGCTCATATATGGTGGGAGTGCCCAAAAATTAAGAGGTATTGGAACCAGATTCTACGGCATATTAAAACTATAACCAGTTCTGTGGTAACCGCAGACCTATGGGCAGTCCTGTTTCATGCTACAGGGGGCAGCACGGAGCGATATAAGATGTCCTTGACCCCACATCTCTTAAATGCCGGGAAAAAATTAATTCCAAAAAAATGGCAAGAGCCGGAGGCACCTACAATATGGGAGTGGGTGGATGCCGTAGAAGGGATCTATAAGATGGAATGCTTAGAGGATAGCTCGAGGGGCAGGAGTAATAAACACACGCTGGAGAAATGGAATAGCTGGCAAGCATTTAAAAGGAGCTGGAGCACCTCAGAAGGATTACGGGTTTAAACCCAAACGGGTATAGATATGAGCAATTGTTAGGTTAAAAATGATCTACGAGTTAGGATAGGGGAGGGGGGGAGGCAGATATAGTCGGTGGGAGGGGGAAGGGGATTGGTGGGTAAGAGGGATAGTGTTTAGATAAGAGGGGAATATGTCTAGCTAGGTGAGCTTCTGTTTTGTGTACACCATGGATATATGCATTTAAAAAAAAAAAAAAAAAAAATGTTATACTGTAAAAATGCCACAATGATGTGAGTGCACAAAAGGGACGCTGAGCGTCAAGCTGAGGTTGGTCCTACGGCTACTAATCGATTTCACTGAGCTGGCAAAAAAAAAAAAAAAAGAAAAAAAAAAAAAAGAAAAATAAAAGAACAAAAAGGATTACAACAATACTAAGCAAGTAAAGGAGATATCTACAAGCAGTGTTCATTAGGTTTTTTATGCTTATTTACATTTGACAAAGTTGTGGGGGAGGGTTTACAACCACTTTAAGGCTGCTTTCACACTGGAGCGGGCAGGCGTTGACGATAAAACTCTGCTAGTTTTAGCTGTGCTATTCGCATATAACCCAGCTAGCAGCCGAGGAAGAGGTTAAATGCGCCCGTGAAGCTCCGCTGCCAAATCGCATTGCATGCGCTCCGGCAGTGATGCCCATTCATATCAATCGGCAGGAGTGATGGAGGAGTGGTGTACACCACTCCAAAGATGCTGCTTGCAGGACTTTTTTTTTAACATCCTGCCAGTGCATCGCCTCAGTTTGAAAGCACTAGGGCTTTCACACAGATTGCAGGGGAGCCATTTTGCAGGCACTTTACAGGCACTATTTTTAGCCCAAAAGCGCCTGAAAAACGCCCCAGTGGGAAAGGTGTCTGTCAAATTTAATGAGATGGGGGGGAGGGGAGGAAATCGGCATCATATATCACCCATCGGCCGCCATGATTTCTAAATATCGGCATTGGCATCGGCCAGAGAAAAACCCATATCGGTCGACCTCTAATACTATTCATCCCACTGATGCCAATGATGGGAAATGATTCCTCCCACTGACACCAATAATGGGACACTATTTCTCCCACCGATACCAATGATGAGGCACTATTCCTCCCACTGATGCCAATGATGGGATACTATTCCTCCCACTGATGCCAATGATGGGATACTATTCCTCCCACTGACACCAATGATGGGAAACTAGTCCTCCCACTGACACCAATGATGGGAAACTAGTCCTCCCACTGACACCAATGATGGGACACTATTCCTTTCACCGATACCAATGATGGGGCACTATTCCTCCCACCGATACCAATGATGGGGCACTATTCCTCCCACCAATGCCAATGATGGGGCACTATTCCTCCCACCGATACCAATGAGGGGACACTATTCCTCCCACTGATACCAATGAGGGGACACTATTCCTCCCACCGATACCAATGAGGGGACACTATTCCTCCCACTGATACCAATAATGAGGCACTGTTCCTCCCACTGACACCAAGGATGGGACACTATTCCTCCCACCAATACCAATGATGGAACACTATTCCTCCCACCGATACCAATGATGGGGCACTATTCCTCCCACTGACACCAACGATGGGGAGCTATTCTTCCCCACTAAGGCTGGATTCACACCTATGCAGTTTTAGTGCTTTTTGCATTTTGCACTACAGTCCATTTAACATAGTTTCCTATGGAACACGTTCTGTAGTGCAAATCTGCAAAACGCAAAAAGCACTAAAAATGCATAGGTGTGAATCCAGCCTAAGATCCAATAATGGGGAACTATTCCTCCTCACTTCAAAGGAGCATCGACACCAATGATGGATCTAAATTCTTCCTACCACCACTGATGGTGATGGGGCACTATTCCTCCCACTGATACCAATGATGGGCAACTGGCCGTTCCTTCCATTGACACACGGGATGGAGAAATATTCCTTCTTCCATGCGTAGTTTAAAAGGACAAGGTTGTGCTTTTTTTACTAAACCTTACCAGTATCCCACAGGAGGTCGGTCATTTACTGTGACAAAGTCACTTTGGGCAGGGGGGCCCATGGAACCCAGAATCCCTTGGGGGTGGTTGGGAGAACCTTGTTTCAGCTCCCCATGCACCCATGTGTAAGTGCCCCTGTGTCTTTAATAGATGAGCTGTGAGATTGTTGGCAAATTCCTCCAAAAGCTCTCACTGCTGATTGGCCAGTCTACCCCGCCCAAAATGCAAAGGTGGGGGAATTGTCCATATTGAGTATTAGTGTAGAGTAGTGTACCTCTGTTTTCAATAAACAGTTCATGTTCAGCAACCAAACGAGAATTGTCTTGTTCGTGGTTAGCAGTGGTTGGAATATCTGATATCTATATTCTGACTGGGAGGAAGCGGTATATGACGAAAGCACTCAAGCGGAGTGTGGGATGTTTTGTTACATTTACATCCACTGACAACCAACTCTGAGGCATTTTGTATTCCCACTCACTACTGCAACAAGAAGATTGTCAAATTCTAATGACACCAGGTCATGTTCTATTCCCACTGGCCACAGTCTGGCCTTTCTTAAAGTGTTACTAAACCCTGCAATCACTATATCTGCTCTCCGACAGTACACAGAACATGCAAATGCAATTATTTTAGTAAATATAAACTTCTAAATACCTTTTCTCATCAGCAGTATATATCAGTACTGTGACTTCTAACAGTGTTTGGTTAAAGCCTGTAGTAGTTTTCATTCTCCCATGGTCCTGAGGCTGCATAACCCCTGACTTTTTGTCTGGGCAGTGCAGACTGGACCATGCTGATCACATGCACCCTCCCAAAACACACCAAACTGAGCATGTGCAGAGTGCCTTCAAGGCTCTGTACCATCAGGAGATGGACTGGGGACAGTAGAAGAAGGGGAGGATCAGAGGAGACAGGATCAAACAGCCTTTTTACACAATGCAGATGATTAGGTTGCACAAGCATGCTTTACTGCATATACAGACTGATTTTACTGTTGTGGGTTTAGTAACATTTTAAAGGTCCCATTCACATATCAGCGTTTTATAGCTAAAAGCTCCAAAACACGAGGAGAAAAAAAAAATAAAAATCAAATATTCTCTATGGAGACGGTTTACATCTCAACTACAAGTCGCCTGAAGCTCAAAAAAAGTTCTGGAGTTTTTTTTGTAGCTCGAAATCGGTCAGGATTTAAACTTTTTTGGCGCACTTTTATTCTTATAGAAATGAATGGAAAAGTTTTTCTGCCCAAATGAAGAATATTAAATAAAAATACACCGCTAACTACAAATTATCACCATAGATAAAATGTAATACATAAATAATAATTAACCCCTAACCTTACAAAATATTACATTATTATTAGTAATAATAATAATAAAAATATAAACACCCAAACAAAATAAAAATAAAATAAGAATGTTTTTCTTTATTATGTGTTAGGGTGTTTTGTCTATTATTATTGTATTTTTTTATTTTTATTTTTTTAAGGGTAGGGGTTAATTTATTTTTAGTATCCATTTATTTGTTATTTATGTATTTATTTATTAGTAGTAAAGTAGTAGCAGTAGTAGTAGTAGTAAAAGTAGTAGATGTAGTAAAATAATAGTAGAAGTACAAGTAAAAAGGTAGCAGTAGTAGTAGTAGATTTAGAAGTTGTAGAAGTAATAGAAGTAGAAGTAGTAACATTCTAACAAAAAAATAAAATAAAATAAACCCAACGCCTAACCTAACCTTACCCCAACGAAAAATGAATAATATAAAAATAAAAGCTAAAAAAAAGCTGAAATACCTAGCAAAAAATGATGCAGAATAGTTTTTGCTATTGGCTAATAAAAAAACGTCAAAGCTCAAAAATGCTATATAAAAATGTGCAAGTTGCGCATAAAAACGTGCTATGCTCAGGTGTGCATAAAGACTAAGTCAGAAGTAAAGTGAACTCTGTTTAGAAAGTTTCAGGAGCCCTAACGTCTCGTACACACGATCGGATGTTCGGCAGGGAATTGTGTGATGACAGACTGTTTGCCTAAAATCCGACCGTCCATCAGACAATTGTCCAATTTTCGGCCAACAAATGTTGATTGGCAGGCTAGTAAATTTTTGGCGGACAACGGTCTGTTGTCAGATTTTCGTATCATGTGTACACAAGTCCGTCAAACAGAAGTCCAAACACGCATGCTCGGAATCAATGCTCACCAAACACGACATTAGCAGAAGGTGCCCAAAGGGTGGCACTCAAGAGCTGAAATTCCACGTAGTACGTCACTACGTTCGTGTTTGTTGGCCGAAAATTGTGTGCCATTTGTATTCAAGGCAAGTTCTTGGCACACGCCCTTCGGGCCAAAGTCTGACGCTCGGTTGGCCAAAAATCCGATCGTGTGTACAAGGCTTTAGACTGTAGCTGTTACCTTTGATTATGTGTTTACTAATCCTATTGTGTCTCTGAAGTTCTCTTGCAGATAAGTGCTCTCCTGCTCTTCTCACTTCTTCTGGCAGCACAATTACTCCCCCGCTCCTCCCAGTTTAGTTGGGGTTATGGACTTGGATGGGGGTCTTGCATCTTCATGCTTGGGACAGTTGTGATAAGTTGCTTGAGAACTGGCCTCTCTTTGGACTGACCCCCATTACTTCACACGTAACCTCTGAAATGAGATGGAAACACTACAAATCGCAGGGATCACTGCCTGAAGACCTCTGTAGAAAAAGCTAAAATGTGTGAACACTCAACTGCTTTATTAAATACAAATGTCAGATTTTTTTGTTCCATCCAGGAAATAAGGCAGCTCAGATTCAACGAGTTCTATGAGATTAACAGCTGTGTGTATTTCATTTAGTGCAGATATGAATTGTGGGCATTTCTCACATGTGAAGAAATGGGAAAGGAAACACTGACTGAAGCTTGCATAGGGCACATTAAAGGAGAACTCTGGTTTGGCATAGCAAAAAAACATACACGGTAAGGCCAAACGTATGTGCATACCCCTCCATATAATGAAGATCAGATGTTTCCAGTGAAGGGTACTTGCTACAGCATACAAAGACATTTTAGACCATCGTACTCTTCCAACATTGCAGCAATAGTTTGGGAAAGGTTACATTTCTGTTGCAGTATACCTGTGGCCCTGTGTACGAAGCCATTTACATAAAGATATGGTTGGGCCAGCTTGGTGCGGAGGAACTCAAGTGGACTGAGAGCCCTGACCCCAATCGTGTGGAACATTGGTAATTGCAAGCAGGTCTTCTCCCCCAACATCATAAATCTTCTTTTGCCTGAATGGCCACACATTCCCACAGACACACACCAAATCTTGTGGAAAGCCTTCCTAGAAGAATGGAGGCTGCTATAGCCACAAGGTGGGGATCCCCTTTAAAGATTGACTATCTTTAAGGAACATCTACAAATATACACACACACAGATAGAAAAATACACACATTATGATACAATATGGTGGTCTCTGAACTTCGGCCGTTGATTTACTTTTATCCAGCCCTTGGGACGCCATTTTATTCCACTGATACCAACAATGGGGCATAATTCCACCCACTAACACCAAAAAAGGGTCAGAATTTCTCCCAATGCCACCAACGATGGGACACTATTCCGTTCACTGACACCAATGATAGGGTACAGTTCCTCCCACTGATACCAACGATGGGGTGCTATTCCTTCCACTGACACCAATGATGGGGGCACTATCCTTCTCACCAACACCAATGATTGAGGACAGTTCCTTCCATTGCTACCAACGATGGGGCCCAATGACATCAATGATAGGGCACAGTTAATCCCACTGATACCAAAGATGATGCATTGATGTAGGGACCTATTTTTCTCCCAATGGCCATAGTCCAGTCCCTCTTAAAGTGAATGTAAACCCTTTCATATACTAAGTGAACAGCCTCAGATGATACACAGAGATTAAACAAATCCTCCTACCCTAGTTTTACATGTATATCTGCTGTCTTCAGCTTCATATATTCTTTAGAAAGGGCACATCGTATTAGAAAGGTTTCTTCCAGTTTCAGCAGTGGGAGGGGAGTCTGGGCATACAGGGTGTGTGAGCTGATTGGAGGAAAGGCACACACACACCCCCCCCCCCCCTTCACATAGGCAGAGGAACTTGCACAGCTATACTGTGAATAGACAAGCTCTCTGCTTATCTGTCTCCAAGCTCCCTCTCCAACACAAATTTCCAGCTACTTTTATCTCCTGTGTCGGAGAGATTGTAAGAAGTTCTCATGCTGATAACAGAGGAACTGAGCAGTAGAAAGACAAGGCACTTAGGGCTTTGGAGAGAGATAAGTAAACACTATAGATATATGCCCAAGTCAGATTTCATAAATGGGGTTTACATCCACTTTAAATCTGAAGAACTGCAAACTGGCCCTTTGTTTAGAAAGTTTGGAGACCCCAGATCTAACATACAGTTGTGTTCATAAGTTCACATACCGTGGCAGAATTTATGATTTCTTGACCATTTTTCAGAGAATACTAATGATAACACAAAAACACACTCATGGATGGCATTTGGCTGAAGCCATTTATTATCAAATCAACTGTGTTTGCTTATTTTAAATTATAATGGCAACAGAAACTACAAATGACCCTGATCAAAAGTTTACATACCCTGGTGATTTGGCATGATGGCCTGATAACATGCACACAAGTTGACACAAAGGGATTGGAATGGCTATTAAAAGTAACCATCCTCATCTGTGATCTGTTTGTTTGTAATTAGTGTGTGTGTGTGTGTGTGTGTGTGTGTGTGTGTGTGTATATACAAGCTCAATGAGTTTCTGGACTCCTGCAGACCCTTTCATCTTTCATCCAGTGCCGCACTAACATTTCTGGATTCTGAGTAACGGGGAAAGCAAAAGAATTGTCAAAGGATTTCTGGGAAAAGGTAGTTAACTGTATAAAACAGGAAAAGGGATATAAAAAGATATCCAAGGAATTGAGAATGCCAATCAGCAGTGTTTAAACTCTAATCAAGAAGAGGAAAATGAGCGGTTCTGTTGAAACCAAACCATGGTCAGGTAGACCAACTAAAATTTCAGCCATGACTGCCAGGAAAATTGTTCGGGATGCAAAGAAAAACCCACAAATAACTTCAGGTGAAATACAGAACTCTTTGAAAACATGTGGTGTGGCTTTTTCAAGATGTACACTAAGGAGGCACTTGAAGAAAGATGGGCTGCATGTTAGAGTCGCCAGAAGAAAGCCATTACTACACAAACGCCACAAAGTATCCCACTTATAATACTCCAAACAGCACAGAGACAAGCCTCAAACCTTCTGGCACAAAGTGATGAGACCAAAATTTGGCTTTTTGGCCACAACCATAAACACTACATTTGGAGAGAAGTCAACAAGACCTAAGATGAAAGGTACACCATTCCTACTGTGAAACACGGAGGTGGATCGCTGATGTTTTGGGGATGTGTGAGCTACAAAGGCACAAGAAATTTGGTCAAAACTCATGGCAAGATGAATGCAGTATGTTATCAAAAAATACTGGAGGAACATTTGCATTCATCAGCCAGGAAGGTGCCCACGGGACGTACTTGGACATTCCAACATGACAATGATCCAAAACACAAGGCCAAGTGGACCCGTCATTGGCTAGAGCAGAATAAAGTGAAGGATCTGGAGTGGCCACCTCAGTTTCCCGACCTCAATATCATTTAGCCCCTCTGGGGAGATCTCAAACGTGCCGTTTATGCAAGACAGCCCAAAAATTTACAGGAACTGGAGGCTTTTTGCCAGGAGGATTGGGCAGCTTTACCATCTGAGAAGATAAAGAGCCTCATCCACAAAAGACTTCAAGCTGTCATTGATGGTAAAGGGGACAATATACGGTATTAAGAACCAGGGTATGTAAACTTTTGATCAGGGTCATTTGGGTAGTTTCTGTTGTCAGTATAATTTAAAGACTAAACACAGTTGATTGATAATAAATGGCTTCAGCCAAACACTAACCATGAGTGAAAGAAAAGTTTGTGTTAGGCCGCGTACACACGGGCGGACTGTCTGACGGACTTGGTCCGCTGAAACGTGTTTCAGCGGACAATCCGCTCGTGTGTGGGCTTCAGCGGACTTTTTCAGCGGACAGTCTGGCGGACTAAGTCTTTCGGAATTTCCGTAATATTGTCCGTCCAAACTTGGTTTCAGCGGACAGTCTGCTCGCGAGTAGGCAAGTTGGACGGACTAAGTATGGCACATGCTCAGAAAGGATTTACACGGCCGAAGATTGCATTGCAGTGTATTGGACGTCGTATTTCTAGTCCCGTCGTACGTGCTGTACACGTCATCGCGCAAGCTTTCAGCGGACTGTCTGTTCGTCGTGTGTGGTCAAGTCCGTTCATTCAAAAGTAGGACGGACTGTCTGTCGGATTGTCTGACGGACTTAGTTGGACGGATAGTCCGCCCGTGTGTACGCGGCCTTATTCATATTCACTGAAAAATGGCCAACAAATCATAATTTCTGTCAGGGTATGTAAACTTATAAGCACAACTGTGTGCAACGACACCATAGCCTTTAGAAATAAGGGGGGGGGGGGGGGAAACAGGAAAACTTTGTTTGCAGCAACAAAGCTAAGTTCATAGCAGTGATGCAACACATTGTTCTTGTGAATGTGGATTTTAAATAAAAGAATTTGGCTAATATTTATAATTTTCTGTACTTAATATTTTCAATAAAAAAGTTTGGAAACGTGAACTGACTGAGATTTTATCTTGTTTGTGTCCCGTTGGGGGAGATTCCTCTTTACTTCCTGTAATGGAGGACAGCAGGAAGCGAGGAAGAAATCTCTACAATGCGAGGGGAATTCCCGTCTTTGAGACAAGAGGTGAGGGTGAATTGTCCAATGGAACCTTAAAGAGGAAGTAAACCCTGATGAGTTTACTTCCTCTTTTTTTCCCTGCAAAGGTAAAGCATAATGGACTACTATGCATCGCATAGTAGCCCATTATGTGTCACTTACCTGACACAGGAGCCAGCGAAGTAGCCGCTGTCCCCTGTAGTCTGCCGCATCCATCTTGCTGGTGGCGTCTCGCAGCTCCGCCGCTGTCATTCGACGAAGCCGCGATTACATCACTCCCGCGCATGCGCACAGGAGTCGACAAATGCGGCAGCTCCATTCTTGGAACTGCCGCGTTCAGTGCGCCTGCGCGCCGCTGTCTATGGCGCATGCGCCGTAGACAGCGGTGCCCGTTTTCGGGCAAATATCGCCTAAACCATATAGGTTTAGGAGATATTGCTTGGACCTACAGGTAAGCCTTAATCTAGGCTTACCTGTAGGTCAAAGTGGTTTGTAAGGGTTTACAACCACTTTAAAAGGGTTGTATAGGTTCCTCTTTTTTTTTCTCTTTTTAAAATAACAAACATGTCATACTTAACTCCACTGTGCAGTTCGTTTTGCACAGAGTGGCCCTGATCCTCGTCTTATGGGGTCCCTCGGCGGCTGTCTTGGCTCCTCCCCGTAAGAGCTAACCGCCCTCTGGGAAGTGCTCTCCCAGGGGGGTTAGCTTGCAGGCCCGCTTCCGTGTGATACTCAGCAGCCATCGCCACCAAGTGTATAACTCGGCGCCGCGTTATTGATTTGATTGACAGCAGCGGGAGCCAATGGCTGCGCTGCTATCAATCATCCAATGAAGAGCCCACAGGATCTGGGAGAAAGCAACGCGGGATCGAGCTCACGGAGATTCGGGGCTCAGGTAAGTTAAATGGGGACTGGGGAGGGCTGGAGAGTGCAAGGTGTTTTTTCACCTTAATGCATAGGATGCATTATGGTGAAAAACCATGAAGCTTTACAACCCCTTTAATCCAGCGACAACTGTAAAGCTTTGGATTTCCCATCACTCTAACAGTGGTTACTTTCCCCAGCAGAGATAAAAACAAAAATCAAAACCCAACAGGAGTGCTAAACTCTCACCATTCTATCAAAAAAAAAAAATGGTTTAGAGATATTTGAACCCCTTTACACCTAAGAGTAAAACAAATCTAAATGCCCAAGCTCAATTTTGCAACTTGACATGTGTTAGAAAAACTGTACATATCACCACAACTACTTTGTGCATCCAGGTGAATTATTCTTATTTTTCAGGAAAATCGGGCTTGCATTTGGTAGTAAATGGTTACAGTGAGGGGAAAAAAAGTATTTGATCCCTGCTGATTGTGTACGTTTGCCCACTGACAAAGAAAATGATCAGTCTATAATTTTATTGGTTGGTTTATTTTAACAGTGAGAGACAGAACAACAAAAATACCCAGAAAAACGTATTTCAAAAAAGTTCTAAATGGATTTCCTTTTTAATGAGTGAAATAAATATTTGGCCCCCTATCAATCAGCAAGATTTCTGGCTCCCGGGTCTCTTCTATACAGTTAACAAGCTGAGATTAGAAGCACTCTCTCTTAAAGGGAGTGCTCCTAATCTCAGCTTGTTACCTGTATAAAAGACACCCGTCCACAGAAGCAATCAGATTCCAATCTCTCCACCATCATCAAGACCTAAGAGATGTTCAAGGACCGGGGACCAGATTGTAGACCTAAACAAGGCTGGAATGGGCTACAAGACCATCGCCAAGCAGCTTGGTGAGAGGGAGACAACAGTTGGTGCTATTATTAACAAATGGAAGAAACACAAAATAACAGTCAAACTCCCTCGGTCTTGGGTTCCATGCAAGATCTCACCTTGTGGAGGTTCAATGAACATGAGAATGGTGAGGAATCAGCCCAGAACTACACGGGAGAATCATGTCAATGATCTCAAGGTAGCTGGGACCATAGTCACCAAGAAAACAATTGGTAACACACTAAACCGTGAAGGACTGAAATCCTGCAGCTCCCGCAAGGTCCCTCTGCTCAAGAAAGCAAATCTACAGGTCCGTCTGAAGTTTGCTAATGAACATCTGAATGATTCAGAGAAGGATTGGGAGAAAGTTTTGTGGTCAGAGGAGATCAAAATCAAATCAACTCAACGTGTTTGGAGGAGGAGGAATGCTGCTTATGACCCCAAGAACACTATCCCCATCGTCAAACAAAAAGAAGGGAATTGGGATTTAAAATTAGGCTTTTGACTGGTTAAGATAAAGATGTATTTTAAACATGGTTTAATGACATAAAAAATAGGATTTTTTGTAATCACCATAAAATCCTTTTCTCTGTAACAAAATGGGTTGTTAGCCCTATCACTAGGAGATACTAGGCAAAGTTGTAATACAACACTTCAGACCGCCATGCCTTTCTTTGGACCAGCCACCGAAACAAACAGTGAGTCTGACTTCCGAAAGGGAGCCGTGGCAGACAAGTACACCTTCAGAGCCCTAACCACATCTAGAGTGTGAAGGGCCACCTTCTTAGGGTGCTTCGGCTTCGGACACAGAGAAGGTAATACAATGTCCTCATTGATATGAAAAGCCAAGACCACTTTCAGTAGAAAGGACGGTTGCAGACGCAACACCACCTTGTCCCTGTGGATAACTAGATAGGGCGACTTGCAGGACAAGGCCGCCAGTTCCGAAACCCTCCTGGCCGATGTGAAGGCCACTAGGAAGACCACTTTCTAAGAAAGAGTCAACAAGGGAATCTCCCTGATATTTTCAAACGGCGGTCTTTGAAGCACCGACACCACCAGGTTCAAATCCCAGGGGGGCAACGGTGGACGCACCGGAGGGACTATGTGTCGTACCCCCTGGACAAAAGTACTCACTAAGGAGTGTGATGCCAGGGGTCATTGAAAAAAAGACAGCCAAGGCTGAAATTTGTCCTTTGATGGTGCTTAATGCCAATCTCTGGTCAACTCCTTGCTGGAAAAACAGCA
Organism: Lithobates pipiens; assembly: GCF_037356315.1. Lineage (NCBI taxonomy): Eukaryota > Metazoa > Chordata > Amphibia > Anura > Ranidae > Lithobates > Lithobates pipiens. The sequence goes on along the minus strand of NW_027507685.1, from coordinate 96,020,264 downwards.
GGATCCTGGATATGGCACACACATGGAGATGTAGGCCTTCCAGGTACGATGGTATATCTTCTGAGAAGAAGATTTCCATGCCCTCAACATAGTTGGAATTATAGAGTCCGACAGACCCCAGTTTCTCAACACCTGGGTCTCAAAAACCATGCTGTTATAGCCAGTGATGGTAAAGCAGGATGGAGAATTGGACCTTGAGATAGAAGGTCCTCTCACAACGGCAGTCGCCAGGGAGCGTCTGCCACCAGAAGCACCAGATCTGCATACCAAGGACACTGAGGCCAATCTGGGGAAACCAATATTACTGGGATCCCCTCGGCTTACACTCTGTGAAGCAGATGTGGCAACAGTTTCAGTGGAGGAAAGGCGTAGATCAGCTGTTACTGATCCCACGGAGCCACCAGCGCGTCTGACGCATCTGCCCACAGATCTCTTGTCCTGGACACGAATCTTGGCACCTTCTGATTGAGACGGGAGGCCAGTAGATCCACATCTGGTGTGCCCCACTTCAGGCACAGCAGCCTGAATATCTCCAGAAGCAATGCCCATTCTCCTGGGTCCAGCATCTGTCGACTCTGATAGTCTGCCTGCCAGTTCTCCACTCCCGGGATGTAAATGGACAACAGGGCCGGTACTTGTCGCTCTGCCCACGAAGTATGTGAGCGACCTCCCCTGCAGCGGCTGAGCTTCTTGTTCCCCCTTGGTGATTTATGTATGCCACAGCCATGGCATTGTCTGACTGTATCCTGATCTTGAAGTCTCATCGACCATGTGCGGAGACACAGCCTGATCGCTCTCAATTCGAGCAGATTGATCGGCAACTCGGATTCTTCCCGTCGACCAGAGGCCCTGAGCCGACTAAACTCACATCACTCCACCGCAGCCGGATAGACTGGCGTCCGTTGTGATCACCGTCCATTTCAGAGGAAGGAACGATTTTCCGGACTGAATCACCGGGGACCTCAACCACCAGATCAGTGAGTCCCTGACTGACTGGCTCACCTAGATCTGTCGATCCAGGGACAACTGAGATTTGTCCCATTTTGACAAGATCTCCTTCTGTAGAACTCTGTTGTGGAACTGGGTGTAAGGTACTGCCTCGAAGGAGGATACCACGAGTCCCAGTACTCGTATGCATAACCAGAGCGATGACCCTTTGCGGTTCATCAGTAGTTTGACCGGATCTGAGAGTCTGCAATTTGTCTGAAGGGAGAAAAACTCTCGCTTTCCTGGAGTCCAACAACAAACCTAGGTACTCCAGATGCTGGGTCGGCACAAGCACTGACTTTTTTAGGTTCAACAGCCACCCAAAATCTTGCAGGGTCTGCATGGCGATTGCCACATCCTCCTCTAATTCTGAGGCGGAAGATGCTCTCAGGAGGAGATCGTTTGGTATCACACTATCGCGATCCCATGTTGTCGCAGCAACACCAAAATTGGAGCCAGTACCTTGGTAAAGACTCGGGGGGCTGATGCCAGACCAAAGGGAAGAGCCACAAATTGGTAATGGGCTTCCCCAACTGCAAAACGCAGAAACTTTTGATGCCGAAGGCATATGGGCATGTGCAGGTATGCAACCTGGATGTCTAAGGACACCAGGAAGTCCCCTTGATGGAGCACAGCGACTACTGAGCAAACTGATTCCATTCTGAACCTCTGCACTTTTACAAAGTGATTGAGGGCTTTTAAAGTGGTGTTGCCACCAAAAAATAAAAAATTGTTTAACATTCTTAAAAAAATATATATATAAAAAACTTATTGGGAAAAAAAAAATGTACTCCTCTAATACCTGTTGCTAGGGGGTCCCTCGTAGTCTGCCTTCTTCCTTGCCCGGGCTGGTGACATCACTTCCCCTCGCGCCACACAGTCATCACGTGTCCCAGGTGACTGTGCGGCGTATCACGGCGCTCTGTGCCACTCGAACAATACGAATGACGGCGCTGCAAACGGAGCGGGGAAAGAGGGGGGACTTCGTTCCCCCACATCGCTGGCCCCTGGGACAGGTAAGTGTCCGATTATTAAAAGTCAGCAGCTGCAGTATTTGTAGCTGCTGACTTAATTTTTTTTTTTTTAGGGGCACCCCACTTTTAAGTCCAAGATTGTGGTTCCCAAGAAGGAAAGGGTACGTCCAAACAGATTTGAGTAGAATCCCTGGAAGCATTCCGAGTCCGGAACCGGTACAATCACCCCGCGATTCAGCAAATTCCTTACCACCCCCAACAGGGCCTCCCGGCGGACTGGGGATACGGGTATGCTGGAGGGGAAGAATCTGTTTGGCGGCCAAGAGAGAAACTCTATCTTGTAGCCTGTGGAAATCAGATCGCAGACCCATTGGTCGGATAACCGGGAGGACCAGCGAGCTGCAAACTCCCGAAGGTGACCCCCCACCCGAGACATGGGTGGGGGCAAATCTTCATGCGGTAGCACTTTTGTTCGCAGGCTTATTAGGCTTGCGGTTCCAAGGACGTTTTTGACCATCCGTGGGCGTCCTGTGGAGCTGGGGACATTTTGTTGAAACTCCTGTCGGAAAAGCCATTTGTGAGTGGAAAAAGAGGGCTCTTGCCTACGGCGTGGCTCTTTAGCTTTCCTGGCCTGTGGGAGTAGGGTACTCTTACCACCTGTGGCATTTTTAATAATGTAATCTAACAAGGCTCCAAAGAGCTGGTCACCAAGGAAAGGAAGATCCGTCAGGGCTTTTTTGGATGCCTGGTCAGCAGAACAGCATTTTAGCCAAATTAGGCACCACAGCACCACAGCTGACCCTGAAGCCCTGGATAACAGGGGGAAAGTATCCAGGGCCGCGTCACAGATGTACTTAAGGCCTTGCACTAGTTGGTCTGCTAGTTCCATGCAGACAAGGGAAGCCTGTTGCTCTCCCAATTCGTGGTGCAAAAGTTTTGCCCACTCAGTCAGTGTCTGCGACACAAGTGCGGATGCCAGTACAGGTCGCACGGCTGACCCCACAACCGTAAACAAGGAACGAGCCACCTCCTCTGCCTTCCTGTCCGTGCGATCCTTGAATGCAGGAGTCCCCTCAACCGGGATTGTGGTTACTTTATTTAACCTGGATACTGGGGGGTCCATGACCGGAGGAGCCGACCATTTCTTGAGAAGGCTTTCCTCAAAAGGGGTAATGCACCGCCATGTATTTGGGGCCTGAAAAGGTCCGTTGCGGGCAACCCCATTCCTTGTAAATGAACTTGTCAAAATAAATCAGATACGGGAATACCTTGGGTGAACGTGCTGGCTTTCCGGACCCAAAAGGGACCGGTACATCAGCAGATGGATCCGCTGGCTCCTGAATCTTCAGGGTATCACGCACAGCTGTGATAAGTGCGCAAATGCTTTGTCGCGCCCGGACACGGACGGGGACTCATGCTCGCTGTCCGAACGGTCCTGGTCAGCGTCAACTGACAAGACAGAGCAGGGGTCACCGGCCTCAGCAGGACTTGAGTCTGCGTCAGAGCTCTCCCCAGAGGACGGGGGGGGGGGGGGGGTGGCAAGGGCTGCTTTTTAGCACCTTTCTTCCTGCGCACCGCCTCCATCTTGGCAACGAACGAATTGAGGACAGCCGTCAGGGTGTCCATGGGGACTGTGCCACCCGCAGGTGACCCGGTTGCAATTGCCTGGATTTCGGGGGAAGAAACACCAGTTTCTGAAGCCATGCTGACCCTACCCTGTCTGCCACCCGAAGGGGACTTAGGACAGTGACATTCCCACCCTCCTTGCTGCCGCTGACTGAGGGGTTCTAACCTGACGGACTCACTGCCCTGAGGAGTTCTGCGCTGTTTACAGCAGTGCCTGTAGACCCCTAGCGCTCCCAGATGCAGAGGAACCAAAACTGTGTCGTGGCAGTCCGTCAGAACGATCGGTAAACGATCACTGAGCAATCTGAAAAACGTGCTCAGAATACATAGAAGGGTGTCCAGCGCTCAGTAATGACAAAACAGGAAGCTGAGGACACACAATAGGATTTTTAAAACAGCTTACCTGTAAAATCCTTTTCTTGGAGTACATCATAGGACACAGTCTCAAGTAATTACTTGGTGGGTTATAGGCCTACCTTCAGGTGTTGACACTGGTACAACCAATACAGGAAGTTGACTCCCCTATATAACCCCTCCTCCTTCCAGGAGCAATCAGTTTTTGTAGCCAAGCAATATAAGTAATATACTCTCACCCCATAAAACAGAGGGGCGGGTGTTCTGTGTCCTATGATGTACTCCAAGAAAAGGATTTTACAGGTAAGCTGTTTTAAAAATCGTATTTTCTTTATCGTACATCATAGGACACAGAGTCTCAAGTAATTACTTGGTGGGATGTCCCATAGCAATGCTACTTGAGGGGAGGGAGACACAACCCTGTAAGGTAACCCCCAGACCTGAGGACTTATACTGCAGCCTGCAGCACACTGCGCCCGAAGGCGATATCCTCATTCCATCTTACATGCACTTGATAAAATTTTGCAAATGCATGTACTGAAGGCCAAGTCGCGGCCTTGCAGATTTGAGACCTGGAGGCCTGGTGACGCACTGCCCAAGAAGCACCAACCACTCTGGTAGAGTGCACCTTAACTTGAAAAGGGGGAATCTTTCCCTTTAAATCATAAGTTTGAATTATAACTTGCCAAATGCACTTAGCGACAGTGGATTTTGACGCTGCCTGTCCCTTCTTAGGACCCTCATGCAGAAGAAATAAGACATCAGTCTTATGAATCGGAGCAGTTTTCTTAAATACATTTTTACTGCTCTCACTACATCAAGACAATGTAGCGACCTTTCTTCCCTGGAACAAGGTCTTGGGAAAAAACCCTGGCAGGACAATATCTTCATTCAGATGAAAGCCTGAAACCACTTTTGTCAAAAAACCTGGACGAGGGCGTAACACCACTCTGTCCTCATGAATAATCCAATATGACTCCTTACAAGAAAGAGCAGCCAATTCAGAAATCCTCCTTGCTGAGGATATAGCAAACGAAAATATCAGCTTCCTAGTCAGAAGGACTAAGGGAACATGCTGCAACGGTTCGAATGGCTGTTTTTGTAACACTGACAAAACAAAATTTAAGTCCCAAGGGCTTAAGAGTGATTTAACTGGCGGATTGATCCGCAGCACTCCTTGCATGAAACCCTGGACTAAAAAATGCATAGCAAGCAGTCTTTGAAATAAAAATTGATAAGGCTGAGACTTGGCCCTAATAGTACTCAGGGCCAACTTCATCTCTATCCTTAATTGTAGAAAGGTAAGAATTCTGCCTATGATATATTTCCGAGGGTACCAACCCTTGGACTGACACCAGGAAACATAAGCTTTCCAGGCTCTATAATATATAGCTCTAGAAGCTGGCTTCCTAGCATTAATCAAAGTAGAGGTAGCAACTGAATCGGGCAAAAGTGCATAGATCAGTAAAAACTGATCCCACAGGGTCGCCAACGCATCTGTTGCGAGTGGGTCCCCTGTCCTGGATGCAAAGTTGACTAGCTTAGTGTTGAATCTGGACGCTAGAAGGTCTACGCCCGGAGTCCCCCATCTTTGGCAAAGCCTGAAACACCTTGGGGTGAAGAGACCATTCTCCTGGGAATAACTGCCGGCGACATAGATAGTCCACCTGCCAATTCTCTACTCCCGGAATGAAAACTGACGATAGGCATGGGACATTCTCTTCTGTCCAAGTTAGAATCTGGTTCACCTCTCACTGAGCGACTCTTGGTGACCCCTTGTGATTGATATATGCCACAGCCGTGGCATTGTCGGACTGGATCCTGGCAGGACAATTCTTTAAACCTGGAGGTCCAGGTTTCTAGAGCCAGATACACTGCCGGCTATGTGGCGAGTGCTGTGTGTGTGTGGACGTTACATCCATACACAGTGCCACGTGACCTTGCAGACATGCTCCTCTGCGTTCTCAGGCCCTGCTAGGGACTCGAATGGCCAACACAAAGTAAGGTGAATGTACTATACACCTCTACAAGGGGGGAGGGGAAGGGGGGGTTCTGTCAGCAGATTTATATATATTTTTTTTTAAACCACAGAAGCATTTCCCCAATGTTACTAGGTGGAAGTGCTGGGTTGTAATTAAACCATGCAGCTAAAGCAGCTGCGTCAACCAATCAGCCACCGCCCATAGAGAAGTTTATACACATCTCTGTATTAGCAACTGCTGTATTTTTTATCACATCCCACAAGATCTATTTAAGTAATAAGCCCATCTGCTGCTGGGATCACACATGTTCTGAGACAGAGCTGCACTAAGACGCATCATAGGTAGTGTAAGTTACTCCTTATAGAGGAGACATTTATAAGGCATATAAGGTATATTGAAGGAAAAAGCAAAGCGTCTTTCCCTTACCCTGTCCTCCCTGCAGGATACTGCTGATTTAACAGACAGATCCAACTTTCATCCAGCACGGCGGGCTGCGTTTAAAAACACGCTCAAAGACTGGGGCCCTTTTAAAAGGGGTTCCGCTCCTTTGGGCCTTGTATAGCACCCCTCAGGACAATTTTAGGAAATGTAGCAAGACCAAAAAGAGTCCTGGTTCCTAGGGTCTAGCTCTCAGAGAGAAGCATTACAGGCAAAACCTCATTCTTGCATCGAGGTCCAGGTACCATCCTATGGCCTCAGTGGCGAGGATGGGTCTGATTGTGGAGGTTTCTTTAAATCCAGCATGAATCCCTCCTGGAGCTCCGCAGAGCACATCTTCACTCGTGACCAACACCTTAGACACTGGCGAAAAAACTGAGTGCTTCTGGAAGGAGGAGGGGTTATATAGGGGAGTCAACTTCCTGTATTGGTTATACCAGTGTCAACACCTGAAGGTAGGCCTATAACCCACCAAGTAATTACTTGAGACTCTGTGTCCTATGATGTACGATAAAGAAAAAGCTGCTGCTAGAGCACAAAATCAAGAAAATGGCCGCCAGTGTCCAGAATAGGGAATCACCAGGAAAATGGCCGCTTGAAGCCCAGAAGCATGCTGTCCTTTGCCCACACTGAAAATGTCCGCCAGCTGGGGAGGGGCGTGGTTTGGAGATGGCGGAGTAGGAGAGACACACGCTCGTAGAGCTCCTACCCTATACCCGTCCGCCCAGAGTTGATGCTACGGATTCAGCGCACTTAGCTCTCTCCTCCCCCCTTATACAGCAGGACACAGACGGAAGCAGTGCTCACCCTGGGATGAAGAAGAAGGGGCCTCAAAAACCGGGGTAACAGCCAGAGATAGAACGCTTTTTCCCCCACACAAGAGCCACGGTGTCCAGGAAAAAAACGACGGGAACATGTGACGCAGCAGCGGGCGGAGACAGGCCGAGTAAGTGTCTACACGAGCAGCCCGGCGGGGAGACTGGTGTGATGCAGGAGCGAGGACTGTCTACCCCCCTGGCCCAAGTGGGTATGACCCGGGGAGCACAGAGAGAGGATGCAGGGGGGGGGGGTTGGAACCCCCAGGAACATCAAGGAAATCTACTGCAGCTTATGGGGGATCCAGAGCTAAGAGCGCTCTTTCAAGCGCTCCCTACCCGTGCACATATAGAGGCAATGGCGACCCGGTTTGAAGATGCACTCCGGCGGGAGATGAAGCTAGTACAAACTGAAGTACAGCACCTATCTAAAAGACTCAAAGGAGAGGAAGATCAACAGGCATCTCTAGAGAAGCGGGTTCAACATCTGGAACAGATACAGACTGTACAAAATTCATATGTTTCTAGTATGCAGTTGCAATTAGAGGAATTCGAGGACCGCAGTCACCGCCAGAATCTTCGATTCAGGGGGATCCCTGAGGCGGTGGGATGGGACGCACTGCAGTCTACGGTCCAAGCAATTTTCCCCCCTCAGGACCTGGAGTTTGAGAGAATTCACAGAGCTCTAGGGCCCCCATCAGTAAATGCGAATAGGCCGAGAGATGTTATATGCCGATTTTATTGTTTTGTCTATAAAGAGCTAATAAGTCGTAAGGCATGTGAAGCAGGAGATATAGAGTATGAGGGAGTTATGGTGAAAGTATTGCCAGATCTATCACGTGCCACTTTACAGCGAAGGGCAATGATGCGCCCACTCTTGGACAGAATTAAATTACTAGGGTGGACTTAAAGGTGGGGATACCCAATAATCGCTGACTAGAAAGAAAAACTTGACGACCTTCATCTTGCGGCATCCGGCTGAGCTCCCAGACTTGTTTTCCTTTCTAGAAGTGGAGGCTTTTGAGATAAGATAGTAGTCTCCATAATTGATAGAGGGATATGGAGTAAGACCCCCCTCTATTTGAAGAGAATTTTTTGGATCTCCTTGGGGGTTTGATTTATATTGTTTTTTTTTTTTTCTTCCTTTTTTTTTTCTCCCCTCTCCCTTTTGTGGAATAGCCCTTAGAAAATAAGTATAAGGCTTGGTATTAAGAGAGAGTCATTAGATCCCTCCCCCCCCCCTATTTTTTTTTCGGTATCACAGATGTTGAGGTGTAGTTGTGTGTGTGTTTTTTCTTTTTTCTTGGGTTCTCCCTTTTTGCCTAACTTAAAACACTACAGTTATCTAGTGAGCTTAATTTTAAATATAAAGATGTAAAGTGGAGTTCATATGCATGCGTGCCACAGATTAATAGGGCGCCCCCTCCCTTTTTTTTTTTTTTTTGGAACGTGGTTATTAAGCACAAATTTTATTTTTTATTTTTTGTTATAGAATGTATACCTGGGCACTATAGGCACTGATGGTATGGAATTTTTTTTTCTAAGGGGGGGGGGGGGGGGGGGGCGAGGGCTCAGACTAAAGCTGATACAAAGATCTATATAAAGTATAAAAGATGAAACAAAATAAAAACATAGGTAGGTTTAGGATAAGGGATGGGAGGGAGAGATATATAATATTGACAAGGTAATAAATAAATAGAGTGCTGATCTCATTGAAATTAGAGAAGCAGACAGCCGGTGCAGGGCCCCCCCCTCTGTCTCCAAACACCCCACCCTTAATAATCAGGCACGGGGAATAGGTTGAGTGAAGAAAACACCTATCAGGAGAGATCCACCATATTGCGGGAAGTAACTTAATTTTTCTTTTTTTTTCTCCTCTTTCAATAATGTGGCACTAGGAAGTTATTCACTTATATAGACACTGACTGAAATAGGGGTGGGATAAGGGCACATATAATGTATTTAATATTGCCAATTAAGAGGTTAAGGTGTATACAGAAGGAAAGAGGAATAGAAGGAGGGGGGGAGATGGGGATAACTATAAGAAAGATGATATGGGGGGGGGGGGTACACCATTTAATTTTTTGGTTGGGTATGTTCTTGTGACGAGGTGGATCTGAGGAAGTCAAATAGAAGAGCTAGGAGTTTCAGTAGGATAAGAAGAGTGATGTTAAGGAAAGGGATGCCGCAATGATTATAAAGGACTAACATTGTTGGAGATAGAAATTTGGTTTATGGGGGGAAAGGGGAGGGAAGTGGGGGTGAAATAAAACTAATGGAAAGGTAAATATAGGAGGGAGAAAGGAGATAGAGGGGACAAGAAGACGAGGAATTGGTCTTGGAATAGGAACTATGAAACAATTAAGAGAATAGAGGGGGGGGGGGGGGGGGGGAAGGGGAGGAGAGATGAAGAAAGGAGAAGGGGGGGAAAAGAAGGAAGACAGCAAAGATAACTTTCTGGAACTAATCTCCTCTTTACGAAACAGAAAGCGCAGAGTAAGTAGGAGGAGGGAAATAGGCTGATGCGGGTGAGAGGATATAGGAGTGGAGCACTCTGGCCGATTCAAGCCAAGCCCCTAATTAGGTCTGCACCCACGTTAACCATATGTTTAGAGGTTCAGTTGTGGGTGCCTCCCTTAGGGGTCGGTAGGAAGGGGGCAGGATAGGGGCGGATTAGAAGAAGGGTGGGTTTTTTTTTCTCTTCCTCTCTCCTCCTTAAGGGTAACCTCCATAAATGCGAAAGGACTTAATGTACCGGAGAAACGGAGGATGCTCCTCAATGAGTTAAAGCGGTCCTGTACGGATGTGGCCTTCATACAGGAAGAAAACTTTAAGATGGGTGGACTTCCGTATCTCCAGAATAGATTCTTTCCCTGTGCATACCATGCACAGAATCAAATATCAAAGTCTAGGGAGGCATCCATTTTAATTTCCAACCGGATACCCTGGGCCCTCACGGATAGTTGGTTGGATGTGAATGGACGCTTCCTATTTTTAAAAGGACAAACTGGGAGTGTAAAAGTTACACTGGCTACGGTGCATGCACCAAATACACATCAAGATATCTTTATAAGTAAAACTTTGACTAAATTAACAGAATTTGCAGAAGGGAAAATGATTTTAGGTGGAGATTTCAATTTACCGTTAGACCCTAAGGTAGATAGGTCATAGGGATTTTCTTCATCTCCAGGGGCACCAGGGGGAATATCATGCGGAAGTTGCAGGAGATGCAGTTGGTGGATGCATGGCGGTTGTTACAGGCAGGAGAAAGACTGTACATTTTTTTCCAACCCACATCAACTATACTCCCGCATTGATCTCTTCCTGGTACCACATTACTTACTACTGTCAGTACACGAGGTGACGATAGGAAATATAACATGGTCAGATCATGCACCAGTGACACTCCAGATATCCCTGTCGTGCTTGGCTCCCTCCCCGGGGTGGCGATGGTGACTAAATTAAAGCTTGCTGCAGATTCCGGAAATACAGGAAGATGTAGCAAAAGAAATGGAAGCATATTTCCGGATGAACGACACCCCGGGGAGTGACCCGGGCATGCTATGGGAGGCACATAAGGCTGTAATGAGGAGTGTTGATTAAACATGGTTCTCGATTAAAGAAAGTACAGGAAGCGCAGATAGTAAAATTGGCAGAAGAAATCCAGAACCTGGAAGCACACAATAAGAGTACAGACTTTATCCATAGGAAATGAGCTGGCACATCTGAGGAGACAATTGACTGATCTCCTTCGATTTAAAGCTAAAGTAGCAATTCAGTCAGGTAGGAGAGTAACGTACGAATTAGGAGATAAATGTAGTAAAGTATTAGCAGGGAAGCTTAAAGAACAGGGGAGGACAATATATATCCCCCATATAAAGGGAGAAAATGGACAATTGATTTCCCTACCTAAAGATATAGCTAAGAGATTTGGAGAATACTACTCTTCTCTATATAATCTGACACCAACTTCTGTACCTCGGGTTAAAATGGAAGAATATCTCTCCTCAGCACGCCTGTCTAGGCTATCCTCCCTGGAGCGTAGAAGTTTGGAAGCCCCTATAACGTTAGAGGAATTAAGTGCAGTGATAAATACAGTCAAACGGGAAGGCGCCGGGGCCAGATGGATTTACAATTCAATATTATAAGAACTTTTTCCCAACTCTAGGTATACATATATGGCTGTCCTCCCCCCGGATGCACTTAGGGCACATATCTCGGTAATACCAAAAGAAGGGAAAGATCCCGTTAAATGCGGGAGCTACCGCCCAATTTCACTGCTGAATATAGATCTAAAGCTTTTTACCAAACTGCTGGCATTTTGCCTCCAGCCGCTATTAAACCAGTTGATACACCGGGATCAAGTGGGGTTTATTCCTACCCGGGAAGCGAGAGACAACACTGTTAAGGTACTCAACCTTGTCCATTATGCTAATCATACAAAAACTCCCTCTATCTTTCGGAGTACTGACGCATAAAAAGCGTTTGATAGGGTTAGTTGGTGTTTTATGTTCAAAGTGTTGAGGCATATGGGTTTGGGAGAGCATATATTAACCACCTTCAGACCGGACCATTTTGCTGGTAAATGACCAGAGGTCTTTTTACAATTTGGCACTGCGCTGCTTTAACTGGTAATTGCGCGGTCATGCAATGTTGTACCCAAACAAAATTTGCGTCCTTTTCTTCCCACAAATAGAGCTTTCTTTTGATGGTATTTGATTGCCTCTGCGATTTTTATTTTTTGCGATATAAACGTAAAAAGACCGCAAATTTTGAAAAAAAAATGATATTTTCTACTTTTTGTTATTAGAAAAATCCAATAAACTCAATTTTAGTCATACATTTAGGCCAAAATGTATTCAGCCACATGTCTTTGGTAAAAAAAAGTCAATAATTGTATATTTATTGGTTTGCGCAAAAGTTGTCACATCTACAAACTAAGGTACGTTTTCTGGAATTTACGCAGCTTTTAGTTTACGACTGCCTATCTCATTTCTTGAGGTGCTAAAATGGCAGGGCAGTACAAAACCCCCCCAAATGACCCCATTTTGGAAAGTAGACACCCTAAGGAAATTGATAAGTGGCATGTTGAGCCCATTGAATATTTTATTTTTTTGCCTCAAGCGATTGAATAATGACAAAAAAAAAATTTTTTTTTTTTTTTTACACAAAGTTGTCACTAAATGATATATTGCTCACACATGCTATGGGCATATGTGAAATGACACCCCAAAATAAATTCTGCTGCTTCTCCTGAGTACGGGGATACCACATATGTGGGACTTTTTGGGAGCCTAGCCGCGTACGGGGCCCCGAAAACCAAGCACCGCCTTCAGGCTTTCTAAGGGCGTAAATTTTTGATTTCACTTCTCACTACCTATTACAGTTTTGAAGGCCATAAAATGCCAAGATGGCACAAAACCCCCACAAATGACCCCATTTTAGAAAGTAGACACCCCAAGCTATTTGCTGAGAGGCATTTTGAGTCCATGGAATATTTTATATTTGCCACAAGTTGCGGGAAAATTACAAACTTTAATTTTTTTTTATTTTTTTTTCACAAAGTTGTCACTAAATGATATATTGCTCACACATGCTATGGGCATATGTGAAATGACACCCCAAAATAAATTCTGCTGCTTCTCCTGAGTACGGGGATACCACATATGTGGGACTTTTTGGGAGCCTAGCCGCGTACGGGGCCCCGAAAGCCAAGAACCGCCTTCAGGTTTTCTAAGGGCGTAAATATTTGACTTCACTCCTCACTACCTATTACAGTTTTGAAGGCCATAAAATGCCAAGATGGCACAAAACCCCCACAAATGACCCCATTTTAGAAAGTAGACACCCCAAGCTATTTGCTGAGAGGCATGTTGAGTCCATGGAATATTTTATATTTTGCCACAAGTTGCGGGAAAATTACAAACTTTTTTTTTTTTTTTTTTTCAAAGTTGTCACTAAATGATATATTGCTCACGCATGCCATGGGCATATGTGAAATGACACCCCAAAATAAATCATGCTGCTTCTCCTGAGTACGGGGATACCACATATGTGGGACTTTTTGGGAGCCTAGCCGCGTACGGGGCCCCGAAAACCAAGCACCGCCTTCAGGCTTTCTAAGGGCGTTACAGTTTTGAAGGCCATAAAATGCCAAGATGGCACAAACCCCCCCCAAATGACCCCATTTTGGAAAGTAGACACCCCTAAATTTAGGGGTACACTAGTGAGACTAGGTAATAAATGGCGGGTGCCCTGAAACTATAAAAAAAATAACTAACCAACCAGCGTCACCTGTAACAGTTATATGGTGATCACTGGTGAAAGGGTTAACTAGGGGGCAATCAGGGGGCTTTATGTAGTATATGGGGGTCCCTGGCGCTATAAAAAGCTGCGGCGAACCTAAATACCTACCTGCCTAACAAGCGTCACCTGTGACACTAATACAGTGATCAGAAAAACGATCGCTTATTAGGCTGGGTTCACACTGGAGCGATGCGGGAACGCCACGAATCCGCGGCGGGTTCCCGCATCACATGGGAGTGTCAGTGAAATGTTAATGACACCCCCAGATCAGTTCGCATATCGCAGTGCGATCTGCAAACTCGGATCGCATGGTGTGAACACCCATGCGATCCGATTCTGCTGCGGACCAAAAAAAGGGTCCCATGCGAGTTTGCGGCGGGTGCGACACGAATTCAGCCATACTATCTGTATGGCTGAACTCGAATCGCACAGAGATCGGATGTGATTTGCACTGCAGTGCGGTGCGAATCACATCCGTTCTCATAAACCGCTGCAATGTGAACCCAGCCTTAGTGACACTGGCGACGGGGGGTGATCACGGGGTTAAACCTTTATTGGGGGGGTTGGGGGGGTACCTTAGAACTAAAGGGGGCTAACCCTAACAGTTATTACAGTCACAAATGACACCCGCCGGGTGATCAGGGGGTTAAACCTTTATTAGGTAATAAATGGCGGGTGCCCTGAAACTATAAAAAAATAACTAACCAACCAGCGTCACCTGTAACAGTTATATGGTGATCACTGGTGAAAGGGTTAACTAGGGGGCAATCAGGGGGCTTTATGCGGTAGTATATGGGGGTCCCTGGCGCTATAAAAAGCTGCGGCGAACCTAAATACCTACCTGCCTAACAAACGGCACCTGTGACACTAATACAGCGATCAGAAAAACTATCGCTTATTAGGCTGGGTTCACACTGGAGCGATGCGGGAACGCCATGAATCCGCGGCGGGTTCCCGCATCGCATGCCTCCCGGCGGCAGTTCACACTGCCCTATGCGAACTGCTGGGAGTGTCAGTGAAATGTTAATGACACCCCCAGATCAGTTCGCATATCGCAGTGCGATCTGCAAACTCGGATCGCATGGTGTGAACACCCATGCGATCCGATTCTGCTGCGGGCCAAAAAAAGGGTCCCGTGCGAATTTGCGGCGGGTGCGACACGAATTCAGCCATACTATCTGTATGGCTGAACTCGAATCGCACAGAGATCGGATGTGATTTGCACTGCAGTGCGGTGCGAATCACATTCGTTCTCATAAACCGCTGCAATGTGAACCCAGCCTTAGTGACACTGGCGACGAGGGGTGATCACAGGGTTAAACCTTTATTGGGGGGGTTAGGGGGGGCACATTAGAACTAAAGGGGGCTAACCCTAACTGCCCTAACAGTTACTACAGTCACAAATGACACCAATGCAAAAAAAAAAAAAAAAAAAAAAAAGCAATTGGTGTCACTGTGACTGGGGGGGCAGGGGTAATTGGGGGGTGATCGGGGGTAAAGGGGGGGTGTGAGTGTGCCTGGCATGTTCTACTGTATGTGGGGTGTGTTGGTGCAACTCACCGAACCTCTCTCCTCGGTGCCGGAACGAAAACTACCGACACGGAGGAGAGAATACATCACTTCCTCTCCTGTGTTTACATTACAGGAGAGGAAGTGATGTCACCGGACATTTTCATTCGCCGGGAGCGATCGAGAGGGGGTGGCCATGAATGAATGGCCGTCCCCTTGTCCGGGATCGCTCCCGAACGAATACCGACCGCCGCAGGCACCGGGCGGGGGCCCGATCGGGCCCCCGACCGGCGGGCAGGCAAGGACGTACATGTAAGCCCTTATGCCTGCCCGTGCCATTCTGCCGACGTACATCGGCGTGCGGCGGTCGGCAAGTGGTTAAAATGGATATCTGGGGTATACACTTCCCCTCAGGCCCTGGTTAAAGTTAATGGGGTATTCTCGGAGCCGATTAAAATATCAAATGGAATGCGACAGGGATGTCCACTTTCCCCCATGCTATTTGCCCTTTTGTTAGAACCATTACTGAATAAAATCAGACAAAATCCAGACATCTGGGGTCTCCAACTAGGAGACTGCAACTATAAAATCTCTGCATACACAGACGATTTGTTGTTTTCTCTAGCCAGTCCACATGTTTCATTGCCAAATTTAATGAAGGAAGTTGAAGAGTATGGAGCATTAGCGAACTTTAAAATCAACTATGCGAAATCAGAGGCAATGGGGGTGGCTCTTTCCTCGGTGAAACAACAAATCTTACAACCGAACTTCAACTTTAAATGGGTAGGGGCGGCCTTAATATATCTGGGCACATGTATCCCAGCAAGGATAGAGGAGACCTTCAAGATGAATTTCCCCCCATTACTTAAGGCAGTTGGAAGCCTATTAGAGAAATGGCAACATGGATTGCACTCATGGTTTGGCCGCTGTAATTCTATTAAAATGAGCATCCTGCCAAAATTTTTGTATTTACTTCAGGCCCTACTGATAGAGATTCCATCTGCCTTTTTTCGTCAAGTAGACAGGCTTTTCACAAAATGTATTTGGTCAAGTAAGCTACCAAGGATTAGTCGGATGATTATTCCAAAAAGATATGGCGGCCTAGCAGTTCCAGATTTATCTAAATACTATAAGGCAGTACACATTGGTAGGATTATTGATTGGTGTAGGCACACAGAATTTAAACTGTGGACAGAACTAGAACAAGACTTGAGTACAGTACCCCTACGGAGGTTGATTTGGTGTTATGCAGTACTACCGGCTTTTCTGAAAAAAACATTAGTCAGAACCCCAAATTCTCGTCAACACAATCCCCACTGTTTCCAATACTGGGTAACCCTAGTTTTGGACCAGGGATGGAGAGAAAGGCATTTAAGAGACTTTGGAAAAAGGGTTATACCCAGGTATCACATTTTCTGCAGTCTGACTCTTTGCCTACAGTGACCTCACTGACACAACAGGGGGGTCTATTTGAAATTATTGGCAGGCATTGCAGCTTCATCACTTTTTTGAGTCACTGGGACCATTGACAAATTATAGACAAGACCTGACAAGGTTTGAACTATACTGTGAAGAGAAGGAGCCCCTCTCTCAAACAATATCAAAGATATACATGATGCTAACTGCCCCCCCCCCCCCCCCCAATAACTATGAGATGCCAGGATTCCTAAAGTGGGAAAGGGCCCTTAATAGGACATTTTCACCAGACCAACGTGTTGACGAGTTGGTATTACACCCCGTTGAAGCTTCATAGGTTCTTTCCTGAAGCTTCAGATCAATGTTGGAGATGCAATGGGGAACAGGGGACTTTATACCATATATTTTGGACTTGTCCTAGGATCAGACAATATTGGAAGGAAGTACAAAAGATTGCTCAAAAATTTACCGAATACCCAATATTGGATGATCCGGCCCTCTTCCTGTTGCATCTCTCACATATTCCACTACATATAAGAACTCGGTACTATGTCATCTGGTTAATGAGGCCAAGGCGTGTATCACCTGATGCTGGAAAGACCCTAAGCCACCTACGATAGCAATGTGGTTAAATAAGGTTAGAAAGGTGGGGGCCATAGAATATCTGGTACACTCGGCCCAGGATAGGAATGAGCAATATGTTAGGGTCTGGACAATATGGAATGTTTTTGTTTATTCAGAAGAGGGGAGAAGACTGATGGGGAACAGGGAAGGATAATGAATCCGCTACGCATTGGAATCTAACAACAAAATAACAATATGGAGGCCCCCGACCCTCCTCAGGGAAGGGGGGGGGGAGGAGAAGAGGCAGGGAGTAGAGGAAATGTAATACATTTTTTATTTTTTTGGTTGGGGGGGTGGAAATATTGGGAAGGATAAAAATAAAAGGAGGAATGAATCCCACCTAATAGAATAGGAGATGAAGGAAAATCATGGGTAGGTTATAGAACAGTAGTATAATGTTTATTATAGATATTTCAAGTATTAAAAACAGAAAAACATGAATATCCTTCCTAAATTAAGAGGGGCTGGGAATTGATCAATGTTTGTATGTGAATATATAATGAAATGTAATGTAATACTTTGACCTCCTTTGAATATAAATAAAGAATATATATAAAAAAAAGAAAATGGCCGCCAGCCAGCGCCCTGAGAGACAGAGACAAACACGTGGCAGAGACACAGCGCTGTACCGACACACAGGCAAACCTGACAGGCACCTCCCGGGAGTTAAGCACTCAGGATCCAGGCACCCCCAGTCAGCCAGAACCCAGGTGAGAGCCCAGGGGCACACACACCGCTCAGGAGGGGGATATAAGGACAGGGAAGAGAAGAGAGGGGGGTGAGGGAGCCCCCGAATCGACCTCCCAGGGAATGCCCAGCTTCTCAACCCTGCTGAGACAGGGAGAGCCGTACTTACCAGTCCTAAAGAGCTGGGAGACATTCCATTGTAGACTAACTCCTGATCAGTACAGGGAAGGCTACTGGCCCGGCATACTGTGACGCCGGTCATATGTATGCCCCGGAGCATAAAAGCTCACCGACCACCTCTGGAGCTGAGGTATGTCGTGGCCTGCCGAGCCGTAGCTGCGACCTGCACACGCTTGATGGTCGAACTGGGGAGACTACAAGGATAAGTGAACCAGCCCATCACCCAGCCGGCTGTTGATAGAAGATCACAGGATCATTCATCCTGCGCAAAAAGCAAAGCTTCTCCATAAAAAAAAAAAAAAAACAGACCTATGGGCCCGCAGGGTTCCTAGGTCTATCTCCTTCACTAGGCAAAATAAAACAGGCTGCTAGTGTAGGGTGTGGGGATTGTAGCCTGAGGGACCGCGTTTACAGTTCTGAAGTGTTGTATTGCAACTTTGCCTAGTATCTCCTAGTGATAGGGCTAACAGCCCATTTTGTTACAGAGAGGAGCTGTGCTGGTCGGTGAATATAAGAGAAATAAATATGAATGAATTACAATGGTACATATCATAAATGGAGTAATAACACATAATATCAATGCACATAAGGCAGAACTGTCAAATACCAGTAAAAGTAGTTATACAAAACTGTATGAAAATACACACACACACACACACACACGTGTTGGCTTGGCAGCACTAAAAAAAATATATGTATTTATTGAACAATTGGAGTAAAAAATATCATATAAAAATTAATTGATGTTGTATATGGAATCCTGTTCAGGCATATAGCTACAGCCTGGATTACCAACGCATTTAGTGTATAAAAACTTCCTCAGGGTAAACACTTCTACAGGGTATGTACAATAGAGTGGAATGATATGTAGTATGGGTCAGGGCCAGGGCCAGAGGGGCATCCTACCTGTCGGGGAAGTGGAAACCATTATGCTTTGGGGGCGTTTTTCTGCTAAGGGGACAGGACAACTTTACTGCATCAAAAGGGACTATGGACGGGGCCACGTACCTTCATATCTTGGGTGAGAACCTCCTTCCCTCAGCCAGGGCACTGAAAATAGGCCGTGGATGGGTATTCTAGCATGACAATTACCCAAAACACACGGGCAAGGCAACAAAGGAGTGGCTCAAGAAGAAGCCCAATAAGGTCCTGGAGTGGCTTAGCCAGTCTCCAGACCTTAATCCCATAGAAGATATGTGGAGGGAGCTGAAGGTTCGAGTTACCAAACATCAGCCTCAAAACCTTAATGACTTGAAGAGGATCTGCAGAGAGGAGTGGGACAAAACCCCTCCTGAGATGTGTGCAAACCTGGTTAACAACTACAAGAAACGTCTGCCCTCTGATTGCCAAAAAGGGTTTTGCCAGTACCAAGTCATGTTTTTTTTTTTTTTTTTAATACGAACTTTTATTGCGGCAAAGAAAAAGGGCATATACAGTAATTAACATCTACATATTGATCCATAACATGAGAGATACAACGGAGTAGACAAATCTATAGCAGTACAGAGGGTTCCTTGGCGCAGTTTCAAGTACCACTGTGCATAACACATAGCAGTCTGATAAATACCTGCAGCCAACATTTTCATCATCGCACGTGGGGGTACAGTGAGCAAGGAAACAGACTAATAGAATAACCCCCGCTTCCCCGTGTGGGAGTAGAACCTTGACCGCCATGTAGGCATCAGAGTATTGACATGCCACTAAAATCATTAAACGAAGAAAACAAAAAACAAAGGAACAACTTTAAAAACTTAAAAACAACTCAAAAAGGTACTGGGCCAAAAAAACAAAAAACAAAACAAAAACAAACACTGATCCTTATCGGTATCACCATTTAGGGTGTTCAGACTCCAAATCCGTCCCAAGCTATATGTATAAGGCCCTTCAGGGAATCCAGGACTTCCATTTTAGTTTGTATACATGCATGGTGTCCATGATCATATGATAAATCCTTTCCATAAGTTGAATGGCAGCCATTCTCTTAAGTACCTGATCCCATGCAACCGTAGGAGAGCGCCAGAATAGGGCAATTGACCAGTGTACTGCACTAAAGAGGGTATGGGAAAGTTTTTGTCCGGGGGGGGGGGGGGGGGGGAGAGAGAACCTGGGATATCAGCAAAGAAAAGGCACATTTGGTAGGTAAGCGTGATGGGGTACCAATAATCCCCGACACTCTGTCATTCACTCTGCCAGAGGGCTCTGAGGGCTGGACAACTCCAGAAAATATGAAGGTGGTTCCCCAGATCAGGAGAACCCCTAAAACAAGATCCAGAAATGGTGGGGAAGATTTGATGCAATTTCGCCGGGGTGTAATACCACCTGGTGTGTAACTTTACCACCGTTTCTTTCACCGCCTGGTGCACTTGTGCATATTGGTGATTCTGAGTAACCACTGTTCTGGGGAGGCCACTTCCCCCGTCTCTAATTCCCAATTAAGTATGGCTGATGATTTATCTAATAGGCCCAAGCCCGCGAGGGATGAGTATATGATGGAGATTCCGCCCCTATCCCTGGATTCCGGCCCACACAGTCTCTCGAAAAAAGTGTCTGTCTCTGTGGTGGTCCTAGGGAAGCAAGTGTTGTAAAAGTGCCTAATTTGCTGGTATCGGAAAAATTCAGAATTAGGGAGGGCGTGGGAGGTTTGAAGAGATTGGAAAGACCTAAAAATCCCCCGGTCATGAAGGGAATCATAGGTGATCAAATCTTTCAGGACCCATAGTGCGAAGCTATTTTGGTTGTGAAGAGCGGCAGGGAATACCGGATTCCCAATGAAAGAGGCCAACCTAGGGTTGGAAGGGAGTAGTGAGAACTTCATTCTATACAAGGACCATAGGCAAAGCGACTGACTCACAACAGAGTTCAGGGTGGAAATCTCCTTAATGTAAGGTGTTTTAGTCCATAATAGGCCTGGAAGGTAATAGGGGGCCACCGAGGATCGTTCAAAGCGCAGCCAGGGTATAGTCCGCGGGGAAGAGTGCCATTGGGCAAGTTGGAGAAGTCTGCCAGAGAGATAATATAGCCAGATGTTAGGGAGACCCAGGCCACCCATATTCCTTGCTCTGTAGACCATTTGCTTGCCTAAGCGGGGCTTTTTGTTATGCCAGACAAACTTATTAATGTCCCTCTGCAGGGATTCCAGTGTCTGGCGGGGTATATAGTTGGGTAGGGATCTAAATAAAAATAAAAGTTTGGGGAGGATAGACATCTTTACTGCCTGCACCCTGCCTAGAAATGTAATATGATAAGAGTCCCAGGAGTGTAACAGTTGTCTAATGCGGGTAAACATAAAAGGATAATTAGCTAGGTATATTTTATGGCTAGTTGGGGCTAGTTTAATCCCCAGTTAGGACATAGTCTGGCCATCCATAGGAAAGCCAAAATTAGCTAGGATCGTTGCAGCGGTCTGTTGGGGGATGTTAAACGGGAGGGCCGAACACTTCGAGAGGTTGACACCCAGACCAGACAGACCACGGAAATCATGTAGGATGGAAATAAGGTTAGGTATGGAGACTATAGGATCCGACAAAAACAGGAGCACATCGTCCGCGTACATGCTTAGTTTAAATTCTTTATCGCCCTTAGAATAGCCCTGAATGTTCGGGTTCAGGTTAATTGCCCTGGACAGGGGCTCAATGGCCAGGGCAAATAGCAAGGGTGACAATGGGCACCCCTGCCTGGTTCCACGTCCTAGAGTAAAATAGTCCGAGTTGCAGCCCGGAAGCTTGATCCGAGTGCACGGGTGGTGATAAAGTGCCCTGAAACCGTGGACGAAGGCTCCTGAAAAGCCAAATTTCTCCATGAATATCCAGGCTCAAAAGCAAAACTTTTCGGGAAAATAGGTCTGCATCCTGTATGACATTAGAGGAGAGTCTGATATTATCCGTGATCTGCCTGTTCGGGATAAATCCCGTCTGATCCGGGGAGATAAGGAAGGTGATAATTTTAGAGAGCCTGTCGGCCAGAATACGGCCAAAGATCTTAAGGTCTGTGTTAATAACCGAAATAGGCCTGTAGTTCTGCGGGAGGGTGTGATCCTTATTTGGTTTGGGGATCAGGGACATTCGCTAGCAGCATGTCCTCAGGGAAAGTATTTCCCCCGAGGACATGGTCATACATTGTCCTGAGGTATGGTGTTAAAGAGGCCTGAAATTTTTTATAGTATTGAGCCGAAAATCCATCCGGCCCAGGGGTTTTGGAGGGTTTAAGGGATTTAATAACCATTTCGTGATCTGAGCAAGGGGCATTTAGGTCCTGGATTTGTTCTGGGGACAAGCTAGGGAGCGGTAAGTCCTCCAGCCAAGTCTGAAGCGCCGGGTCTGGGGGGGAGGCTGGAGGGGAGAAAAGGTCCGTATAAAATTTGGAAAAGATTTTTAGTATATCGGAAGGGTGGGAAACTACCGTGCCATTGGCATTTCGCAGCCTATATGTATGTGGGGATTGGATAGATTGGTTTAGCTTCTTAGCAAACATGGCTGAGGCAGAGTTGCTGTGTAACAGAAATCTGGCCTTAGACCAACGTAAAGTCTTCTCAGTTCTATCAGACAGGATCTTGTCCAGCTCAAGTCTGTGCGAGTTGATTTGTTGTAGTAGGGTAGGGTCGTGGTCTTGAGTGTGTAAATGATACAGTCTGTCCAGTTCAACTGTGAGTCTGTTGATATCAGTCAGTCTCTGCCTATTTTTCTCCGCCGCTAGTTGAATCAGGTGCCCCCTAACTACCACCTTATGGGCGGCCCATAAAATTGAGGGGGATACATCATTCGTATCGTTGTTAGTGAAATATTCGAAAATGTGGGAGGAGATTTGGGCTTCCAAGATCGGGTCCGACAGGAGTGCTTCGTTTAATCTCCAACCCGCTATGGAGGGCTTAAGGCCCATATGGGTCAGGTCTAGGGATACCATCTGATGATCAGACCAAGGGCAGGGGTGAATGGTCGCGGCGGTGGAGTTTGCCATAAGAATCGGGGAACAAAACAAATAATCCAGTCTGGAGTAGCTGTCATGAGGGTGGGAATAAAAGGTATACTCAGGGGCCCCTATATTATAGGCTCTCCAGGAGTCAGTCAAATTATGGGAGAGGAGCATTGCTTTCAGGGATTTAGAAAAGGCGTTGGCGGGGCGTGGCCTGAACCTGCATGGAGTAGGACGCGTGTCTCCGGAGCTCCGCCGAGGAATCCTGTTTCCCACGCTGATCCTGTGACACCACAGCACCGATACTTACCTTAATACATCTGGCAGGCGTCCCTCCATTCCGGAGCATATGTCTCCCTCAAAATCCCAGCGCTCAGCGGCGGCACGGCTGTCCCAATACCGCCGACATGTGAGTGAGGAGGGGGAGGAACATAGCGGCGCGGAGGAACCGGGAGGGCCGCGTGTGGCGGGAGACACAGACAGGCTTCTTGAAGCAATTACACTATGCCGCACGTCCCTTACATCCCAGATTGAGGAGGTGCAAATGGACATTTCTTTATTAAGACAAGATTTCCAGAAGCTGCGGGACCGGGTGAGGGACACTGAGACCCGTATCAGCCATGTGGAAGATGCTCTCTCACCTCTGCAAAATGACACTGACCACATGCAGAAGCAAATAGACCTCCTGATTACTAAACAGGACGAAATGGAAAATCGCATACGCAGATGCAATATCCGATTGATTGGTCTTCCGGAGGGGGCTGAAGGTAAGGACCCCACAACTTTTCTGGAGCAATTGCTGATCAGTACCTATGGCAGAGAGTCTTTCTCCCCCATGCTGGCGGTTGAACGCGCGCATCGCATGCCTGCCAGGCCTCCACCTCAGGGTGCACCTCCACGCACCTTTATTGCAAAACTCCTGAACTATAAGGACAGAGATGCTGCCCTCCGCATGGCCCGGGAAAAGGGTAATATCCCGGTGGGCAATACTAAAGTTGCAATATTCCCTGATTTTTCCGCGGACGTCCAGAAACGCTGGCAGGGTTTCATGGAGGCTAAACGATTATTGCGTGCACAGCAAGTGAAATACTCTATGCTTTTCCCTGCACGCCTCAGGGTGGAGGCAGGGGACCGGGCGCTCTTCTTTGAACAACCCAGAGAGGTCATTGCATGGCTGGAACGCAGGGCGCCTCGAGATGGAGCCGCCTGAGACTCCTTGGGATATGTAAGCTACCACTTTTCTTATTTCCCCCTTGGGAACCTGGAACTGTGACAGATTGCCTGATCTTTTTGAACTGTGCTATTTTTGCTCAGGGTGCCTGCATCCGGGACGTATGTTCTCTCTCTTTAAACTCTTACTGCTGTGTGACCTGCTGAACTTCTTGAATCTGGAACACATGCACGTGCTGCTGGTGTCAACGTATATGCATCAACTTTTTCCCCTTTTTTGTCTAGTGTCCCTGTTGAGGGACCCTTTCTGCAGTACATTCCTGTTTGCCTTGTTTCAAAACTTTTTTGGTTTACACTTTTTCTATTCTTATTCTTTTTTCTCCCGGAGCAAGGGGAGACATGTTAGGCCTACGGTCTAATTGCACGGTGCAGCGGAAAACTGCTCCTTTGTCTGCTGGGTCTTCTTTTTGCTATGAGGGAGATGGTCACCGGGGCTGGACAGCAACTGACACTTTTTCTTGTTCAACACTGCGCCTCTATACAGGGGGTTCTACTTTACCTTGCCCTCTGGTACTGGTGGCCACAGCCCTCTCTCGGACTTAATGTTCTTAACTGTTTTATTGATTTCATGAAACTGGTTTTCCCAGCCAGACGTGTTTGGTTTTTCAGGGAATATACCCGCACAAGTTGGGGTTGGTGCAGGGTAGGGTGGGGGGAGGGGGGTGAGTTGGTTGGGGTTTCCATGCAGAAGGTTACTATAAATGTGTTGGAGTATGTATCTAAACCAAGTGTTGCTTTCCCTGAATGTTTTTTACTGCTGTTGTCTATGCAGCCCCTGATCGGGCTTGACCTAGCACAACTGTTTTGGGGTGTGTTTATGGGAGGGCTGTTTGGAGGTGGGTTGCCTGCACTTATTACTTTCTATGTATCCATATGGCGTCTATACGGTTTCTTACCTGGAACGTGAGGGGCCTGCGTGACAAATTTAAGTGCGCGGCAGCCTTCACGTTCCTCAAAAAACAGAGGGCGGAAGTGATGGTTCTGGTTGAGACGCATGTAGAGGGTGGACTGCAGATGGCCCTCAAACGCCCTTGGATTGGGTGGGCATTTCACTCCACCTACACGTCTCATTCGCGGGGGGTTTCGGTACTCGTAGCTAAGTCTGTCCATTTTGAACTTTGCGAAATTCTTACTGACCCACAGGGCAGGTTTGTTTTTTTACATGCTAAATTGTATGGGGAACCCTACCTTATTATGGCTTTTTATATCCCCCCCCCCCATTTACCATGACGTTGGTGGTTGAAGGACTGTCTTTTATGTCTAGACACCCGGCGGTTCCTGTTATCTGGCTGGGGGATTTCAACACTACGCTTAACCCTTCTCTTGATAGGCTCAAACCCCCTGAGCTGATGATGGGGCAAGCTGGGACCACTAGGTTGTCCAGGCTTATAACCACCGTTCACCTTGTGGACACTTGGAGATACAAATTTCCTCAAAAGAAGGAGTATTCATGCTTCTCACCCACACACGGTTCTCTTTCCCGGATTGATTTTATATTAATATCTAAACAACTCACTCCCAGACTTAAGGAAGTATTGTTCTGCCCCAGACTGCTTTCGGACCATAGCCCCTACTCTGTAGTGCTTGACGTACCCCTAGGTAGACCCCCGCAGGCGTGGCGACTGAATCCGTTCTGGCTGACATTGCTGCCCGACGATGACACTATTGAGACGGAATGGAAAACGTTTTTTGAGGATAATGACCACACGGCATCAGTTCCAGCAGTGTGGGACACGTTTAAATTACACGCCCGATCGGTACTGACTGCCCACATTAATAAACTCAAGGCTGACTCGGCCAATGTTATTGTTGAGGCCGAGGCGGAATTGAGCTCCAGGGAACGCACCTACGTAGATGACCCATCTACGGCAAATGCAGATGCCCTTAGATTACAGTCGAGAGTGGTTTCTCAGCTGCACCAAGACAAGGCCCGACAGAAACTTTTTTTTACCAAACAAAAATATTTTGAATCCGGAGAAAGGGCTGGTAAGTTGCTGGCATATTTGGTCCACAGGGAAGACAGGCCCCCGGTTGTTATTTCTTTGCGGGGTCAGGGTGATGAGATCATCACGGACCCTTCCGCGGTAACAGAGAGGTTTCGGGACTTTTTTGCGGACTTATACACCACTACAGTCTCAAACGACACCACTCCGATGGACCGTTTTTTGGCTCAGGTTTCCCTCCCTCAGGTTACGGAGGAGCAGGTGCAGGCTCTGGAGGCCCCCCTGACCACCGATGAAATAGTAGGGGCTATTGCGGGATTTGCAAAATCCAAGTCACCGGGGTCAGATGGTCTTCCCATTGAATTTTATTCCCGTTACCAAGACGTGCTGGTGCCTAGGCTTCTCGACCTTTATGGGAGTCTTTTTGACACGCTAACATTGCCTCCGTCTATGAGGGAGGCAACGATAGTTTTGATTCCCAAACCTGGAAAAGATCCGGGTTTCCCGGAATCCTACCGCCCAATATCCCTATTGCAGGTAGATGTCAAGATTCTGGCCAAAATACTTGCTACCAGATTGAACGTAGTGATCCTTAGTCTGATTCAGGCTGACCAGGCGGGCTTTATGCCGGGGCGGAATACGTCGTTCAATCTGCGTAGGCTATATATAAACCTACAGGCAACACATGAGGAGATGGGTGAGCGCGTGGTAGTGTCACTTGACACGGCTAAAGCATTTGACTCAGTAGAATGGGAGTATTTATGGAAGTGTCTAGCGGGGTACGGCTTCGGGCCGAACTTTATTCGGTGGGTGAGACTGTTGTACCATCACCCAACGGCTAAGGTGGTGGCGAATGGATGGTCTTCCCGGGCATTTGGCCTCGGTAGGGGTACCAGACAGGGGTGCCCACTGTCCCCGCTACTATATGCCCTGGCGGCTGAACCTTTAGCAGTGGCGATTCGGGCCGACCCTGGGATCAGGGGACTGGCGATGGGTCGACTAACTGAGAAAATCAGTCTATACGCTGATGATACGCTGCTATACCTGGCGGACTCTGGCCCTTCCCTTGCAAAGGACCTCCACCTGATAGAATGGTTTGGTAGCTTTTCCGGTCTCCGCATAAACTGGGAAAAATCCCAAATTTTACCTATTGACAGTTTTCCACAGACAGAGTCTCAGGCCAGTCTGCCTCTTCAGCGAGTGGGCACTATTAAGTATCTGGGTGTCTATGTCTCTAGGAACCCAGCTGATTACATTGTGTTGAATGTAGAACCATTGTTTGCCCTGGTACGTACCAAGATTCAGGCCTGGTCTCGCCTCCCCCTCGGGGTTTGGGGACGAGTTAATCTGATTAAAATGGTCCTATTACCTAAACTATTGTATGTGTTGTGGCATGCCCCGGTGTATTTGCCATTGAAATACTTTAAATCCCTTGAAAGTCTACTTAGGCCCTTTGTGTGGGGGACTGCTAGACACAAGCTTGCTTGGCAGGCTTTGAAAAGCCCGACTGATATGGGGGGCATGGCTCTTCCAGATCTGAATCTTTACTATGTTGCCTCACAACTATCTCAACTCTTCCACATAGACAAAACTGATAAACAACATTTTCTAACTCTTCTATGCCCTACTTGGGCACAAATTGCAGACGACCCGATTGCTGCTATCTCGACAGGAGCGGGGAACTCTGTCATGGAGCCAGGAAAACATTCCATGCTCTTTCATTACAGAAGGATTTGGGATCTGGCATCCACTAAACTGAATGTGGCATCGCCGAATGACTATACCCCACTTTGGCATAACAAGCATTTGCCGGAACTTCAAAAGATCCAGGGTATACAGCTATGGGTATCGAGGGGAATATACTACCTACAACACCTACTTCACCAGGGTGTTATTAAAACGTTTCGGGCACTGCAGGAGGAATTTGACGTTCCAAACACTATGCTATTTCAATACCTACAGGTTCAGCATGCACTTAGAGCACAATTCCCGCAGTCATTGCCTCGGCCTGCTCCCAATCCTATTGTCGCCATAGTGAAGGATACTGATCCCAAAAAGCTAATCTCGTGCTTCTATGGTATGCTTACGGCCCCCGTCTCGGCGAGACTAGCGTATGCTCTCAAGTCCCGCTGGGAGGGCGATGTGGGTGCTCTGACAGACGAGGAATGGGAGGAGGCTCTGGAAACGTGCAAGTTGGTGTCCCCTAGGCTCCAGGACAGGCTTTCTCAGATCTACATAGTACATAAAGCATACCTCACTCCCCTCAGGACTGCTAAATATAATGCGAATCAATCTACACTCTGCTCAATGTGTTTACTTGAGACTGGGACGTTTTTCCATCTTATCTGGGCTTGCCCCAAACTGCAGGAACTCTGGAAGCAAGTAGTGTCATTTCTACATGATGTCATGGGCTCCCCTTTGGCCCTCGACCCCAAACCCTGTCTACTAGGGATATTTCCTGACGTATTGGATAAAATTACTAGCACTTTCTTACAGGAAACTTTGTTTTCTGTTCGAAAGGTGATAGCTAGACAGTGGATGAGGCCCCTTCCACCCCGAGTTGAGGACTGGAAGCGGGAAGTTAATTTTACTCTCCCATACAAAGAATTTTTGTATAAAAACAGGGGTTGCCCAGCTAAATACCATAGAATCTGGGATAAATGGTTGCAGGAGGTTGCCACGTGTGATGAGGGAATTTGATGTTCTGTTATGGTGAATAACATGTCACTATTGGGACCTTTTGTTCTTTGTCTGTGATGTATGGTGAATACTGGTTTGGAGAAATGTATTTCCTTTACTGTTATGGTTATGATGCAACACCTCTTTAATGTTTGATATGTACCTTTGTGACTGTACTCTTGCAATAATGTTCAATAAATATTACCTGTTTGAATGGAAAAAAAGAAAAGGCGTTGGCAGAACCTCTGTCCGTTCTGCGGTCAAGCACTGAGTGAGCCACCAAGTTAAAGTCTCCCCCTACCAACATGTGAGGGGATATGTAACCATCTAGGATCCGGAAGAACACCTTAAAAAAAGCAAGTTGTGATTCATTAGGGGCATACACATTCGCCAGTGTGACCTGTTTGCCCTGCAAGGAACCCTGAAGAATTATAAATCTGCTTGCCGGGTCCTTGTACACCCTATCAATGTTAAACAATACTCCAGTTCTGAAAAAAATGGCCACCCCCGGGATCGGGAGCCAAATGTGGTGTAATAACCATGGGAATATGCCTTATCGAAAAAGGAGGGGTGGTTACCCTTAGAGAAATGAGTCTCTTGCAGGAGCAACACATCCGCCTTTAAATGTTTGTAGGCCCTGAAGGCTTTCTTACGCTTCTGAGGGGAATTAAACCCCTTAACGTTATGTGAGACTACTCTAATCCCCATTGAACACGAAAGGGGTCAGATAGATATCTACTAATAGTAGGCTCCGATCCCGAGGGGTGGGTAATAAAGAATACATATACCAAGGGATGGCTAATAAACAACACAGCAAGGGTATGCATGCTAATACATGACTGACAGCAGCCTAAGAGGATATCGTTAGCTAACCGTGCAAATCTAAAAAATAGAGTCCCGTACCTGAAAAGAAAAAAAACCATAAACAAAATTGCAAACATATAAACCAATCGGGTCGGGAGGGGATAGACCATCCCGACATAAAGATAAACCATTATCTTCCAGGCGTAAAAACGTCCTGAACAGTAGGACCTAAAAGTCCAACACTCTCGCCCACCTATGAGGAGACAGAGAGCAAGAGGGGCAAAAAGCGACCAAAAAAATGGAAAAGTCCAGTCAGTGGGGGTCTGGATGTAAGGGCAAGAGGAGTCCACCCAACCCCTCAGTCCTCCCCTCACCCCTCCAACACTCACCTCCGCTCTCCACCCCTCTCTCCTCTCCTGAGGGGATGCAAGAGTGGGGGGGGACAATCAAGAGCAGGCACAGCATCACAGCACAGCGGGGACCTGGTAAAGCTGAGGGTGCAGCAAGGTGTGCTCCAAAAGCCAGGGGGGACAGGATGTTGTAGGAACTGTACTCAATCCAGCCAATCCCCGTGAAGCAGGGCAACACTCCTGTCGGTCTAACCAGTTCCAAGTCTAGAGTAAAGTTCAAGGCTTACGGTCCGTCTGGGGGATGTGAAAAAAAGCATTCAAATCAGGTGGCCCCTGAGATCTTGTCTTTGCCGCTTGCGGTCTCTTTGTGGGGAGGGGGTGGCCCAGATGGCAAAAGGGCGAGGGGTAGAAGGCATCCTGGGGAGGTCTTCTTTGGCCATGAGTCCCAGCTTGACCAGGAGCCCCTTTCCTTCCTGGATGGTGGTCACTGTGTAAGTGGTGCCATTCTGTATAACCTGGAGTTTAAATGGAAATCCCCATCTGTAACGTATACGTACTTCCTGAAGAGGAGTAGTACCAAGTCATGTTTTGCTTATTTCACTCATTAAAATGCAAATCAATTTATAACATTTTTGAAAGGAGTTATTCTGGATTTTTTTTATTCTGTCTCTCTCTGTTAAAATAAACCGACCATTACAATTATAGACTGGTCATTTCTCTGTCAGTGGGCAAACGTACAAAATCAGCAGGGGATCAAATACTTTTTTTACCCTCAACGTATGGAAATCTCCTGATTTCAAAAGGAAAACTGGCCAAATATCGTTTTATTTTTTTTTTTTTTTTAAACACTCCCCTCCCCTTCTACAAGGAACAAGAAAGATACTTTGTATCCTTCTCTATTGCCCCCCCCAAACCAAAAAAAAAACAGGGGCGGGCTTCACAGTGACTGATCATTGTGGTAGCCAATCAGAGGCTACCACAGCGATCAGGTGACGTGGAATCGGGAGATCCAGGTCATGGATGCTTAAAGCGGAAGTAAACCCATTGATTTAATCGTTTAAAAAAAACTGTTACAATCCCGGCATGCCGGAAATGCTAACTGTCACATTGGTTGTGCTCTCAACCAAACTGTCAAACCATCCAATGGCTGGTGTCATAACTGATCACATGTGCAGCATCATGACAGTTGAAGATTAAACAGAGGTCAAGATGGCAGCTTCCTTGGCTGAAAACGATAGGAGGGTTTACTTCCACTTTAATACGGGACCCGAGGATCTTGGTGAGAGACCCTGGTCTCTGTGCTTTTTAAATACATAAAAAAAAAAAAAAAAGCCTAGTGCAGTGAGGCTGCATATATACATTACATCGGTGTGGTGAAGGGGATACATTTATACACATATTTAACATACCAAAAACATTTTACATGTTGATTGAATACTGCCAATTCATTTGTACTTGTTTTATTTTTCCTTATTTACAGTACTTTATACATTTATACAACATTATACACACAGCAGCTGTATATACCTAGTAAACATACCAGAGCTACTGTATAGTAACTTTTATAGATTTTACATTATTAACATAGAAATGTTAAAGCTGAACTCCAAGCAAACCGCAAAATACAAAGATGAAATACATATACAAAAAAAAAGGTTATATTTGCCCAAAAGATTTAAAAAAAATCCAGTCCAAAATATACTGACCCTGGCCTGTATTTGACCCAAACACTAATCCTGCAACTCACCTAAATCAAACCTTAATCTAGGCATTTTTCTTTATCATTTTATTTTTTATTATTTATTCCCCCCCCCCCCCCCCCCCGCAAGGAACAAGAAAAATACTTTGTATCGTTCTCCATTCACAAAAAAAAACAAAAAAAAAAAACGGACAGGCTTCACAGTGACTGATCATTGTGGTAGCCAATCAGAGGCTACCACATCCATCAAGTGACCCGGAATCGGGAGATCAAAGTAATTCTGTCCATCCAGTCCTGAGATGCAGCTCTGTCACACAAACGCAGAGCTGTCTGGCAGGGCGGGAGACGTGATTTTTCTTTGCTGCAGTTCAGTAATACTTACATGTCCCTATCCCACCCTGCGATAGGACAGCAAGAGCCCTTTAAAAACCAGGGCTGCGGGTGCGTTAGCGATAAAGCGCTGCTCGTTTTAGCGCCGTTTAATCATTGCTTTTTGGGCCCTTAGCAGGGAGCTTTTAATCCCAGAGTAGGGGTTAAAAACTCCTGCGTTACCGCACTTCCAATTTTCGGAGCGGTAAATACAGCGTTCCCGAACCACCCCAAAGATGCTGCTTGCAGGTTTTCAAAACATCCCACAAGTGCACCGCCCCCAGTGTGAAAAGTAACACTTGAATGAATGGAAGGCGCTTAGCAGAGGCTATTTTCAGTGATAAAGTGCCTGAAAACCGCCTCAGTGTGAAAGGGGTCTAAAAAGGAAAAAGTAGCACTCTAACGAGCTCATCTTTCCATCACTTTGCCCTCTTATCAGCATGTACTTTCCACTGGAGCACAACCGATTGGCTCTTTAGGGAGTTTCCCCTTCCTCTTGTTTGAGCCCCACTGTACATAGGCTGCCAGAAGCAGATACCAGGCTCAAATTTATTTGTTTACACCGTTTGCTTTTAAAATACATCTAAGCTTTTATTAACCACTGCAGGGCTGCCCTATAGTAGGTTCTACTGCTACAGGGTGGCAACAGTGCCCCGGATTACACACACACACATATTAGTAGGGGGCGCCGGTGGCTCGCTTCTGCTGTGATTACACGGTTCCCGTATCGCACAAGTATGAACCGGCCCTTATCGTCCTTTGATTGCCCCCAAAGTTAACCCCTTCTCAGCCAGAGTCATTAGTACAGTAACAGAACTTTTTTTTACCATTAGTGTCACTGGTCCCCAAAAATTGTCAGTATCATAATGTCCGCTTCAATATTTTGTGCAAACCAATCAATATACGCTTGGGATTTTTTTTTTTCCACCAAAAATATATAGCAGAATACATATTTGCCTAAATTTATGAAGAAATTAGATTTTTTTTTAATTCTTAATGGCTATGTTTGATAGTAGAAACTTTTTTTTTTCCTCAAATCATCGGCCTTTTTTTGTTTATAGTGCAAAAAAATAAAAAAACAGTAGCGGTGATCAAATACCACCAAAAGAAAGCTTATATACATTTTATTTGGGTGCAGCGTTACATGACAATTGTCAAAGTGTAATATCACAAAAAATGGCCTGGGTCATGAAGAGGGGGGTAAATCTGCCGGAGGATCAGGTGGTTAATGAATACACAGCTGTGTACATTTTTAGCCTGGAGTTCAGCTTTTTAATGCCATAAATCTGCTTTGATGTTTTATTTCCATTGAGTGTTGGACTAACCAAAGAACACTTGTTAGGATCGAGACTCGCTGCTGGTAGTATCTTTCTTTTTGGAGCCCACGCGGTTTACACTGGTCTCTAAAAACTGGGTTAAGTCGGTCAAGCCTTCATTGGAGAGAAACTGTGTGTAGTCATCCCACCGCTGCCCCTGCAAGAGCAAAAATAAAAAAAAAGTCTTAATATGTATTAATGCTTCATACTAACCACTATACTGAACATATTTGGAAAGACCATATCAAATGTAACATTTTTCAGAGCCAAACTATGCACATAAAATTTTATTTTAATGTTTTGAATAATAAACTCAACTCTGGTTGTAATCCTTACCCCCTCTTTCCAGTACTGTTCTTCACAGACATCCCCGCAAGCGTTAATTCTCTTCTGGGCTGAATGGTGCCCAGTGTCATGTCGCCTTCATATTTGTGCAGGGTGTCGTGGGTCTGCCCCCTGGAAGGAGCGTCACCACAGTAGGGCTGCAACTAACCATTATTTTCATAATCGATTAGTTGGCCGATTATCGTTTTGATTAATCGGTTAATAACCTTAGAAAAAAGTGTGGTGTATAATTTAGTCAATATGTAAAGTTTAAAAAAAAAAGGCAATTTATTCTTAAATCATATATGCAGTAGTAAATATAAATAACCAACTATGTGGTTAGGGAGCAAAATATGGAATCCACTCTGAGAATAGCAGACATAAGAGATATACTGTATATATTAGAGGAGATATATACTGTTTATACTATTAGAGGAGATATACTGTATATAGTATTGAAGATATACAGTACTGTATATACTATTAGAGGATATATACTATTAAAAGAGATATGCTGTATATACTATTAGAAGAGATATACTGTATATACTATTAGAGGAGAGAGATACTGTATTATACTATTAGAGGGGATATACTAGAGGTCGACCGATATGGGTTTTTCTTTGGCCGATGCCGATATTTAGAAATCATGGCGGCAGATGGCCGATATATGATGCGGATTTTTTTGGGCCGATATGTTAGGCCGAATTTTTTTATTTTTTATTTTTTTATCCCCCTTGATCTCATAAAATCGAACACACCTTTCCCACTGGGGCGTTTTTCAGGCGCTTTTGGGCTAAAAATAGCGCCTGTAAAGTGCCTGCAAAATGGCTCCTCTGCAGTCTGTGTGAAAGACGGAGTGCTTTCACACTGAGGCGATGCGCTGGCAGGATCTTAAAAAAAAGTCCTGCAAGCAGCACGTTTAGAGTGGTGTATACCGCTCCTCCACCACTCCTGCCCATTGATCTGAATGGGCACCACTGCCGAAGCGCATGCAATGCGATTTGGCAGCGGTGCTTCACGGGCGCATTTAACCCCTTCCTTGGCCGCTAGCTGGGTTTTATGTGCCCCACTAGCAGCCAAATAGCACCGCTAAAATGATGGTAAAGAGCCGCTAAAACTTGCAGTGTTTTACCATCAACGCCTGCCCGCTCCAGTGTGAAAGCAGCCTTCATAAGTGATACAGAAAATTTCTTACATTTAAAGCGGGAGTCCGCGTTTTCTTTTTTTAAAAAGCCAGCAGCTACAAATACTGCAGCTGCTGACTTTTAAAATAGTGACACTTACGCGCCCAGCGCGCCCGCGATGTCGGCACCCGAAGCCGATCTCTCGATCGTCTCTCGGGTGCTGCCGACGCCATCTTGGGTATGGGAATCAGGAAGTGGAGCCTTTCGGCTTCATTTCCCGGTTCCTTACTGCGCATGCGCGAGTCGCGCTGCGCAATAAGGATGGACCCGCTGCCTCTGGGATCTTTGTGTTTCCCAGCAGGCAGCGGGGGACTTTCGGAAAGGGGCGTAATCTACGCCCCTTTCCGCAGAGAGCCATCCCGGAAGTGGGTGCAGATACCTGTACTGTACAGGTACCTGCACCCCCCTCCCCCCTGAAAGGTGCCAATTGTGGCGCCGGAGGGGGGGAGGATTCCAATGAGCGGAAGGTCCACTTTAGGGTGGACCTCCGCTTTAAACATTTATTAAACAAAACAAACCTCCAATCAGTTTACTTGTATGTATGATTTAGATTAAAAAAAAAAAACAACCTATATATTAAATAAAAACAGGTAGTCAAAACTTTTGGACCAAAAAAAAAAAAATGGGCTAACTTTACGGTTTTTAAACTTTTTTTTTTTTAAATAGTGTATTTTTTTCCCATTTTTTTGCCGTGTGACATAAAATATTGCAACAACCGCTATTTTATTCCCTAGGATCTCTGCTAAAAAAATATATATATCATTTTTGGGGGGTCTAAGTGATTTTCTGGCAGAAAATACAGGATTTTTAATTGTAAGCAACAAGTGTCAAAAAAGATTTAGTCTTTAAATGGTTAAACTGAGAACTCTACACACTGAGATGATTTCATTCATTCAAGTGTAAACATTGTATCATTTTGCTCTTTTCTTGGCAGGCTGCCCAGAGAGGAGGAAAGTCGTTTCTATATCAACTCAGGCAACTTGCATTGACTTCTATTACAGAAGTCATTTCAAAGTCCCACTGTAGTTCTACATCGGCTTTTTATCAGCACAATCGGCCGATGCCGATTAATTAAAAAACGGCAAATATCGGCCGATATATCGGTCAACCTCTAGGATATACTGCATATACTAGAGGAGAGATATACTATTAAATGGTCAATCTGGTAAACAACATCAGACACATTAACCCCATTTTGTTACTGCCCGATTAATCGATTATGAAAATAGTAATCGATTAATTTCATAATCGATTAGTTGTCTCAGCTCTACACCACAGCACCCTGCAGTAACACTACAACTATTCAGTGTGGCACTGATGTCCTAACAGGCAACACTGGCCACTAAACCTTTGTTCTCCCCTTGTGTGTG
The DNA here is from genome assembly GCF_037356315.1 of Lithobates pipiens. Classification (NCBI taxonomy): domain Eukaryota; kingdom Metazoa; phylum Chordata; class Amphibia; order Anura; family Ranidae; genus Lithobates; species Lithobates pipiens. Next base: position 95,984,187 of record NW_027507685.1, on the reverse strand, counting down.
TGTTTTTTTTTTTTAGGCACAGCTTCCACAGAACAAGTCCTCTTTAACAGTCTCCTGACGAAGTTGAGGTTTCCCAGCGAAATGCGTTGACGTCACTCCCCCCCCCCCAATGTCTGACACTCTGTGCACCTCTACATCACTACCCAGAATCCATGGTGCGAATGGACCGCAGCACAGGAGTGCAGGCTATTGCGCCCAGCGGCTACCCACAAGACTGCCTTTGCCCCATGGAGTCACTTCCCCACACACAGCAGGTGATGGGACTCCGAGCTTGGCGTGGTGTTGTCCTCCATGAGGAAAACGGGATACGGCCGTACTTGAAATGATTTCCCTTTTTCAGCCATCACAGCCACGGAGCATCACCGCTATCAACATCCCAGCTGACAACGAAGCATGTCTACTACTTGCCGTCAACTGGCAGAGCTTTACATCTACATACCAGAACAAGGTACTTTACAGTCTAGATTAGCAGTCTCCAAACTTTCTGAACAAAAGGCCAGTTTACTGTCCTTCAGACTTTGAGGGGGCCAGACTGTGGCCAACATAAGTCGAAAATGCCCTGGCATCAATGGGAATAAACAATGCCCCACCATTGGTACTAGTGGGAGAAATATTGCCCCATTGTTAGTATTAGGGTATGGTAAGGTTCCCCCAGGGGGGTTTTAATTCTGCATTAATACCCCCCTGGGGGAACCTTCCCATACCATTTCTATGTATCTTGGGGTGCGCAGCCCGAACTCTCATATGTGTGTTTTTTCCCTTTTTTATTGTTAGTATTAGGGGAAGAAATAGTGCCCCATCATTAGTGTCACTGGGAGGAACACTGGCCCATCATTGGTGTCAGTGAAAGGAATAGTGCCCCATCATTGCGGTCAGTAGTAGGAATAGTGCCCTATTGTTTGTATCAGTTATGGGAATTATACCCCATTGTTGGTGTTAATAGATGGAATAGTACTCCAAGGGCCTGATAAAGACAAGCAAAGGGCCACATCCGCCCCCCGGGCTGCAGTTTGGAGACCACTGCTCTAGATGGTTATTATCTCTGCCAACTGTGCTCCTGTTGGGAATTTGGCCTTCACTACATAGGTGATCACCCATGTTGTCAGCATCGCCCTTTGAATGACAACTGTGAGGTCATGCAACACTGTACCCATATGAACTTTGAATTTTCTTTTGGTATTTAATCACCATTTAATCACCACTGAGTTTTTTTATTTTTTGCTAAATAGAAAATTTTGAAAAAAAGAAATAATATATTTTTCACTGTTTGTCATAAAATTTTGCAAATAAGCAATTTTTCTCTTTCACTGCTGTGCGCTGATGAGGCTCCACTGACGGGCACTGATAAGGCAGCACTAGTGGGCACTAATGGGACTGCACTGATAATCAGTGTCAATGTCCCTGTAACACAAGCCGGTGTTAAGGAAGAGGATATAAATTACATAACAAAAGAGAAAAAGTAATTGCAAAGCTCTTTCTAACTACCTATAAATGTGCGAGGCGTGCAAATAATTTTTGGATAATATTGGGTTTACTTCTTTTTTTAAAGGCTCTTTTTCTTAAAAAACAAAACAAAACAAAAAACAAAAACATGTCATACCCACCTGTGCTGTGCCTTTGGTTTTGCACAGAGCAGCCCAGATCCTTTTCTTCTCGGGTCCCCCACCAGCACTCTTGACCCCTCCCTCCTGCCCAGTGTCCCCAGAGCAAGTAGCTTGCAATGAGGGGCATCCAAGCAGGCTCGTTCCCGAACCGCGGCTCTGCAAGTCCATTCACACACACAGCTAGCTTGGCTCCACCTTCCCTCTCCTCATTGATGCACTGACTGTTTGACAGCAGCGGGAGCCATTGGGCTCAGCCAATGAGGAGGGAGAGTCCCCAGAGAGCTGAGGCTCTTGTGGCACATCGTTGGATCGAGATGGGGCTCAGGTAAGTATTAAAGGGTGCGGGGGGGCTGCTGCTGCACAGAGGGGTTTTTTTTTTTTACCTTCATTCTTAGAATAGTGAAAAATCTTGAGACTTTGGAACCCCTTTAGCGTGCCCCAAAATCTGGTAAAATAAAAACAATCCCCCATGCCGGTCCCCCCCCCCCCAGGTCTTGCATTGCCAATCTATGTCTCTGATGATATTAACTAATTCTAATGCTTGTTAAATAGAGTATTACTTTGCCTACATGACTACATGTACAACTGTCATGTGACTATTTCTGAATCTATCTGTACCGTGATCAATACGCTGTCTGTTTGTTAAAAATAAATAAACTTTGTTTAAAAAAAAAAAAAACAATCCCTAGCAATCTACTTCTTCTAAGAACTGAACCAGAGACAGGTAAACTGGGATTCTTAGGAAATGGATCATGCAATGTTAACACTACAGGTTCTATTTCAGGTCAGGTTCCAGTTATGAGTGGATGACATTTGTGAAGTATTACCTTAAGGTGGCGAAGGTGAAACATTTCATCTTTGGAAAGTTTCTACAGAAAAGAAGAGAAAAATAAAACATGTGAATTGCCTGTCCTTAGCTGGACTCTTCCCAAATTTTCCATATTGAGTATTTCCACTCTACAGCCATGCTTGGTGGTGGTTTGGGGGATTTGAACCAATGATAAGCTCTCGCTATAATCGGTCTTTTCTAGGTAGAACCTGGAATCATAACTTTATTACTGGAATACAGCACATGAAAACTGATATCTCTGCAAATGAAATCTGTGTGGTTTACCCATCAATTTTCATGCTCATATGGTGTGAACACTTTATGATTTACTGCCGTTTAGGGGCTCAGGGCTTCAGCAAAATAGCAGTCTCCAACAAGAAGAAATAGGAACAATGCCGGAGGCAATTCACAGTGCACACTAAATTGGTTGTAACCCAAAAAAAAAGAAAAGAAAATGCTGTCACATGATCGCAAAGCCCCCGATCGCAAAAATTAGCTTTCCATTAGCTGCCGGTAACTGTGCTGGGAGCACGCTCTTGGCACAGCTCTGTCTGCAAATTAATGCAAATATGTGACCTCTCAGTGCCAAGGCCCATCCGCCGGGGCGCCACATTTTTGCGTACCATCAGCATCTAGGGTTGACGTTTGATAGCAGAATTATTAGTGTAGAATGTATGCTCCTTTGCTAAAGAACATTACTTTTTATCAAGTTGTTATGGGTAAAAATGCAGCTTTAAAGCGAAGTTTCGGCCATAGAATTTTCTTTTTCTTTTTTTAATTCTAGGCATCCCCTCACACTGCAGTAATAACACAATTAAAATATAATTATATTCGCTAGTGGATAGTAATTATATATTTTTTTTAATCTTACGCTTTAGATGATCCTCTTCTGGCTGTTGCCATGATGAGTGGGGGCATATGAAGCCCAATCGCAACCTCTTCATGGATAACCTATCAAGAGGTGCACGCTGCGTAACCAGCATGCACCTCTTAATCTCACGCATGTGCAATGCTCCGGTGGTCATAGCACCAATTGTTTAGCAAGTTGCCATATTGGGCGGAGACAGAGGAAGGTCCGGCCCCGTTGTTATGGCAGCACAGATAACATTGTCTATACAGAGCTGTGATCCGTCTAAAATCACATAATTTCCTGTCGGGAAATAACACGATTTTTTTCCCACACAGTACTACCCACTGACTCCTGAGAAATGACGACTCCCCGTGAGATCACTTTTATCATTGGCGGGAAAGGGCCCCCTTCCGCGCCCTCTGCCGCTTACCGGAACCATTTGTAACGGGCGGAGGCGATCAGATCCTCCTCTGTGTGTGGTATGGAGACAAGTGAGGGGAAGATGGCCCACACCGTCTCCATACCATGGTAGGGCGGAAGCGAATTCAAAACGTCACTAACACCCAAAGCTCTTAAAGGGCCTTTTTTTTTTCAAATTACAATTTATGTCATTTTAGTGTAAATATGAGATCTGAGGTCTTTTTGACCCCAGATCTCATATTTAAGAGGTCCTGTCATGCTTTTTTTTCTAATACAAGGGATGTTTACATTCCTTATAATAGAAATAAAAGTTACATTTTTTTAAAAGGGAAGTAAACCCTTCCAAACAACTTGGACCTATAGGTAAGCCTAGATTAAGGCTTACCTGTAGGTCCAAGCAATATCTCCTAAACCTATATGGTTTAGGAGATATTTGCCCGAAAATGGGCACCGCTGTCTACGGCGCATGCGCCGTAGACAGCGGCGCGCAGGCGCACTAAATGCGGCAAATCCAAGAATGGATTTGCCAAATTTGTCGACTCCCGTGCGAATGCGCGGGAGTGACGTCATCGCGGCTTCGCCGTATGACAGCAACGGAGCTGCGAGGCGCGACTCCCGTGCGCATGCGCGGGAGTGACGTCATCGCGGTTGCGCCGCTGTCATTGGTCGGAGCTGCGAGACGCCACCAGCAAGATGGACGCGGCGGACTACAGGGATCAGCGGCGACTTCGCTGGCTCCTGTGTCAGGTAAGTGACACATAATGAGCTACTATGCGATGCATAGTAGTCCATTATGCTTTACCTTTGCAGGGAAAAAAAGAGGAAGTAAACCCATCAGGGTTTACTTCCTCTTTAAAGAACAGTGTAAAAAAATAAAATGGTAAAATAAATAAGAAAAAATTTTTATTTTTTTTTTAAAATGCACCCCGTCCCGTCAAGTTTACATGCAGAAACGAACGCATACGTGAGTAGCGCCCGCATATGAAAATGGTGTTCAAACCACACGTGAGGTATCGCCGCGATCGGTAGAGTGAGAGCAATAGTTCTAGCCTCAGACCTCCTCTAACTCAAAAGATGCAACCTTTTAGGGTAAAAGTTTTTTGCCATTCCACGAGTGGGCGCAATTTTGAAGCGTAACATGTTGGGTATCAATTTACTTGGCGTAACATTATCTTTCACAATATAAAAAAAATGGGCTGACTTTATTGTTGTCCTATTTTTTTTATTCAAAAAAGTGTATTTTTTCCAAAGTGTGCTTGTAAGACCGTTGCGCAAATACGACGTGACAGAAAGTACTGCAACGATCTCCATTTTATTCTCTAGGGTGTTAGAAAAAAAATGTAAAATGTTTGGGGGTTCTAAGTAATTTTCTAGCAAGAAAAAAAAAGTTTTTAACTTGTAAACAACAAATCTCAGAAAGAGGCTCGGTCCTTAACCACTTGCTTACTGGGCACTTAAACCCCCCTCCTGCCCAGACCAATTTTCAGCTTTCAGCGCTGATGTACTTTGAATGACAATTGCGCGGCCATATAACACTGTACCCAAATGAAACTTTTATCATTTTTTTTCCCACAAATAGAGCTTTCTTTTGGTGGTATTTAAATTACAGCTGGAAGTTTTATTTTTTGCTAAACAAAAAAAGATGCAAAAAAAAAATAAAAAAAAAATCATGTTTAATAGTTTGTTATAAAATTTTGCAAACAGGTAATTTTTCTCCATTGAAATGCGCCGATGAGGTGGCACTGGTGGGCACTGATAGACACAGTTAAGGCGGCACTAATGGGCACAGATAAGGCAGTACTAATGGGCACAGATAAGGTGGCACTGATGGGCACGGATGGGTGGCACTAAGGGGCACTGATAGGTACCACTGATAGATGGGACTGATGGGCACTGATAGATGACACTGATGGGCACGGATATGTGGCACTGAGGTGCAGATTGTGGACACTGATGGGTGGCACTTTTTTAATATCTAGGTGGCACTGGCAGGGGGCAGGTGGGCACTGATGAGCTGGCCGTGATCGGGACTGAAGTCCCTCTCATGGCCGCCGGTGATCGGCTTTTTTTTGCGAGGAGGAAAAATTACCGGCTCTGTTGTGTCACATGATCAGCTGTCATTGGTTGACAGCTGATCATGTGGTAAGAGGTCGGGATCGACCCCTTGCTCCGATCCGTGATCAGGCGAGTCTCAGATGCGCAGGCCGCTCGTGCACGGGACGACGTAAATAGACGTAGTACCGGCAAAGCAGGTTCGCGCTGTAGCCATCATTCGGCTATAGCGCGGATCTCCAGTGGTTAAAGTGGTGTTCCAGCCACGATTTCAGCAAAAGTCAGCAGCTACAAGCACTGTAGCTTCTGACTTTTAATAAGGACACTTACCTGTCCAGTGAGCCATCGATGTCGACCGCCCATCGGATCGGCTGCTGGCGCCTCCATCTTAACAAAGGGAGCCTTGTGGCTTCATTGCCTGTTTCCTACCGTGTATGCACGAGTCGCGCGACGCTTTGTGAATGGCCCTGTTTTCTGGGACACACACACACACACACACACACACATGTCCCAGAAGGCAACTGGCAGCTCACCGAAGAGGAGGAAGCACCGTGGAATAGGAAGAGGCAGATTAGGAAGACTGCCTGGCAACAGTAGTTTCAGGCAAGTTAAAAAAAATTATTTCTTTTTTTAAGAATATTAATGCAATTTTTTGTATTTTAGGGTGGCCCTCCACTTTAAGTGGTGAAGCAGAAATCTTCCAACACCTGTACTAAGGACAACGGTCTAAAAGGGGTATTTTCTTCTGGCAGCATCCCTCACAGGAAGTGAAGATTTCCTAGTGGTACACAGAGGACAAAAAAGAAATTGACAGTGGTTCTAACATCCCTACTGTATAGGAAAAATAAATGTTGGCTATACCTACACTTTAATTAAAGGTGTGAGACCTTGCGTGCACCAGGGTACTGTCCATATATACACTGGGTTGGGGGGGTTAGGTTGGGTCAGTGTGCTTACCTGGTGCAAAAAGGAGAAGGAGAAAGCCATCAATGCCGGGTGGAATACAATGTTGAATGCTCTTTTATAGGATGCCACACCAGCCATTTCAAGGACTTCTGGGCTCATTTTGATTCCTTGTGGATGGGGGTCCTGGGTAAATGCTTGTGATGTCCAAAGGCATCCCACCATTGCAGTAAGGTATTGGTTATATAGTTTAAACGTTTGGCTATTGATGTTTAACAGGACACGGCCCTTAAAAAAAAAAAAAAAAAAAAACAGACAAACAAATAAGGAAAGGTAATTTACATCATAGCTTCTCATACGGTGATGCCTGACAAGTGCCTCTGCATTTTCTTTTTTCTTTTACTGTGCAACTAAAACAACATTCACACCTAGGCGGGCAGATTTGGAATCGCGGGCAAAAATCACAAAATGTGGGACGTGATGCCATTACTTGTTAGTGGAACCCCAATGGAGGTGCAATATTGACGCAATTGGCGGGCGGATAAATGGTGCTGCAAATCGTGGCAAAAATAAAAATAAACAAATTGTAAAACGTGCTGAGCTTGTTGCTCAAAAACGAGCCAGAGCTTCTTTTGGGCAACAGCATTTGCGAATATGCTGTGCGATTCATTGCCTGCCAATTGTGCCACAATCACACTGTGATTGGGTTGCCATTAAACAAGTAATGGCATCGTAATACTGCATTTTTTCACGATTCTGGAATCGTTGATAGAATCGCATCGATTGCGATTCCAGACGCCTAGGTGTGAATGGAGCCTAAGACAAGCAGCCATTGATTATCTTCGTAGCTAAATGGTGGGACTAGGAGTTTAAGCTAAACTTACGGTAAAAACACGGAAGAGAAATAAAATTGTAATTGATCAGTTCCATAAAGTAAAAGTAGTTTAAGAGTCCGGTCTTGACTTGATATCAGTCTCTGGGCAGGACGGGGAGCTAAGTCGGGTGTGTTGCATACAAATGTACTGATAGGAAGGGAGAGCACAAAGATGACATCAGCTGGCTTCTGCTTACACTGTCCAATAAGCATGCTGGGAGTAGAGAGTGTATACCTTTTTGTTGTCGAAGGCGTATGATGTGATTTTCTTGTATAGTTTCATAGTTAGTAAGGTTGAATAAAGACACTAGTCCATCCAGTTCAACCTGAGTGTCTACCCCTATCCCTATACATTGCACACTCACATTGGTCCCTACCCTGAAGGAGCCCACAATCCAAGGTTCCCATTCATATACTAGGGCCAATTTTGGACAGAAACCAATTAACCTACCTGCATGTCTTTGGAGTGTGGGAGGAAACCGGAGTACCCGGAAGAAACCCACACAGGGAGAACATGCAAACTCCAGGCAGGTAGTGTCGTGGTTGGGATTCGAACCAGCGACCCTTTTTACTGCTAGGTGAGAGTGCTAACCACAACACCACTGTGCTGCCTATGTATGCATGATGTGATACCGCCATGAGGTTGCAGGGAAGGAAAAAATTACACGATTCGCCCAACACAGTCAGTCAGTGTTGATGGTGGAATCCCTCTCACAGTGCTATTGTCTTCTGCCAGCGGGGAGCCTTCCCTGCTGGCAGAACACAGCGATTACTGCTAGTGGCCGTAGCCGCCGGCAGTAATTGCATACAAAAAAAAACCGATAGGGTGGTAGTACCCAAGTCGATAGATGGATTCAGTACAACCAGCCTGCCCCATAGATGGATTGAATCTCGGCCAGTCCCTGCTGAACCGGCTGACATTCGATCTTTGGCTGGCTTACCTGTAACTGAAAGCGCAGACATTGGTGGTGCACCCAAATTAAAATTTTAGTGCCAAAAACTGAAAATTCAGGATGCACTGGGCTGAAACCGATGGTTTTGAAAAGAAAAAACTATCTATATTTTTATAAATGATTGTATGATATATTCAACTTTTTTAATATCATGAATTTAAAAAGCAATATGAATTTATTGTTGGCCATTATCGGCAACTTTTGAAGCGGTGTAAAAATCCTGCTTGCTGCATTTTGGTCAGTTAAAAGGGTCGTAAACCTACGTGTTTTTTCATCTTGATGTATCCTATGCATTAAGGCGAAAAAACACCTAGCAGTGACGGCCCCCCCCCCCCCATTTTACTTACATAAACCCTAGAACTTGACCCACAGGGATGCGATGTCTCTCTGTCCGGGGTTCTCGGCTCTTGATTGGATTGATAGCAGCGCAAACATTGGCTCCCGCTTCGGTCAATGTAATCCAATGACACGGGAGGCGGGGCAGAGTCCTGCATTCGGTCTCTATGGACGCTGAATGTTCGACTCTGGAGCGTGCCCGCAAGGTAACCCCCCTCGGGAGAGCGCTCCTCCCAGGGGGTAATCTGATGCGGGGAGGAGCTGCCGCCGACAGACCCCAGAAGGGCAGGTTCGGTTTGGTGCAATACTAGCAGACATGCACCTGGCTGTGCTCCTTGATGGGCCAAATAAATCTCAGAACTGGATGAAGAGAAAATAGGATTTTGTACTCACCGTAAAATCCTTTTCTCCTCAATTCACCAACCGACACAGCTCCTCTCTGTAACTAAATGGGTTTGTTAGCCTGCCATTAGGAGAACTAGGCAAAAATTGTAACATAATACACAGAACTTTAGTCCCGACCCGGGGGGCGGACCCTGTGCTAACAACCCTCCCTGCTCCCACGCAGAACGCAGTACATCAACAAGCAGTATAACGTAGAGAAAAGGAGGGGTGGGTGCTGTGTCGGTCGGTGAATTACAGAGAAAAGGATTTTACGGTGAGTACAAAAATCCTATTTTCTCTTATATTCACCGACCGACACAGCTCCTCTCTGTAACTAAATGGGATGTCCACAAGCAGTGCCAAACGAGGGGTGGGAAAAAACAGCATTAAAACTTCATCCACCATGGCAAGTGGGAACTAGTGAAACTAAACCCACATAAAAAACAGCAGCGTATGGAAAAACACACCGCCATAACTGGGCATTTTCAACAGGAGAGATCCCCAACACCGCAACCTTTTTGCGGAAGTAATGCAACAGTGCATTCACAAACAGTACTGTGTTTTTATCGAAAAACCAGGAAAAAAAACCTCAATTGCAACTACACGGCCGCCTGCAAAACTTTGCGGCCAAAACAGGCAGCAGCCGATGCACTGACGTCCACCTTGTAGAACTTGGTAAACGTATGTATGGACAGACTACCAGGTCGCCACCTTACACACCTGAGAGACAGACGCTTGGTGTCAGAAGGCCCAAGACATTCCGATTGCGCTCGTAGAGTGGGCCATGACTGGAAAGGGATGCACCTGCCCCTTCAAGGGTAGGCTTGGACTACAATCTGTCTGATCCACCTGGAAATGGTGACCGACGAGACCACCATACCCTTCTTTGGACCAGCCACCGAAACAAACAGTGAGTCTGACTTCCGAAACGGAGCCGTGGCAGACAAGTACACCTTCAGAGCTCTAATCACATCGTGAGCATAAAGGGCCACCTCTTTGGGGTGCTTCGGCTTAGGACACAACAATGGTAATACAATGTCCTCATTAATATGAAAAGCCGAAAACCACCTTCGGTAGAAAGGACGGTTGCGGACGCAACACCACCTTATCCCTGTGGATGACCAGATAAGAAGACTTGCATGACAAGGCCGCCAATTTCGAAACCCTCCTGGCCGATGTGATGGCCACTAGAAAGACCACCTTCTGTGAAAGGGTCAACAGTGGAATCTCCCTGATATTCTCAAACGGCGGCTTCTGAAGCGCTGACAACACCAGGTTCAAATCCCATGGGGGTAACGGTGGAGGCACCGGAGGGACTACAGGGACTACCCCCTGAACAAAGGTACTCACTAATGAGTGAGACACCAGGGGTCGCTGAAAAAGGACAGCCAGGGCTGAAATTTGCCCCTTAATGGTGCTCAATGCCAATTTCTGGTCTACTCCTTGCTGAAGAAACAGCAGGAACCTGGATATAGAAAAGGAGCGCGGATGCCACCCTTTCTTCACACATGGAGATGTAGGCCTTCCAGGTACGATGGTATATCTTCCGGGAAGAAGATTTCTGCGCCCTTAACATAGTTGGAATCACCGAGTCCGACAGACCCCGGTTCCTCAGCACCTGGCTCTCAATAGCCATGCCGTTAAAGTCAGCGATGGTAAAGCAGGGTGAAAGATTGGACTTTGAGATAGGAGGTCCACTCGCATCGGCAGCCGCCAAGGAGCGTCCACCACCAGAAGCACCAGGTCTGCCTACCAGGGCCGCTGGGGCCAATCTGGGGCAACCCATTTCAGGCACAGCAGCCTGAATATCTCTGGATGCAATGCCCATTCTCCTGGGTCCAGCAACTGACGACTCAGATAGTCCGCCTGCCAATTTTTCACCCCCGGGATGTAAAGGGCCGACAGAGCCGGAAAGTGTCGCTCTGCCCACCGAAGCATGTGAGCGACCTCCCGGGCAGCAGTTGAGCTTCTTGTTCCCCCTTGGTGATTTATGTAAGCCACAGCCGTGGCATTATCTGACTGTATCCTGGTCGGATGGCCTTGAAGACATGTCGACCACGTGTGGAGGCACAGCCTGATCGCTCTCAATTCAAGCAGATTGATTGGCAACCTGGATTAGTCCGTCGACCAGAGGCCCCGAGCCGACTGAATCCCCATCACTCCACCCCAGCCTGAGAGACTGGTGTCCGTAGTGATCACCATCCATTTCAGGGGAAGGAACGATTTTCCGGACTGATTCACCGGGGACCTCAAGCACCAGATCAGAGAGTCCCTGACTGGCTGGCTCACCTGGACCTGTCGATCCAGGGACACTGCAGGACTCTGGTGTGGAACTGGGCATAAGGTACTGCCTAGAAGGAGGCTACCATGAGCCCCAGCACTCGCATGCAAAAACGGAGCACACTTGCGGTTCATCAGTAGTTGGACCATAGATCTGAGAGTCTGCAACTTGTCTGAGGGGAGAAAGACTCTCCCTTCCCTGGAGTTCAATAGTAACCCCAGGTACTCCAGACGCTGGGTCGGCACAACCAGACTTCAACCAGGTTCAACAGCCACCCAAATTCTCGCATGGTGATCGCCACATCCTCCTCTAATTCTGAGGCAGAAGATGCTCTCAGGAGGAGATCGTCTACGTAACCCCCCGATCACGATCCTGCGTTGTCGCAGCAACGCCAACACTGGAGCCAGTACTTTAGTAAAGACTCGGGGGGCTGGTGCCAGGCCAAAGGGAAGAGCCACAAACTGGTAATGGGCTTCCCTGACTGCCAAACGCAGAAATTTTTGATGCCGAAGGCATATGGGTATGTGCAGGTACGCATACTGGATGTCCAAAGACGCCAGGGAGTCCTTGTAAGAAACTTGTAAGGTTTCAATTGATAGTCTTGATATCCAGCTGAAGAGTATAAAGGAGGAACTGCATTCCACAGGACAAGAACTGTGTAGGATTGCGGAAAGGACATCAGCTTTAGAGGAAAGAAAAGAATAAGCACGTTAGAGGATGATGTGTTTTCACTGTCACGTGAAATAAAGGGGTTGAAGGGGAAAGTGGACATGCAGGCAGAAAAACTTGATGCGATAGAAAACAGAAATCGCAGAAATAATGTTAGAGTGTTAGGCCTCCCAGAGCAAAGTGAGGGTTCAAACCCTATAGTGTTTTTGGAGAGGTGGCTCAGGGATACACTAGGCTCTGCAATTTTTTCTCCCTTTTTTGTCTTGAGAGGGCGCATCGTGTTCCTTTGACTATGCGCCAAATGGGAGGCCATCCCAGACCCTTTCTTTTGAAATTTATGAATCACAATAACAAGTTGGCCTTGTTACGGAAAGCCAGGGAGATATGTATAATGGGGCTAAGAGCTTTTTTTACCCCGATTTCTCCCCAGAGCTTCAAAAATGTAGGGCTGAATTTATACCAATCAAACGTATTTTCATGAAGTACAAGGTAACATATGCATTATTGTATCCAGCACGTTTAAGAGTATCAGCCCTGGGTCAAACATATTTTTTTAATACTCCAGCTGAGGCAGACCACTCACTGGTTTGAGGAAAATAAGACGGTCTTGTGACCTGCGACTTGTTTATGCGATTATATTGTTCTATTTTTTTTTTGTGTAAAGTAATAGGAGAAATGGGGAAAGAAAATGGAGAAATGTGTTTTATTTATTTTTTTCTCCTTTCTCTTTCTTTTTTTTCTTTCTTTCAATAACACTTTAAAATGGTATAATATGGTATAACGGTACAATGTTACAATGTTATACAATGTTATAATATGTTTGTTATTTAGAGGAATGTTTGTTAAGGAGCAAATGAGGCTCCCATTTTGGATACACTTTGCACTTATAAACTCGAGACTACAAGGATGGGATGTAAGAGGGGATAGGCATGGTAGGGTCACGAGAAAACCCTTGATGGGTAGCCCAAGTGGGCAGAGGTGGGAGGGTAAGGGAGGGTGGGCACGGGGTGGATGCACCATATTTATTATGTGCACCTCAAGTATTTCATGCACTACAAAGATTAACACTGATATGGATAGGTTTTGAGATATACTTAGAGAAATTGTTGGATTGCACATCAAAGAAGAAGAAGAAGGAACACAAATGGGTGGAGGGTCAGACTAGTTTGGGGAGGGTCCATAGAACTCTCACTAACTTGCCTGACCCCGATACGTTTTTTTCTCTTTTTGTTATTTTTGAAATATTGTTTTTTATGCTTATGCAGGATAAAACCTTCAGTATAGTTTCTTGGAATGTCCGAGGCCTGAGGGACCCAATTAAAAGAAAGATAGTTCTGTCCGTATTAGAGAGGTCAGGGCCCGGACTCTTTTGTCCAGGAGACGCATTTGACCAAGGATACTATTCCGCTATTGCGTAGTCAGAAATTTTGTTCCCAATATCATTCAGTTCACACCTCCTACTCAAGGGGAATAAGCGTAATGATTGGGAAAGAATTAATCTTCTCCTGTAGAGAAAGTCACATTGATGTACAGGGCCGGTTTGTTTTTCTGTTCTGCTCAATTGAGAATAAATTATATGTTTTAGCGAATATCTACATACCCTCCTGTAGAGAGTAAGTATAAGTACTTACAACTTAGGCACGCAATCCAAACCCAGTTCAGATCACAAATAATCGAATGGACTCAGCTTTCGATTTTGACCAGTATAATTAATTCAGATGTATCTAAAGGCCTAATCTCTAAAATATATACTAGTTTGGAAGCTAGAACAATAAGCAGAATAGGACTTTCTAAGAGTAGAGCTAAATGGGAAAGAGACATAGGGGCAATAACAACAGAGGATTGGGGAGAAATCCTGCAAAGAGGAAGGTTGGTCTCAATCTCTCCCTCACAGAAGGTGTCGCACCTATTTCTGCAGGGTATATACTACACTCCAGCAAAAATGTTTAGTTTTGGATGGAAACAAGATGATCATTGCCCTAGATGCGGAGCATCAGGGGATTTCATCCACATGCTTTGGAGATGCCCAAAGCTATTTAAGGCTGGGTTCACACTGCTGCGGGGGGAGATCCGGATGTGATTCGCACAGCAAATCACATCCGATCTCCGTAGCACTGCGAGTTCAGCCATACAGATAGTATGGCTGAACTCGCAGCTGTCCCGCAGCAAACTCGCACAGGACCCTTTTTTGGGTCCGCAACGGAATCGGATCGCATGGGGGTTCACACCATGCGATCCGATTCCTGTGCGAGTCGGCAGATCGCACTGCGATATGCCGACGGATCTGGGGGTGTCATTAACATAACATTGACACTCCCAGCCGTCCGCATAGGGCAGTGTGAACTGCCGGCGGGAGGTATGCGATGCGGGAAAACGCCGCGGATTCGCGGCGTTCCCGCATCGCAATAGTGTGAATCTAGCCTAAGTATTGGATTGAAGTAGTAGACAGTATAAATAAAATCTTTAACGCTACCCTGGAACCAACGGCTAAGATCTGCTTACTGGGAAGTGTGGAGAGGGGCAGAGCTCCGAAAGAAACTCTGGAGACAGTTTTGAGATGCCTTTTCCAGGTAAGAAAAATGATTACACAGAAATGGCAGGCACATACCCCCCCCCCCCCACTGCTGCAGAGTTGGGTTGATACAGTCAATTTAGTAGTGGGAAATTAGAGTGTTGTATACTCGACAGGGTAATTATGGGAAATTTATTAGAATGTGGAAATCCTGGCTAGATGAGGGGGGGTATCCCCCTTAAGGGGGGATTGGGACATATTTATATTTTTCCCCGTTTTTCTTTTCTTCTTTCCTTTTTTTTTTTTCTCTTTTTCTCCCTTCTTTTGTACATTTTTTTTTTTCGTATAATTAGTAGATATAAGTACACTTATATGGTGCAGGGATGGGGGGAAGTTAGGAAGAGGGGGGGAAGTTAGGAAGAGGGTGGGAGGGTTTGGGTGGCTGAGGAAATAGTATTGTTATCTGATATAATTTAGAATATTGTAACATTTATGTTGTGGAGAAAGTATTTTTCATAATTGCTATTTTTTTATACTGTAATTTCTGTTATTGCTATGTTCTTGGTGTTAAATTATTATATAAATGAATAAAAAAATTAAGATAAAAAAATAAACGCCCAAGATTGGACGTCCCCCTTCCTTCTTAGGAACCACAAACAGATTCGAGTAGAACCCCTGGAAGCGTTCCGATTCCGAAACTGGTACAATCACCCCCTGATTCAGCAAGTCCCTTACTGCCCCTAGCAGGGGCTCCCGGCGAACTGGGGACGCGGCTATGCTGGAGGGGAAGAATCTGGTTGGCGGCCAAGAGAGAAACTATCTTGTAGCCTGTGGAAATTGGGTCGCAGACACATTGGTCAGATAACCGGGAGGTCCACCGGGCTGAAAACTCCCGAAGGCCACCCCCCCCCACCCGCGTATCGGGTAACCTTCATGCAGTAGCACTTTTGTTCGCAGGCTTGTGGTTCCAGGGATGCTTTTGACAGTCCGTGGACATCCTGTCGGGCTGGGAACGTTTTGTCGAAGCACCTTGCGGACAAAAAAGCCACTTGTGAGCGGAAAAGGAGGGCCCTTGCCTGCGGCGTGGCTCCTTAGCCTTCCTGGCCTGTGGGAGTAGTGTACTCTTACCACCCATGGCATTTTTAGTAATTTCATCAAACGAAGCTCCAAAGAGCCGGTCGCCAAGGAAGGGAAGATCCGTCAGGGCTTTCTTGGATGCCTGGTCAGCAGACCAGCATTTTAGCCAAATCAGGCGCCTCAGCACCACAGCTGACACTGAAGCCCTGGATAACAGAGGGAGAGTATCCAGGGCCACGTTACAAAGGTACTAAAGACTTTGCACTAGTTGGTCTGCTAGTTCCACGCAGACAGGGGAGGGGTTTTGCTCTCCCAATTCACGGTGCAAACGTTTTGCTCACTCAGTCAGTGTCTGACACCAGTGCGGATGCCAGTACTGGTCGCGCGGCTGACCCCCCACAACCGTAAACAAGGAACGAGCCACTGCCTCGGCCTTCCTGTCCGTGGGGTCCTTGAATGCAGGAGTCCCCTCTACCGGGATCGTGGTTACTTTATTTAACCTGGATACTGAGGGGTCCACAACCGGAGGAGCCGACCATTTCTTGAGAAGGCTTTCCTCAAAGGGGTATCGCACCGCCATATTTTTGGGGACCGAAAAGGTCCTTTGCGGTCGACCCCATTCCCTGTAGATGAACTTGTCAAAATAAGCCAATTACGGGAACACCTTAGGTGAACATGCTGGCTTGCGGGACCCAAAAGGGACCGATACATCAGCAGAGGGATCCGCTGGCTCCTGAATCTTCAGGGTATCACGCACAGCTATGATAAGTGCTCCAAAAAGCGCTCTGTCACGCTCGGACCCGGACGGGGAATCATCCTCACTGTCCCAGTCAGCCTCATCTGATAGGTCAGAGCAGGGGTCACCAGCCGCAGCAGGGCCCCAGTCTGCATCAGAGCTCTCCCCAGAGGACGCCGGGGGGGGTAGGGGCCTTTTACACGCACCTTTCCTTCCACGCACCGCCTCTATTTTAGCAACAAAAGAGTTAAGGACCACCGTCAGGGTGTCCATGGGCACAGCGCTATCCGCAGGTGACCCGGTTGCAATAGCCTGGATTTCAGGGGAAGAAACACCAGTTTCTGAAGCCATGCTGACCCTACCCTGTCTGCCACCTGCAAGGGGACTTATGACAGTGAAGGTCCCGCCCTCCTGCTGCCGCCACATGGGGGGGTAGGGGCACCTAGCGCCAGACTCACCACCCTGGGGCGTTCTGTGAATGTTACTAGCCATGCCTGTAGTCCCTAGGAGGTTACCCAGTTGCAGAGTGAAGAAACCGTGTCGGCAGCAGCTGTATAGAATAGCAGTGAAACGTTCTGCAGAGCTTGCACCAGCATTCAGGGAAGAGCCATCCAATGTCCTGTATACACAGTGGACATAGGAAACAGCATGTGAGAGCACATGTAAAGCTGTCACAAGAGAACTGCGGTGAAAAGAGCGCTCAAGCTTCAAAAAAACGGCCACCAATGCAGCTAATAGGAAAATCCTATAGAAAATGGCTGCTGAGGCTCACAAGGGGAACCTGCTTTGCCCAAAGCCAAAATGGCAGCCGGACAGCGCCATGCGGTGACAGGAAAATCACAGAACAGTGCTGCCAGAACACCTCCACAGACAACTTTTGGGACCCCCAGATCGGGACCAGGACCAACGCTAGCCGCACAAAGCCCCCTACAGGTGAGAGACCCAGCGAACCCCACACACATGCCGCCCGCAGCACATGAAGCCACCCCCCTGGAGGGAGGAAGGAGGGGAGATAGGGAAGTGGGAGAGAAGAGAAGGAGGTGAGGTGGCCCCTGAATTGACCTCCCAGGGAATGCCCAGCTGCTCACCCCACCGAAGAAGGGAGAACCTACTTACCAGTCCTGAAGAGCTGGGAGACATTTCATCACAGACCTACTCCTGCGCAGTTACAGGGTAGCTGCTGGCCCGGTATACTGTGATCCAGACATCAGTAGCCCAGTCATATGTATACCCTGGAGCATTGAAGCTCACGACCACCTCTGGAGCTAAGGTATGTCGTGGCCTGCCGAGGCTTAGCTGCGGCCTGCACACACTCGATGGCCGGACTGGGGAGACTAAAAGGATAACTTAACCAGCCTGTCACCCAGCCGGCAGTTGATGGAAGATCCCAGGATCTTTCATCTTGCGCAAAAAACATCAAACCTGCATCAAAAAAATTGACCAAAGGGCCCGCAGGGTTCCTAGGTCATTCTCCTTCACTAGGCAAAATAAAACAGAGTTCTGCCTGGGAGCAGGGAGGGTTGTTAGCACAGGGTCCACCCCCCCCGGGGCGGGACTAAAGTTCTGTGTCTTGTGTTACAATTTTTACCTAGTTCTTCTAATGGCAGGCTAACAAATCCATTTAGTTACAGAGAGGAGCTGTGTCGGTCGATGAGTATAAGAGAAATACAAATCCTTGACGGGTAAAACAAGCTCCCTTATATTTTATTGTTTAGCGGTTTTGCCTGGGAGTTCAGCTTTAACTCCAAATCCCTCTTTGGTTCTGAGTAGAACATAAAACGAAAACATTCTGAACAATTCTATTCTACACTACACAAAAATAACAAAACAAAAAAAACCCATGTATCTGCTTTTCTTACAGTGTTCTCTTTTTCATCTTTTCTTGCTGTCAAGAGATTGTCTCTATACCTGGGGAAAAAAAAAAAAAAAAAGCTATTTTACAGGACGATCCTTCGGGCTCTCAAACTTTATAATATAAAAAGAAAATCTGACAGAGTTTAAGTTGTGAGACGTAAACTAATAAGCACTATGCTTAGCACCTGTGTGTATGCAGTCCATCGGCCACACAGATCTTAACCAGTTGCCGACCGCCGCACGACGATGTACGTCAACAGCATGGCACGGGCAGGCATATGGGCGTACGTGTACGTCCCTGCCTTCCCGCAGGGCAGTTAGGGTTAGCCCCCTTTAGTTCTAAGGTACCCCCTAACCCCCCCAATAAAGGTTTAACCCCGTGATCACCCCCCGTCGCCAGTGTCACTAAGGCTGGGTTCACATTGCAGCGGTTTATGAGAACGGATGTGATTCGCACCGCACTGCAGTGCAAATCACATCCGATCTCTGTGCGATTCGAGTTCAGCTATACAGATAGTATGGCTGAATTCGTGTCGCACCCGCCGCAAACTCGCACGGGACCCTTTTTTTGGTCCGCAGCAGAATTGGATCGCATGGGTGTTCACACCATGCGATCCAAGTTTGCAGATGGCACTGCGATATGCGAACTGATCTGGGGGTGTCATTAACATTTCACTGACACTCCCAGCAGTTCGCATAGGGCAGTGTGAACTGCCGCCGGGAGGCATGCGATGCGGGAACCCGCCGCGCATTCGTGGCGTTCCCGCATCGCTCCAGTGTGAACCCAGCCTAATAAGCGATCGTTTTTCTGATCGCTGTATTAGTGTCACAGGTGACGCTAGTTAGGCAGGTAGGTATTTAGGTTCGCCGCAGCTTTTTATAGCGCCAGGGACCCCCATATACTACCGCATAAAGCCCCCTGATTGCCCCCTAGTTAACCCTTTCACCAGTGATCACCATATAACTGTTACAGGTGACGCTGGTTGGTTAGTTATTTTTTTAAAGTTTCAGGGCACCCGCCATTTATTACCTAGTCTCACTAGTGTACCCCTAAATTTAGGGGTGTCTACTTTCCAAAATGGGGTCATTGGGGGGGGGGGGGGGGTTTGTGCCATCTTGGCATTTTATGGCCTTCAAAACTGTAACGCCCTTAGAAAGCCTGAAGGCGGTGCTTGGTTTTCGGGGCCCCGTACGCGGCTAGGCTCCCAAAAAGTCCCACATATGTGGTATCTCCGTACTCAGGAGAAGCAGCAGAATTTATTTTGGGGTGTCATTTCACATATGCCCCTGGCATGCGTGAGCAATATATCATTTAGTGACAACTTTGTGAAAAAAAAAAAAAAAAAGTTTGTAATTTTCCCGCAACTTGTGGCAAAATATAAAATATTCCATGAACTCAACATGCCTCTCAGCAAATAGCTTGGGGTGTCTACTTTCTAAAATGGGGTCATTTGTGGGGGTTTTGTGCCATCTTGGCATTTTATGGCCTTCAAAACTGTAATAGGTAGTGAGAAGTGAACTCAAAAATTTACGCCCTTAGAAAGCCTGAAGGCGGTGCTTGGTTTTCGGGGCCCCGTACGCGGCTAGGCTCCCAAAAAGTCCCACATATGTGGTATCCCCGTACTCAGGAGAAGCAGCAGAATTTATTTTGGGGTGTCATTTCACATATGCCCATAGCATGTGTGAGCAATATATCATTTAGTGACAACTTTGTGTAAAAAAAAAAAATATATTTTTTTTTTTGTCATTATTCAATCGCTTGAGGCAAAAAAATAAAATATTCAATGGGCTCAACATGCCTCTTATCAATTTCCTTAGGGGGTCTACTTTCCAAAATGGGGTCATTTGGGGGGGTTTTGTACTGCCCTGCCAATTTAGCACCTCAAGAAATGAGATAGGCAGTCGTAAACTAAAAGCTGCGTAAATTCCAGAAAACGTACCTTAGTTTGTAGATGTGACAACTTTTGCGCAAACCAATAAATATACAATTATTGACTTTTTTTTTACCAAAGACATGTGGCTGAATACATGTTGGCCTAAATGTATGACTAAAATTGAGTTTATTGGATTTTTCTAATAACAAAAAGTAGAAAATATCATTTTTTTTCAAAATTTGCGGTCTTTTTACGTTTATATCGCAAAAAATAAAAATCGCAGAGGCAATCAAATACCATCAAAAGAAAGCTCTATTTGTGGGAAGAAAAGGACGCAAATTTTGTTTGGGTACAACATTGCATGACCGCGCAATTACCAGTTAAAGCAGCGCAGTGCCAAAGTGTAAAAAGACCTCTGGTCATTTACCAGCAAAATGGTCCGGTCTGAAAGTGGTTAAAGACTGCAGAGCATTGCACCCGTGATCAGGTCACTGGTGCAATGTCCAGCCCCTGCTCATAACACCAATAAGGGCAGGCAGTTACCTGAGAGCAGCTAGTTCGATGAACTAGGAGGATGCTAACCAGTGCCCTCACAATTCATGGAGAACTGCAAGCTGTCAGCCGCAATGGATAATGGTACTTGTAGTCTATTCAGTCACAGGAAACTGAATGAGTGATGCAGCCATGTGGGCAGGCTCCGCAGCACTGCATTATTTTCAAATTGTGACAGCGAGTGCGTGGAGGAGATACCACACCCGCAGTCCTGGGGTGGGGGGGGCGGGGGTCTTTGACAAAAAGGTGCAGATGCTGGAACAGGTTACAGGTGAACTTATCCTTTAGGTGCTCGGTTCACACTGTCGTGACTGGAAAGTCACGTGACTGTAGTAATATGACTAAACAATAGTGACTCCATCTTGTTCTGGCTATAGAGCAATATGCTTTTAACTTAGTTATGAGAACATATTTTGAAGTTTTGTCCTTCAAGTCTAGTATTGAGCTATGTGTCACAATAGCATGCATAAACTTGCTTGCATAAGTGTTTTGTGAGCATTCTATAATGTATAAATAAGTTGTGGTATCTCCCCCGCCTTCCTCTTATTGGGGTACACAGACTCGGGACACGAAACCAAGTATTAGTCATCACCAGATGGTATTTTTGTCCTGGTAACCTTGTGACAGCTATGTCTCAAAGGTTATTTACATTATAGGCATGTATAGCATTATGGTGATAGACTGTTTCATTATTGAGGATATGTAATGATATGTACGCCTCTGTATTAACCACACCCATGTTCTATGCAATGATTGGCTGATAAGGGTGCATATAAAATGCAGCCCCTCCCAGAATAAATCAGACAACTGCTGAACTGTAATATTGTCTGGGCTGTTTTCTTGTTGTCTCCTGATCACTGCAGTGTTAAGTAAAGGGTTTCATGAGTATTGTAATTGCGTTAGTTATACTTCTAGCTGGTCTTTGTCAGGTATATAGCAATACCATTTTAATCACAACAGTGACTTTGCCAGGTGATTCGGAGAGACATTGCAGCAACTTCAAGGAAAGCCCGAGTCATCTTCCTTTAATGTTGGATTCAAATCACATCAATTAAGACGAGGATATGACTTGGAGGCGACTTCCATTAAAGTCTAAGGGCACAAGTTGGATAGAATTCGCTTTGAAGTAGTCGGAGCGGCTTCAGTAGTGCTAAGACAGCTCTTATGGACTGAAATGGGATTTCACATGTCACGCGATTTGGGGTCTCACAAGTTTGGTCCCAAGTTGCAGCAGTGTGACCCGAGCCCTAAAGTAGTATTAAACTTTCACAATTTTCTATTTCCATATAGCTATACTTAACTGCTCTGTGCAGAGGAGCCCCCAAACCTCATTTTCTGGGGTACCCTGCTGGCACTTCGGGCCCCTCCATGGTCCCATGGAAAGCAGCTTTCTATGGGGGCACTCGTGTGGGCTCACTCCCGTGCCGCCAATCTGCATCTAGTTACCTAAATGCATTGAATGCATTAAGGTAAAAAAAAAAAAAATTTGAGGCTTTAGAACCAAGTTTAAACTTACTATTAAAAGTAAAAGTAGAAAAACCGCGCTATTCACCACCGGGAGTAGTTTAAGCCAGATAAATAAAAATAAAAATAAAACCTCTGTATAGATATAGTATACCTGTATGTAAAACACTACATAGGCTGCTGCCACCCGGAAAAAAGGAGGATCCCTTAATAAGATTCCTTTTAAGAGTGGATTTACTGAAATAGTGTCGGGTTAAATGGCGCCACCTAAACACAGGTTTCCATTCCAAAGTGGACTCATGGAGTATAAATGGGTAGAAATAAAAATAATAATAAAAATCAAGGTCTTTTTTCAAAGAGCCCAATAGTGTCCCTGGATCTACTGAGGCTCTATGTTAACCAGAGGGAACCTCAACTTCACCCTAAAAAGGTTATATCAAACAGTGGGTGTAGTAAATCTATAGGCCACCAGGGACAGTGGACACGAAACCTAGAATCCTAGTATTGGGGACTAGTAATCACACCCATTGCATATTAAATCTCCAAAACGGCGGGAATACAGGAACTGACGATATTGGAACAGGCTAGAGTATTTCCTTACAAGGGATAAACAAACCCTCAATCTCAAATAAATTATACCTTTAGGCCAAAAAACCTGAAAGTCACGTGTACCAAACTACATGTGCAACCTAATGCGATTATAAATCAAGTCGCAACAGTGCGAAAAAAGTGTCACTCAATGGTAAACCTACTAACAACAATACCATAAGTACACCAAACCAGTGTATAGTGATAGAGGTATCTGTGTATGTTTAGTATGACATTCATTAATAATCAACCTAAAATCACATATGTATACTCAAAGAGTGTTAAGTGACAGACATATATATATATATATATAACCTAAACCAGTGTCTATGTAAAGCCTGTGTAGCGTACAAAAATATATATATAGGCCTAATAATTAAATATAGGGAATATATAAACACTTCATATACCAGAAATCAGACAATTGTAAATAAGAAGTGTGTGTGTATTAGTGCACACAAAAGGTGAAAAAATATACCAAAACCTTTTAGTGATAAAAGCTAAAAAATGCTCTAAACCATAAAATATATATATGTGAAAGGTGCATATACACGTAAAAAAGTGAAAAAAAAAATAAAAAAATAAAAGATAAAAAATAATAAAAAATAAATAAAAATATAAAAATAAAATGCAAAAAATATGCAAAAAAATATATATACGTGAAGTATACAAGACAAAATATATATATGTGGAATAAGTCCCAAATCAATGTTCAATGGTGCTAATTCAAACAAGTCCTTAGAAAATCTTTAAAGTGACTTTGGTGCTGAAGACGTCTATGACGAAACGCGTCCGACGGAGCTACGCTTTTACGTCACTTCCGGGTCGCCGCTGGTGTCTGGCACGCAGGTGGAGCGCAAACCGCGTATCCATCATACGGATCCCGAGGAAGAATTGTGCTTTTTGGCTTTGAACACTACGGGAATGGCTCTATCCTAGGGGGGACACAGCTGAGATCTATCACCCCTATAGGGAGGTTTGTTTCGGTTCCCATAGATAGTGCCTCTATTTCACGCTGTGTTCTTAGCATTAGTATATACTTTTATGGTATCTTCTGGGGTCAACCCGGAATTCTTTTTTGGGGGGATTATCACACCAACCCCCTGATGAACTGTGGTCTCGCAGTATAACTCACTTTACGAGAGTTGTGGCCATTTTTTTAGTATAATTTTTTTGTTTTTTTCCTTTTTTTGTTGTGCTGTTTTTTGCCTCTTATGGTTTGTTTTTTATATATAAATTTTTTATATTTATTGTGCCAATAAATCATTTTTTACGGATTACACTATGGAGGCTTCCATTTTTTTCTCATGAGGACTTATGGAATCCATGCTGATACATGTTCAGTCATCTATCACAAAGTAAAGAACGGGACATCTGGAGATTGATCTTTAAGGCGTACAACCCCTGCAGGGGTACTTACTTCTGGTGAGTAGGATTCCTGGTGGGGGAGCACAGAAGTCACAGTGAAGACTGCATAGGAAGCACCAAAGTCACTTTAAAGATTTTCTAAGGACTTGTTTGAATTAGCACCATTGAACATTGATTTGGGACTTATTCCACATATATATATTTTGTCTTGTATACTTCACGTATATATATTTTTTTGCATATTTTTTGCATTTTATTTTTATATTTTTATTTATTTTTTATTATTTTTTATCTTTTATTTTTTATTTTATTTTTTCACTTTTTTACGTGTATATGCACCTTTCACATATATATATTTTATGGTTTAGAGCATTTTTTAGCTTTTATCACTAAAAGGTTTTGGTATATTTTTTCACCTTTTGTGTGCACTAATACACACACACTTCTTATTTACAATTGTCTGATTTCTGGTATATGAAGTGTTTATATATTCCCTATATTTAATTATCAGGCCTATATATATATTTTTGTTACGCTACACAGGCTTTACATAGACACTGGTTTAGGTTATATATATATATATATATATGTCTGTCACTTAACACTCTTTGAGTATACATATGTGATTTTAGGTTGATTATTAATGAATGTCATACTAAACATACACAGATACCTCTATCACTATACACTGGTTTGGTGTACTTATGGTATTGTTGTTAGTAGGTTTACCATTGAGTGACACTTTTTTCGCACTGTTGCGACTTGATTTATAATCGCATTAGGTTGCACATGTAGTTTGGTACACGTGACTTTCAGGTTTTTTGGCCTAAAGGTATAATTTATTTGAGATTGAGGGTTTGTTTATCCCTTGTAAGGAAATACTCTAGCCTGTTCCAATATCGTCAGTTCCTGTATTCCCGCCGTTTTGGAGATTTAATATGCAATGGGTGTGATTACTAGTCCCCAATACTAGGATTCTAGGTTTCGTGTCCACTGTCCCTGGTGGCCTATAGATTTACTACACCCACTGTTTGATATAACCTTTTTAGGGTGAAGTTGAGGTTCCCTCTGGTTAACATAGAGCCTCAGTAGATCCAGGGACACTATTGGGCTCTTTGAAAAAAGACCTTGATTTTTATTATTATTTTTATTTCTACCCATTTATACTCCATGAGTCCACTTTGGAATGGAAACCTGTGTTTAGGTGGCGCCATTTAACCCGACACTATTTCAGTAAATCCACTCTTAAAGTTACTATTGATACTTTAAAAGTTTTCTTTGTTGGCATTTGCATCAAAACTTTTTTTTTTTTTTCCTACCTTATGCAAAGATAACCCCCGCTGTGTCACCCTCCACTTCTCTTCCCCTAAATTATATTTAGGGAGCGAGCACTATATGCATCAAACATCCAGGAACTAAACCAGCTGTCAATCTAAGGCCGCGTACACACGGGCGGATTGTCTGTCCAACTTAGTCCGCTGAACCGTGTTTCAGCGGACAATCCGCTCGTGTGTGGGCTTCAGCGGACTTTTTCAGCGGACTGTCTGACGAACAAAGTCTTACGGAATTTCCGTAATTTTGTCCGTCCAAACTTGGTTTCAGCGGACAGTCCGCTCGTGTGTAGGCAAGTTGGACGGACTAAGTATGGCGCATGCTCAGAAAGGATTTACACGGCCGAAGGTTGCATTGCAGTGTATAGGACGTCGTTTTTCTAGTCCCGTCGTACGTGCTGTACACGTCATCACGCACGCTTTCAGCGGACTGTCTGCTCATCGTGTGTGGTCAAGTCCGTTCACTCAAATTTTGAACGGACTGTCTGTCGGATTGTCTGACGAACTTAGTTGGGCAGACAATCCGCCAGTGTGTACGCGGCCTAAGAACTAGAGGGTGGAGCACAGATGCAGTCTACATGCATTAAAGTGGTTGTAAACCCTTACAACAAACTTTGATCTACAGGTAAGCCTAGATTAAGGCTTACCTGTAGGTCCAAGAAATATCTCCTAAACCTACACGGTTTAGCAGATATTTGGCAAAAGACAGGCACCGCTGTCTACGGCGCATGCACCGTAGACAGCGGCGCGTAGGCGCACTGAGCGCGGCACTGTCAACGATGAAGATGCCGCGCATGGCGGCTCGCATGCGCGGGAGTGACGTCATCGCGGCTTCGCCGAATGACAGCGGCGGAGCAGCAAGACCCACCTAGAAGATGGAGGCGCCGGACTACAAGTGACAGCGGTGACATCGCTGGCTCCTGTGTCAGGTAAGTGACACATAATGGACTACTATGTGATGCATAGTAGTCCATTATGCTTTACCTTTGCAGGGAATGAAAGAGGAAGTAAACTCATCAGGGTTTACTTCCTCTTTAACCACTTCAGCCCCGGACCAATTGTCAGCCTAAGGACCAGAGGTCTTTTTACAATTTCGCACTGCACTGCTTTAACTGGTAATTGCGCGGTCATGCAATGTTGTACTCAAAAGAAATTTGCGTCCTTTTCTTCCCACAAATAGAGCTTTCTTTTGATGGTATTTGATTGCCTCTGCAATATTTATTTTTTACGATATAAAAGGAAAAAGACTGAAAATTAAAAAAAAAAAAAAAAAGAAAAAAAAGAAAAGAAAAAAATATATTTTCTAGTTTTTGTTATAAGAAGAATTGAATGAACTAAATTTTAGTCATACATTTAAGCCAAAATGTATTCAGCCACATGTCTTTAGTAAAAAAAAATGTCAATAAGGGTATATTTATTGGTTTGCGCAAAAGTTATAGCGTCTACAAACTAGAGTACATTTTCTGGAATTTACACAGCTTTTAATTTATGACTGCCTATCTCATTTCTTGAGGTGCTAAAATGGCAGGGCAGTACAAACCCCCCCCCCCCCAAAATGACCCCATTTTGGAAAGTAGACACCCCAAGGAAATTGCTGAGGGGCATGTTGAGCCCATTGAATATTTTTTTTTGTCCCAAGTGATTGAATAATGACACAAAAAAAAAAGTTTACAAAAAGTTGTCACTAAATGATATATTGCTCACACATGCCATAGTTATATGTGCAATTGCACCCCAAAATATATTATGCTGCTTCTCCTGAGTACGGGGATACAACATATGTGGGACTTTTTGGGAGTCTAGCCGCCTACGGCACCCGGAAAACCAATCACCGCCTTCAGGATTTCTAAGGGTGCAAATTTTTGATTTCACTCCTCACTACCTACCACAGTTTCAAAGGCCATAAAATGCCAAAATAACACAACCCCCCCCCCCCCCAAACTACCCCATTTTGGAAAGTAGACACCCCAGGGATATTGCTGAGGGGCATGTTGACCCCATTGAATATTTTTTTTGTCCCAAGTGATTGAATACTCACACATGCTATGGGCATAAGACAAAAAACACCCCAAAATAAATTCCGCTGCTTGTCCCGAGTACGGGGATACCACATGTGGGGGACTTTTTGGGAGCCTAGCCACGTACGGGACCCCGAAAACCAAGCACTGCCTTCAGGATTTAAATATAAAAACGCTACCAAAAAAAACTGTTAGCGATCGCAGGGATCAGGCCTGACTCTGCGAACGCTGCAGTTATGCGTTTAGTGTTTTGTAAGTGACAGTGATCGATCGATACTGCACTTGGGTGGGCTGGGCGGAGGGGCAAAACGCAGGTGCTAGCAGGTATCTGGGCTGATCCCGCTAACAATGCATTTTTTTGGAACCCTAAACTGCTGGGGACGCTAGTTTAGATCTGATCAGATATTGATCTGTTCAGATTCTATACCACTACGGGAGTTAGCGGTACTGGCTCTAACCTAGCGCTGCCTGGGGCGATGCAGACCCTGACCCTAAAACCTAATTGATATCACCTGCCGGGTGATCAAGGGGTTAAACCTTTATTGGGTAATAAATGGCGGGTGCCCTGATGCTATAAAAAGCAAACTAACCAGAGTCACCTGTAACACTTATATGGTGATCACTGGTGAAAGGGTTAACTAGGGGCAATCAGGGGGTTAAAATATTTATTCAGTAGTATATGGGGGTCCCTGACGCTATATAAAAACCTGACGTTCCTCATACAGGCCCATATCTCTTCTAAATGTAGATCTGAAAATCCTGGCGAAGGTTCTGGCGGGCCGCCTGAACACGGTAATCACAGCTTTAGTGCACCCGGACCAGTCCGGGTTCATGCCGGGCAGAGGGACCGACATCAACATACGTAGGTTGCTGACTCACTTGGATAGAGCGCGGGAGGACAGCCCGGGGGTGGTGGTGTCCCTGGATGCCGAAAAGGCTTTTGATTCGGTAGAATGGGATTACCTCTGGGCTGTCCTTCGCAAATTTGGGTTTGGACCCGTATTTATTCAGTGGCTGCAACTGATGTATGCCTCCCCGACTGCTCGTATACGTACAAACAATTCCCTCTCGTGGGCCTTTCCCCTGGGAAGGGGCACCCGACAGGGCTGTCCGCTGTCGCCCGGGCTTTTCGCCCTAGCAGTGGAGCCGCTGGCCACTAAAATGCGGGATGCGACCGCGGTGCGGGGCATTCGGGTGGGAGTGATAGAGGAGAAGATATCCTTATATGCGGATGACACTATTCTGTATCTAACGGAGGTCTCCTCTTCACTCCCTGCGGCTTTGCGGTTAGTCGACGATTTTGGGACATACTCGGGTGTTAAAGTCAACTGGGGGAAGTCCTTAATCTACCCTTTGAGCCCGTCCGAGCCTAGGCCCACTCTGCAGAACTCGCTAGTCTGGGTGGAAAGTTTTAAATACTTAGGGATATGGATGGGTGGCCCACCGGCTAGGTATATGGAGCTTAACCTGAACCCGCTGTTGGCCCAATTCTCTAAGCGATGCTTGGACTGGAAGGCGCTGCCCCTGTCCCCGGTGGGAAGAGTGAACCTCATTAAGATGGTCTACCTGCCGAAGTTTCTCTACCTCTTTAGAAACAGCCCGATCGAGATCCCGGTGACTTATTTTAACAAGATAAGATCTATTATTACCTCCTTTGTGTGGCTGGGCAAGGTGCCGCGTTTGGCACTGTCCACCCTGCAACTGGCAGTTGGGCAGGGCGGGCTCGCCCTTCCTGACTTTCAGCGCTACTACTGGGCAGCGGTATTAGTTACTGCCCGGTGGTGGTTTTCACAGCCGAGGGACAACCCAGCGGTGACTCTGGAGGCTGCGATTCTGGGGTCTTACGCAGCTCTAAGCAACCTACCTTATCGAGGAGTCGGAGCGCATCCTAACATTACCTCCCTGATGCGTACGACGGTTCGGGTGTGGAGCCGGGTGGGGATGGCCCTTCGGATTCCTGGGGTAGTCTCCCCCCACATGCCCCTGTGGGGTAATCCGAATCTGTCTCATTTTCGGAGTATCCCAGACCCGCAGGTGTGGGCTAAGAGGGGGATAGTCACTTTAAAGCATGTAGTGATAGGGGGTAGGTTGGGTACGTTTCCCGAACTCAAAGCTAAATTTGATCTACCGAACTGGATGTTTTTCCGGTTTCTGCAGCTGAGGCATGCCTTTCAGCATCAGTTCCCGGACGGGGTGACGCTTGGGAAAGACCCGGTGGAGACGTTGTTGACTGCTAAACTTCTAATGGCCCCCTATCCACAATCTATTTTCATCTGACTGCCTCTAGGAAGCCTAGTCTGCCCCGGCTTTACGATAAATGGAAGAGGGACATTCCGTCCCTGAGGGAAGATGATTGGGAGTCTTGTGTCTCTTCCTATGTATCAACCTTGATATCGGCTAGAGACCGTTTTATTCAGTTAAAGTTTTTACATCGGGCTTATTATACGCCGCAGAGATTGGCGGTTATATATAAAGATAGATCCCCAGCGTGTGCTAGATGCGGTAGTGAAGAGGCCACATTTATGCATATGGTGTGGTCCTGCCCGGAGCTACAAACCTATTGGGTTCAGATTTTGACTGATATTAATCAGGCTGTTGAGGGCTCTCTGCAGTTGAAACCAGAACTTATGCTTTTGAGTGTGGTGGATGACCAGACGGTGGGGAAGTATGGAAGACTATTTGTGGCTTTTGCCGCTTATTACGCTAGAAGGGAAGTGTCGCTGAAATGGAGGTCTGAGCTCCCGCCCACCGTCACCGCCTGGAGAAATACCTTGAATGCTGTTTTGCCGCTGTACAAAATTACATATATCAATAGAAATTGTCCGCACAAATTTGACAAGGTCTGGTCCTCTTGGATAGACTCGTGGGGCTCTCTGTCGGTGGTGGTTTCTCCTCCTGACCCAGAGGGGGAGTGAGGATCCACCGGCAGGGAGCGTGGGACGTGCGTTTGGTGACTGTTACCTGTTCCCCGGATGGCCCCTTTTTTTGATCCTCTCTTTCCCCCCCACCCCTTTTTTCCTACTCCCCCCCCCCCCCTCTCCCTCTGTTTCATTGGGTGGGCCTGCGGCTCAACCTGGTCCTCCCCTGCTTTCCTGGCCCCCCCGCATTTCCTTTTTCCCACTACTGCCCCCCCTACGCCTCCGGGACATGGCGCATCCTTTTTCTCCCCCCCCTTTTTTTTCCCTCTACCAAACGCCGCTCACTTTGGTGTAGAATGATTAATGCTATGCACAGATCTGAGGTATATTCTTTATCTAGTGATAAATGTCCTGTTTGATGTATGTACATGGATAATTTATTGACGGAATGTATGCCTTGAGCTGACCTGTATTGTCTTTCTTTGTTCAAATAAAGTTCACTTTTGTTAAAAAAAAATATATAAAAACCTGACGGGGAACCTAAATAACCAACTGGCTAACCAGCGTCACTTATACGGTGATCGCTGGTGAAAGGGTTAACTAGGAGCAATCAGGGGGTTAAAACTATTATTGGGTAGTATATGGGGGTACCTAGCGCTATAAAAACCTAGCGGTGAACCTAAAAAAATAACTAGCTACCTAGCGGCACCAGTGACACTAATGCAGCGATCAGAAAAAGATCCCTTAGTGACACTGGCAAAAGGGGGTGAAAGGGTTAACTCTAGGGGCAATCAGGGGGTTAAACCTTTATTGGGGGGGGGGGGGGCTACTCTGGACCTAACACGAACTGCCCTGACAGTTTTTACTGTCACAACTGACACTAAATGCAGTGATCAGTAAATAAATGATCACTGCAATCAGTGACACTGTGACTGAGGGGGGGGATTTGTGTGCCTGTGTGTTTGGTGCACTTAATTTCTCTGTTCTCCTCGCAGTCCGCCCCAAGGAGAATTACATCACTTCCTCCCTGCCTGTGTTTACAAAACACAGCGGGGGAAGCTTTTCATTTGCCAGAAGCAATAGAGAGGGGATGTCCAGAAACCAACGGCCATCCCCTCATCCCGGATCGCTCCTGAAGCGAAACGGACCGCCGCATCCACCGGGAGGGGGTCCGATCGGACACCCCACCCGCTGGAAGGCAAGCACGTACATGTACGTGCTTGTGCCTGTCGGTGCTATTCTGCCAACGTACATTGCCATGCGGCGGTCCTTAAGTGGTTAAGGTGGAAAAAAAAAAACAACTGTCACTGACCGGCCCCCCTACCCCCCTCTTTTACTCACCTGAGTTCTGTGATTCACACATCGGAGACGTGCTCTTCCCCTCTGCCCGTTGTCTCGGCTCTTGATTGGATAGATTGATAGCAGCGCATCCATTGGCTCCTGCTGCTGTCAATCAAAAACAATGATGCAGGCGCTGGGGGGGAGCGGGTCCGAGTCCGGTATTCTATGGACGCAAATGCTGGACTCTGACACCCACCCACCCCCCGGAGAGCGCTTCCCCTGGTGGGTTATACGATGCAAGGAAAAGCTACCAGTGCTGCCGAGTGGCCCCAGAAGTCGAGGATCGGGGCCACTCTGTGCAAAACGAAAAGCTTTTAAACAAGTGCCAATAATACTGGAGTGTGCATCTCATGCACTGCTTTTGCCATTTACAGGCATGTGATCCAGAAAGACTTAAAACATTTATAATTCAGAAAACATACCTATGCATAATGTAACAGATCTGGTTAAGGTTCACACAGTCTTTGCAAAGAAGAGCAGGATAAAACACTCCAGCAGGAGGTAGGACGATTAGAGGTAAAGAAAAACAAACGTATACATCAGAAACCTGTAAAATAAAAATAAAAATTTAAAAAAGCGTCAGTTTGAGTGTACAAACCTGAAACCAAAAAGCTATTCATAGAATGCTTAGAAACTACCTTAAAATGTCCTTTCTTTTATTATGAAATATCTTAAAGCTGAAGTGGGATTAGTTCCAATTTAAAAGCAGAATTATTTTTTTATCTTGATGCATTCTCTGCATTAAAGTAATAAAGTCTTGTTTTTGTGTTTAAAAATAACAAACATGTTATACTTACCTGCTCTGTGTAATGGTTTTGCACAGAGCATCCCTAATCCTCCTCTTCTCGGGCCCCCCTTTGGAGCTCCTTGGGCCTTTCTCTGGTTGAGGCCCAGGCCCCGCCCCCTCTCTCCCCTC
Organism: Lithobates pipiens; assembly: GCF_037356315.1. Lineage (NCBI taxonomy): Eukaryota > Metazoa > Chordata > Amphibia > Anura > Ranidae > Lithobates > Lithobates pipiens. Next base: position 95,951,543 of record NW_027507685.1, on the reverse strand, counting down.
ATAGGCTCACTGACTTTGATCGATAGCAGCGGGAGCCAAATGCTCTCTGCTGCGGTCTCAGCCAATGAGGAGGGAGAGCCCCGGGGCAGCCCTGTCTCTCCTGCAACATGGCTGGATAGAGCTGGTGTTTAGGCAAGTATTAGGGGGGGGGGGGGGGGGGGGGACTGCTGCACACTAAAGGTTTTTCTTAAATCTTAAAGAGGTGTTGCCATTTAAAAAAAAAAAAAAATAATAAAATTTAAAATTAAAAGTCAGCAGCTACAAATACTGCAGCTGCTGACTTTTAATAAGTGGACACTTACCTGTCCCAGGGTCCAGCTATGCGGGGGATCGAAGCCTCGCTCCTCTCCCTCTCCGTTTGGCGGCGCCAGCATTGTAACTGCTTGTGTGTGCTCATGGCGCATTGTGATTGGCCGCGCAATAATCTGGGTACTGTCACATGTCCCAGATGATTGACAAGAGGGAGGGGGCAGAGCTGAGCCCTTCCTGTGCCGAAGCAAAGTGATGTCACGAGCACAGACACTGAAGGAGGCAGACTATGAGGGACCCCCTAGCAACAGCCATTTAGAGGAGAGTAAAAAAAAATAATTTGGGGTTGGGGCGGGGCAGGACTGCCAGCAGGAGACCCAAAGGGAAGAGGATCGGGGCTGCTCTGTGCAAAACCATTACACAGTTAAGTATAACATTTTAGTTTTTTTGTCTTTTGCTATTAAAATAAATAAAAAAAAAAACCCTTTAGAATCACATTAATATGCAATACATTATAACATAAAACAAACAGTCACTAAAAGTAAAAGTCCATTTCTTACCAATGTATAGAATTCCAGGACAGACTGAAGGAGGAGAGAACTGCTATGCATCTGCAAGCCCACAGTACATAAACGGCCGGTAAACTGAATCATATTTTCAACTGAAGTCATCAAGCCAGACATGGTGTCATTTCTGCATGACAGACACAAATATAAAAAGGTCAAAGTTTAGACTGAGCCCTTGACCTCTTCATGTTTCCTATGACAATGATCTGCAATGGTGTCACAAAGACATGCACTATATGGTCAAAATTATTGGGACACCTGCCTTTACACGCACATGAACTTTAAATGGCATCCTGGCCTTAGGCAGGGTTCACACATGTGCAGCCGTCCGTTCGTGCCTGGGGTCTGGTGCGTGTCTATTCACCGGTTCAGGCGCGATTTTTTTTTGCCTGAATTTGCACCTGAACCAGACCCAAACACGCAAAGGACCCTACTGCAATCCAGGTCACGGCCGCCCTGTACCTGTGTGAATGGACTCCATTGGGAGCCGGCACATTCGCCTGTCATGCAAATTGAATGCGGGGAAACTCGCATCCAATCAGCATATATGTGAACCCGGTCCTAGTTCGTGGGGTTTAATGTTGAGTTGGCCCACCCTTTGCAGCTATAACAGCTTCAACCCTTCTGGCAAGGCTGTCCTCAAGGGTTAGGAGGGTGTCTATGGGAATTTTAGACCATTCTTCCAGAAGAGCATTTCTAAAGGTCAGGCACTGATGTTGGAATAGAAGGCCTGGCTCAGTCTCTGCTCTAATTACTCCCAAAGGTCTATTGGGTTGAGGTCAGGACTCTGTGCAGGCTACTCAAGTTCCTCCACCCCAAACTCACTCTTCCATGTCTTTACTTTGTGCACTGGTGTGCAGTCATGTTGGAACAGGAAGGGGCCATCCCAAAACTGTTCCCACAAAGTTGTGGGCATGAAATTGTCCAAAATATCCTGGTAGCTGCGGACTTCAGGTGCTCCCTATCCATGCCGTTTCATGCCAACTTCTATGCAAGTGTGCTGCTTATTTTTAAAAAAGTGATTTTTATTTGATACTGACCTCAGCATCCTGCTGTTTGTATTCTTCTACATTGAGGCAGCCACTCACCTGTCCCACGATCCAGCAGTGTACTTACCCCAGTCAGTCTCACCCGCTGTGTTCGTTCCTTGGCCCTGGCATTTTCACTATGGGCACCCAGCTGAGACAGCTTGCAGCTTCACAGCTGGGTGCCCACTGCACATTGCACATGAATGGTGGATGCAGTCCTCTGGAACTTGTCAGTGTCCTAGAAGACTGCAGGGGGGGTGAGGGAGAAGAACTTCCGTTTATGAACGCCTAGGCGGTCGGAAGTGGGAGTACCTGTCAAAATCAGGCTACCCATTTCCCCCCTCACTCCTCAAAAGTGCCAATTCTTCAAGATGAGTGGGGGATGAGTCCTTAAAGAGGAAGTAAACCCTAATGGGTTTACTTCCTCTTTTTTTCCCTGCAAAGGTAAAGCATAATGGACTACTATGCATCGCATAGTAGCTCATTATGTGTCACTTACCTGACACAGGAGCCAGCGAAGTCGCCGCTGTCCCCTGTAGTCCGCCGCATCCATGTTGCTTGTGGCGTCTCGCAGCTCCGTCGAATCACAGCGGCGCAACCGCGATGACGTCACTCCCGCGCATGCGCACGGGAGTCGCGTCTCGCAGCTCCGCCGCTGCCACACGGCGAAGCCGCGATGACGTCACTCCCGCGCATGCGCACGGGAGTCGACAAATTTGGCAAATCCATTCTTGGATTTGCCGCATTTAGTGCGCCTGCGCGCCGCTGTCTACGGCGCATGCGCCGTAGACAGCGGTGCCCGTTTTCGGGCAAATATCTCCTAAACCATATAGGTTTAGGAGATATTGCTTGGACCTACAGGTAAGCCTTAATCTAGGCTTACCTATAGGTCCAAGTTGTTTGGAAGGGTTTACTTCCTCTTTAAAGCGGATCGTCCCCTTTTGGGTGGAGCTCCGCTTTAATTATTACTGTTTTTTGCTAAACAAAAAAAAAATTTTTTTTTTCAGTTTTTTATAAAAATTTGCAAACAAGTAATATTACTCTTTTACTGATGTGCGCTGATGAGGCTGCACTGATAGGCTGCAGTTATGGGCACTGATAGGTGACACTGATTAGCGGGACTGATGGGCACTGTTGGGACTGCACCGATTATCAGGACTGGGTGCGTGAGAAGGTAAAAGCCGATAACCGGCTAGTGTTTCCATCCTGTGATCAGCTGCCGTTGGCTGGCAGCTGACCACATGGTAAAGGGCCACTGCAATTGGCCCTTTACCCCTTCTGTGATCAGCTAAGTCCTAAGAACTCGGTGATCACAGAACGCGGGGGCAACGTGATTATGGGACGATGTCCATAGACACCCTCCCAGCAAAAGAAAGTCTGCAATGTAGCCATATTTCAACTATAGCACAGGCGGGAAGGGGTAAAGAGAACAGGTATATGTTTTTCAATAACCTAGAGGCATACCCAAATGTTTAGGAAGCTTCTATGGTTGTTTTTCAGTTCCTAAATCTCTCAAAATCATGGATACAATGGACTGGGGTTTTATAGAGAACCTGTACTATAGAAGCGGTGCCCAAAAATGACATGAAGAGGGCAAAACACTTGCCAGTACAGCCTGTTGGCTCTGATCTTATCCCCAATATGGCCTCAACACCCTGTGCTGGCACGGTCTCTCCGTATGGAGGTGGACATCTTGGTAGGAGGAGCAGGGCTTTGCTTCCTCGAGTGAGAGCAGTCTTCATAATTATCTGATAACTGGTGGGCTAATTATAAAGAAGCAGTAGAAGAGGTAGAGGAAGTGCAGATTCACAAAAAATGATAAAAGCAGAAAGTAGTACTAACATCACTAAATCTCACTCTATAACTAGCAGTCATAGTCAGCAGTCTCACGGGTGATCTCACACTGCAGATATACAGCTATAAGGCTACAGATCAGGAATACCTCGATAAAGGGGGGTGTACCGCTATTTTCAGGAGGAATACTATTTGCTATAATATAGCAAATATTTCATTTTTTTTGTTTTGTTTTTCCAGGTCCACTTTAAAGCACCACGCGTCATGAATGTTAAATCAGCACAACGTCTAATAAAGCAGGTCTGAAAGGATAATCACACACTTAGGTTTGCAGAGAGCCCATTTCTTTGGGTCATTTCTTACTTATTTTCAACATTTTCTATGCAGACCGAATGCTTGATCACCCAGTTCTCCAGCAGATCCTTCAGACTCTTAAGCACATCGATCTGTAATAAAAACATTATAAGATTTAGGCTTCATAAACATTTTTCGGAAATATATATACTAATTTTGCATCTTCCCTATTCATGTTTGATATTCACAAACCAAGACCAAGCCCGCACGAGGGCCCTCACCGAAAGGGAAACAGCCAGGATTGCAGGCAGGGGGATCCCAGAAGAAGAGGATCAAGACTGCTTTGTGCAATACACAATTGAATAGCAATTATGTTAATAAAAATAAAGAAGATTTAATATCACTTTAACTGCTTCAATACCTGACACTTTTACCCCCCTCCTGCCCAGGCCAATGTTTAGCTTTTAGTGCTCTCACACTTTGAATGACAATTGCTTGGTCATGTAATGCTGTACTCATATGGATATTTTTATCATTTTTTCACACAAATAGAGATTTCTTTTGGTGGCATTTAATCACTACTGGGTTTTTTTTTTATTTAAAAAACAAAATTAAATTTTTTTTGAAAAAAAGTTTAAAAAAAATGTTGTAGATAAGCAATTTTTCTCCTTCACTGATGTGCGCTGATGAGGCTGAACTGATGGGCACTGACGAGGTGGCACCAATATGCCGCACTGATACAGTAGGTGGCAATGACAGGCAGCACGGATGAGCACCGATACAGTAGGTGTCACTGATAGGCAGAACTCATGAGCACAGATACAGTAGGTGGCACGGATAGGCAGCACTGATGAGCACCAATACAGCAGGTGCCACCGATAGGCAGCACTGATACCGTAGGTGGCACCAATAGGCAGCACGGATGAGCACCGATACAGTAGGTAGCACTTATGGGCACAGATTGGCATCCCTTCTGAGGCTGCACCTCACACTCTGTCAGCGTGTGGCGAGAAGAGATGATAAAAATGGCATTTCCTGGTTTACAGCCTAATAGAGGGGTAAAGATCCGCATCATCGGCTCTTTACAGGGATTGCGCCATGTCCCAAGGACACAGTGCACCCGCGATGGCCACACGCCCTGCGGGCACAACAGAGTGGCGACGTTGTCCCAGAACGAGAGGGGATCCCGCCCACCGTCATTTTACTATATGGCCGGCAGTTGGTTAAAGTAGAACAATGGGCAAAACTTTATTTTTTTTCCCCCCATTTTGAATAGTCAGATTCTTTTTTGCCATCTTTGTCCCATTGCGAAGCATTTCCTTTCCTTGCTTGAACTGATTAATATATATATATATATACACACACACACACACACACACACACACACACACACACACACACACACACATTAGGTATAACTATGGCCTATGGGTCACCCACTCAGCGCCACCTCAATCCTACAGTGCCAGCAGCAGGTAGATGTGTTGAACTATTCAATATCGTATGTCGATGTCTCAGACATTAAAATCAAAAAAAAAAAAAAAAAAAAAAAAAATTATAGATAAATAAACCTATAAAATTACCAATATAAAATAGAATTGAAATCAAAACATAAAATAAGACTAAACAGCTGTTTAACTACTTCAATACCGGGCACTTAAACACCTTCCTTCCCAGACCAATTTTGAGCTTTCAGCGCTGTCGCACTTTGAATGACAATTGCGCGGTCATGCTAAACTGTACCCAAATTAAATTTTTATCTTTCCCCCCCCACAAGTAGAGCTTTCTTTTGGTTGTATTTTATCACCTCTACGGTTTTTATTTTTTGCTAAATAAAAAAAAGACCGAAAATTGTGAAAAAAAAAATATGTTTTTTGTTTCAGTTTCAAAACTTTGTAAATAAGCAAGTTTTCTCCTTCACTGATTGGCACTGATGGGGCTGCACTGACGGGCACTGATGGGGCTGCACTGACGGGCACTGATTGGCGGCACGGATGGGCACTGATTGGCGGCACGGATTGGCGGCACTGTATTGTATTATACTGTACTGATGGATGCCAATCAGTCCCAAACAATGCATGCCAATCAGGGTTGCCCATCGTGGGCATTGATTGGCATCCATTGTGGGCACTGACTGGCATCCATCGTTTTCTAGGGTGGCATACCTGGTGGTGTCCCTGGTGGTCCAGTGTGGGCATCCTGGGGGGGGGGGGGGCTGCGCCGATAATCGATCAGCGCAGACCCCCCCCCCCCCGTCAGAGGAGCAGCCGATTGGCTCGCCTCTACTC
>NW_027507685.1:95882824-95940324 GCF_037356315.1 Lithobates pipiens | reverse complement strand
ATCCACTCCTTTTTAGCCAATGAGAATTGCCCAGTCACAGGTGACATAACTAGCCTCATCAGCCAATTAGACAACATCAGCATGTAGGAATCCATGGGGGAAAATAATTAAGGCACAATGGATACAACTTAAAAATTTACAGATCACTGTCAGGTACAAACACTTAAAAAAATGCTTAATTAAGGTGGAGCCAGCACTTATGGGACCATATATGAGAGACGGTTGGGTAATCAATAAGTATAAACATTGTTACTGGTAAAGAGTTCTATATTATTTATCATGGATCTGTTACATCACAGATTAAGACCCCTTTCACACCAGGGCGTTTTTCAGGCGCTTTAGCGTTAAAAAAAGTGCCTGTAAAGCGCTTGAAAGAAGCCTCATCTGCAATCCCAATGTGAAAGCCCAAGTGCTTTAAGAGCCCTTTCACAATGTCAGCGCCTGAAAACCGCTCGTAAAGCGCCGCTTAAACTAGCAGTGCTTTACCAGCGTTTTTCAAGCATTATTGGGACACTTAACCCCTGCTAGTGGCCAAATTAAGGGTTAAAAGCGTCCACAAAATGCTGCTGCCAATAGCGCTTTTTGAGCGTTTTACAGGCGCTTCCCATTGATTTCAATGGGAAGGGGCGCTTTAGGAGCGTTGTATTCACCGCTCCAAAAGCGCTGCAGAGAAGCTACTTGCAGGACTTTTTTGACGCCCTGCCAGCACAGCGCCTCGGTGTGAAAGCACTCTGGCTTTTACATTGGGATTGCAGTTGCGGCTTCTTTCAAGCGCTTTTTTTAACGCTAAAGCGCCTGAAAAACGCTCCAGTGTGAAAGCACTCAGGCTTTTACATTAGGATTGCAGTTGCAGCTTCTTTCAAGTGCTTTTTTTTAAACGCTAAAGCGCCTGAAAAACGCCCAAAAAACGCCCCAGTGTGAAAGGGGTCTAAAAGCAGTGGGTTATTCGTTCTCCCACAAGAGCCCATTGTAATCATTTGTATCAAATATACATAGAAATGTCAATATTATTTATTCTCACAGGCATAGTTTAACATATATATAGCTAGACCAAAGACCCAGGTGGCAGGCATATATCACCCCGCATGTAATAAACATATCCTTATACATGTAAAACCATATGCATGTAGCAGCACATGTAAGGAGGACTTTTAACTAGTAAAGTAGTAAGGTAAATACCTTAATGTTCAAAAGTATTGGGACACTCCCGTACTCGGGAAAATAATCCGGACTGAACCCCTGGATATAAGAGAGACCTCTGATGGTTATTAATTACTAATGTAGGCTAATATACTACAGAGGATATCCGGTACTAAAAAGTTCAAAAGTTTTGGGACATTGTCATGTATTAAAAACCACTCTTAAAAGACTAACTGCCTCTATATTGAGATGATTCAAACTAACTGACTCTATGATGAGATAATTAAAACAAGGGTAAGTACCCCAATGTTCAAAAGTAGAGATGGATGAATGTCCGATGGGATGTTTGGTGAACGCGGCCAAAGTTTGCGGCGGGCCCCATTGATTTCAATGGCAGGCAAACTTTAAAAACCTACAGGTCATATTTTCAGCCACAAAATACTTTTTTTTTTTTAACTTAATTTCTTTTTATTTAGATTTCATATTGTCATACAAAAGATTCCAGGTACAGCTTTAAAAAATACATATGAACTAAAAACAATGGTCTCTACATCCCGTACATAGTACCCTTTTATCACCTCGTATCCCAGCACCCAGTCCCCCCCACCCCCCATCCCCCCCTAACCCCCCCCTCCTAGTACCAGTTTATTATCTTCTTGCTCACTATAACCACAGTTATTTCATATCCGGTCATTAAGATTATTAAGAAGTCTGATCACAGGCCTAGCTTTATCCTCGCCTGATATTATTAATCCAGTGGGTTCTCTATTTTCTTCAACCACGGTTCCCATATTTTCTCAAATCCTCTGAGATTACCCCTGCGTATATATGTGGTCCTTTCCTTCCACACTAAATCATTTATGGCCTGAGTCCATTCACTTGAAAGAGGTGCCCCTACTGCCTGCCATTTCTGTGCTATTAGTTTCCGTGCCTGAAACAGACATCTTATAACAGCTATAGTTGTACTCCTCCGCTCCCCCTGGATTCTCCTATAGCCTAGTATACAGGATCTAGGGTCCAAGTCCACCTTGGTCCCAAAGGTCCTGTTTATAGTTTTGACTATTTCTTGCCAATATCGGAACAGCTTTGGGCACCTCCACAACATATGTATAAGGTCTCCAAAGCCCCTACATCTAGGGCAGTTAGCGTCCGTTCTTTTACCAAACGCGAACAGCCTTTTAGGTGTATAGTAAGCACGGTGTACCACCATCAAGTGTGATACTTTTTGTGATGGAGAAACTGAAGTCAGTGGTCCTAGCTCCAGTACTCTCCTCCACTGTCCCTCGGTAATTTCTCCTATATCCTCTTCCCACTTCTTCTTACCTAAGTCCAGTTCTGTATCGGTACCTCTGCATAACAGTTCATATGTAGTGGATATGAACCCCCCAGATTTGTTTATCTTATATAACTTCTGTGACAAAGATGTCTTATCCAGATCTGGCATCTGAGAGCCAAACTGCGCTTCTAAGGCGTGTCGGAGCTGTAGGTATCGGAAAAATGTCTGCTGCGGTATATTATATTCCCTTTTTAAATCCTCAAATGTTTTCAAAATTCTGCCCTCATATATTTAACCCAGCCTCACTATACCCTTCTCCTCCCAGGACCTGATTTTCCCTATTAGTAATACTTCCTGCAGGTTCTTATTCTCCCACAGGGGCGTATGTTTTGACCACTCTGTGCACCCCAACTGTTTTTTGCAGTCTTCCATACTTTACTCATCATTACTATTGTGGGATCCTTACGCTGAAAGGAGCGTGCCTCCAGTACATCCCCCAACATTTCATGTGGAGCATCTATCAGCGCAGCTCCAGCATTAAAGTTGTTTATTCCCCTCTGATCACTACTCACCATATGCTGCAGCTGCGCTGCTAAATAATAATTCCTGGGGCATGGTACCGCCACTCCCCCTCTATCTGTAGGCAGCTGTAATGCCCGGAGCCGGATCCTTGCTTGCCCCTTTTTCCAGATCAACTCACGGAAAAGGGTTTCAAATTTCTTAAACCACTTCATATGTAACCAAACCGGGGCATTGTGTAGTATGTACAACAATTGTGGTAGCCATATCATCTTAATCAGGCTGCATCGGCCTGCTACCGATAAAGGGAGCCGGCTCCATGCATCGCAGCTCCGCTTGAGCTTTCTCAATAACGGAACTATATCTTGGTCCACATACTGGTCGACATCTGTTGTTAAGTATATGCCAAGATATTTCAGTGCTCTTACCACTTCCATATGCGGGATTCCCCAGTGCCGTCACAGTGCTCAGGTTGTCAACTTGGAGCAGCTCTGACTTCCCCCAGTTTATTACCAAACCCGTGAAATCTCCAAAATCTTCCACTAATTTGATTACCTTCTCAAGTGATTGGCCAGTGTCCCCTAGGAAAAGGAGGACATCGTCCGCATATAAAGCAATTCTCTCCTCCCAGCCTCCCTTCCTTTGGAATCCAGCTATATCAGAATGTGACCTAACCGCGATTGCCAACGGCTCCATTGCAATTGCAAAAAGCAGTGGAGAGAGTGGGCACCCCTGCCTTGTCCCTCTGCTCATTTCTATTTCTTCGGATTATTCCCCATTAATTCTTAGTCTTGCGCTAGGAGCGCTATACATCAATTTAATCCAATCAAACGTGGAACCGAATCCGCATAGCTCTAGAACATACCATAGGTACTTCCACTCTAGGCTGTCAAAGGCCTTGGTCATGTCCAGAGATAAAATCGCTCTTGAGCCCCCCTCCACCGCTGGCGTTTGTATATTCAGGAATGCCCTTCTTATGTTCATGCTAGTTGATCGTCCCTTTATGAATCCTGTCTGATCTGGGTGTATGAGCTTAATGATAATTTTATTTAATCTATTTGCGAGTACCTTGGCCAATATTTTAATATCAGAACATAAAAGCGATATAGGCCTATATGAGGCCACATCTTGGGGGTCCTTTCCTTCTTTGGGTATCACTATGATGGTCTAATCTTGCCCCTTCCAGGGTTCTAAGCAGCTCCAGGAGTAGAATCTCACCATATTTATTGTATATCTCCATCGGGAGTCCATCTGGGCCCGGAGATTTTAGGGAGGCCATTCCGGCCACCGCCTGGTGCAGTTCACTTAGGGTTATCGGGGCCTCTAAATCCTCTCTCTCCTCTTTAGTGATAGTTGGAATTTTCACTTTCTCCAAAAATGACACCATGCCTTCTTCCTTCCCCTGATCTCGTGTTTTATATAATTCCCTATAGTAGGCCCAGAATGTCTCGACTATCTCTTTCTCGCTAGTGACAGCTGTCCCATTCCTGGATTTAATCATTGGGATAGTAGAGGGGGGGGGGAAGTTAGCTTTCACTAAACGGGCCAGCATCCTACCCACTCCCTCTCCTTCCCCAAAGCAGCATTGTTTCTGGAATAATCGTTTGTTTTCTTCTCTTTTGATAATTACCAATTTATACCCCTGTTGTTTATTTAACCATATTGCTTGATTCTCATATGTCGGCTCTTTAATATAGTTAACCTCTGCCTCAATGACTTCTTTCCTAATTTTTTCCTCCCAGCTCCTGGATTTATATTTAATTTTGGCCACATGTTGAATCAAAATGCCTCTGAAAAATGCTTTTAATGTATCCCAGGTTATATTAATAGGGGCAGTATCTTTGTTAAGCACTATAAACTCTTTTAAGTTCTTAGAGATGTTATCGACATCCTCGGTGTTTTCTTTCCCCTCCCTATACTCACTGACAATACCAAAGGCGAGTGGTCCGATACCCCTCTAGGCATATACTCTATTTTCCTCACACTTTGCAATGCTTCTTCTTTACCTAAAGCCAGGTCTATTCTGGAGAGTGTTGAATGCGAGCCCGAGAAGCAGGAATATTGCCTCACACCCGCATTCCTCACCCTCCACATGTCCAAAATACCGACCTCCTTCAAGAAGTGGTTTAATTTTGTTGTCCCCCGTTTCCCCGGATTGGTTTTTACTGGGGAATCTATCAATCCGACTATCCAACACTTCGTTAAAATCTCCCAGTATCATAACTGGTACATCCTCCTTATCAACCATAAATTCCATAAGTCTACACACCACCTCCATCTTAAACGGAGGCGGTATGTATACACTCACCAAAACGTATAATCTATCCTCCAGAGTACCATACAAAAAGACATAGCGACCCAGTTCATCAATACTGGCCTGTCTGCAGGAGAACCTCACTCCTGTTCCAATTATCACACTCACTCCTCTCGAGTAAGATGTGTGAGTAGAGTGATACTGGTTTTGATACCTCCTGTTTTTAAGGAGGGGAATGGTTGCTTTAGTTAAATGTGTCTCCTGCAGGCAGGCCAGTCCAATCCCATATAGCTCAAGCACAGAGAACACTGCCGCTCTTTTAACTGGGCATCCCAGACCTCTGACATTCCAAGAGGCGATCTTAAATATTTTATCCTGCATTATTCAGCCAGAAAAAAAATGAGCAAGAGAGAAAAAGACCCCTTTTAAACGTGAATACCTGGTAAAGTGACATTCTACATGTGCTCAACTCACTTCCTCTTAAATTACCAATTCTTAACAAGTGTGTGACCTTTATAAAGATACATTCTAGATACCTTAATATTTGTATACAAACTAAGTAAATCTTAACTTTACCCTTCTTGTGGTTATTTGTGCGCTCTATTACTTGATCCTTTTTACCCCCCCTGCCCTTTCCCGCCCCTCCCCCCTCCCCACCGCCCCACCTTCCTAGGTATCCCCCTGGGGGATTATAAGTGACCTTTCCACACTCATCCCATCCTTCCCACACCGCCTCCTCCCTCCTTCTCACAAATCCCTTTACATCCAACAGTGGGTGAATAAAGATAAAAAAATAAAATAAAAAATAAGATAGGATAAAAAAACAAATATCCTCCACCCCCATCACTCTATCAAACCTAATTGCATACTTCATTTAAACCTCACTCACCTCTCCCCCTGTGTATCAATATTTCAAACCTCAAATCCCCCCTCCCCCACCCCGGACCCCCCAATATATCTACAACAGCCCCTTATTCGCATCCAGCCATGCAGTTGCTTCAGCCGGGGAGTCAAACAGCTGGGTTCCTCCCAAAGCTATTATTCTCAACCGTGCTGGATATAAAAGTGCATATGAGATCTTATGTGTCCGTAGAGTACGCTTGATTTCCAAAAATTCGGCTCTCCGCCTCTGCAGCTCCGGTGAGTAATCTGGGTACAGAGAGATCTTTGTTCCCTTGTAGCTAATATTTTCTACCTCTCTTGCCTTGCGCATCAGAGTTACCTTATCATTATAGTTGAAAAATTTCAAAATCATTGGTCTGGGACGGCCCCCAGGGGGCGGGGCTTTGAAGGGGACTCGATGAGCCCTTTCTATTGAAAAAAAAAAGGTGAAAAACTCTCTCTTCCGAACATCTCAATAAACCATTTTTCTAAGAATTTTATCTGATCAGGACCTTCGCATCTCTCAGGCAATCCCAGTAACCTAATATTGTCCCTTCGGAGTCTATTTTCCATTTCGTCCATTCTAGCATTTTGATTACTCAATTGCTTTCTCATAATATTAGACTCTTGACATATTGGATGTAAATCGTCTTCAATTTGGCTTATCCTTGTCTCCAATGCTGCTGTTCTTTCTGCTGCATTCTGCATATCCGGTCTGATCAGTAATAGCTCCTCATTCATACTTTTAAATTGTCCGCACAATTCTCCCAGTGAGGATTTACAGGCGTTTACCGCTTGGAGGACCTCTCAATGTTGGATCTTCCTCCCCGGGGGGGCTGCCGCCAGCAACACCCCCGCTCTCGCTCTGAATTGCCCCCTGGCGCTTACCTGCGCTTCTTTGACCTGCTGCAGCGACAGCATTTGATGCTGTATGACTGACTTTTTCTGTCCGCTGCCCCCCCCTGTTGTGATTTTACTTGCGAAGAGCAAGGCTGTTGTGTCAACTGCTCTCCTTTTACCGGGGACTGACCTGGGGTGCGGGCATAACGTTCTAACTTTGCTGCGGCTGCAGCTGCTTGTGCTGTCGGGGCATTCTTTTCTTTAGCGGACCGGAGCTGTTGCACCCCTCCGTTCTCATACACTACCGACTCCTCTCCTCGCCGCCGTGACATCTTCCCTCAGAGTCGCAGCTCAGAGTCAGAGAACACGTCTATACCTCCGGATCAGTACCAGTATTAAAAGTCAAATGGAGATAAAGCGGTAGTATGGGCCAAAAAAAAAAAAAAAAAAAAAAGGAAGGGGGGGGGGGGCTTTGGGGACAAGTGGCGAGACGGGGAGGGGTCGAGGGGAGCGGGGGTGAGGCTCCTATGCTGGGTTAGAAAAAAAAAAATTTTTTTTTTTTTTTAAACAGCTGGTGCTCTGGATCCCTTATGTGGTATGTTAACTTTCAGAGCTCAGTCCTGGTCCCATTCAACTGGGGTTATCAAAGTAAGGCTGTTTTACAAAGTCTTTTTAGGATTTTTCCCTGTAGCCCAGACCAGTATCAGACCAATGTTACTCACTTGTACCTTCTTGTCTAGTGCAGTTGTATAGTCATGTCTGACTGAGATGGGAGTGATAAAAGATCCTCAGTTATACAGTCTACACAGCACTCCACCATCTCTCATCTCAATCCAGACCCCCCCTAGTCCCGTCTCATACCTCAAGGGTGGTTATGTTCTATTGCAGGTCCACTCTGACAGGGATATCTTTCTCCCGGCTTCACTTCACCTCCGGGACTGCCGTTTAGAGCTATACACAGCTCGCCATACAACCGCGCCGCGGTCAGCTGTTATCATCCAGCCTCGCTTTACTTTCGCTTCCGTGTACGCTCAGCGGGCTTCGGTTGAGATCGGCTCCCTTCAGCAAACATCGGTCACCCTCGGTATTTTTCAGGATTTTCCGGCCGCTTCCGTCGTCCCTCGGGCTTTACAACGTCCCTCCAGTGGCTCTCAGTTCCCCCAGCAAGCGTGCGTCATAGCGAAGGGAGACACAGGGAGAGAGCCTAACAGCGGTCTGCTCACATCCCCTCTCTCGCACGTACTCAGGTACGCCACTCACATCCGGCCACTCCCCTCCCCGTCGGATTTGTGGCGCATTTCGGCCGCTAGGGGGGAGCTCTTACCCCCCCGCTAGCGGCCGAGAAAGGGTTAAAATCGCCCGCAATAGGCTACAATAGTGGTGTTTTGCCGGCGGTATTGCAGCGCTGCCTCAATGGGGAGCAGCGGTGGAGGAGCAGTAAACACACTGCTCCTTCACTGCTCCAAAGAAGCTGCTGGGGGTAGGACTTTTCCTGACGTTGGGCTTTCACACTGGAGACAATGGTGCAGCAGTCACTATTTTCAGGCACTATTTCTAACGCTATAGCGCCTGCAAAACACCCTCGGTGTGAAAGGGGTCTTAGGTTAAAAAAACATGTTTATATAGCCAAACTTTTTTTTTTTTTTTTTTTTTGAAGTAGAGCCCAAGTCAAGTTTATAGAGACTGGATGTGCAAGGATGGAAGTACCAAAAGCAGAATGTATAAAGTCCATATTTTAGTTGATTTGACTCTTATAGCATAAAAATGCAACTGGGTTCAAGGGGCTCACTTTCATTAGGTCTGCAAATAACACTTAAAATATTATGACACTATTGCCTGGTGGGGTATAGGCTATCAAGTGTAAATACGCAGGGATTAGAGATGGACGAATTTCCGATAGGACGTTTCGCGAACGCGAGCAAAAGTTTGCAAACCGCAAAGTTTGCGGCGGGCCCCATTGACTTCAATGGCAGGCGAACTTTAAAAACCTACAGGTCATACTTTCAGCCACAAAATACTTACTAGCTGTGCACACATAGGCCCACCGCATGGCCACTGACATAACACATGTATTAAGTGAATCTGGGATCGACAACTACAAGCATTCTTTTTTTATCTTTGAAATTTTGACAATTCAGGACTCAGGAGCGCATGAAGGCAATGGAGGAGAGGAAAGAACAGGGTAGGCTATGAAGAGGGTGCAGGAGATGATCACCAGCATCGTGATAGAGTGCACTGACACCAGCGCCGTGATAGAGTGCACTGACACCAGCACTGATACCCGCAACTCACTGCTGGGCCCCAAAAATCGGACACCGCTCAACCTCTTCAAACAGGAGGGTATGGGCATATAGTACGGTGTGCTTTTTTGTACAAGGAAGTGAGCCAAATGTACAAAAAAGGTCTGTGCGCTCGATTAAATAAATCGTTTATAGAGATATACATGGTCTACTGGTCACATGTGTTGAATTCTTCCGAGATCCATGCCTCATTCATTTTTATAAATGTGAGGTAGTCAACACTGTCGTGAGCTAGGCGAGTGCACTTATCGGTCACGATCCCCCCTGCTGCGCCGAACGTCCTTTCGGACAGGACACTGGACAAGGGGCAAGCCAACAGTTCCATTGCAAATTGGGCAAGCTCTGGCCAGAGGTCAAGCCTGCCCACCCAGTTGTCCAGGGGTTCATCACTCCTCAGAGCGTCCACAACGGCCGTTAACCCGATGTAGTCAGACACCTGTCGGTCTAGGCGTTCCCTGATGCTGGATCCGAATGAGACCTGTCGATGGGTCGGCTGAAAGAAGGACCTCATATCAGAAGTCACCAACACATCTTCAAACTGGCCTCTTCTTGCAGGCGCTGTTGGATTGGTACTGAACTCTTTCTCTGGGAGTGGGAATTCCTCCTCTGCTAGCGCACGCAAAAGCAGAAGGCAGCATTTCTCGAAGCAAGGCCTGGAAGTGCTCCATTCTGCCAGCCCTCTGTGACCGTGGTAAGATTTCAGCCATTTTGTGTTTGTACCGGGGATCCAAGTACGTTGCCACCCAGTACTGGTCCTTGACCCTTATGCTTTTTATACGGAGGTCCCTGTTAAAACACTGGAGCATGAAGGCCCCCATTTGCACTAAACTGGAAGCGGCGTGGTGGTCTTGCTCCTGCTCATCATTCAGGATAATGTCGCCCTCCTCGTTCTCCTCTCCCCATCCACGCACAACAACAAGGATCCCAGAAAGGTTTAAAGCATGCTCTTCTTGCTCCTCCTCATCCGCCCCGGCACCATCCTCCTCTGACTCCTCTTCAAACTCTTGTTGTTGACTTGTCTCAGATAGAGTAGCCCCCCCTGGGAATTCATCCAGCATTGCGACTTCCTCATCTTCCCGCTCCTGCTCCTCCACAGCTTGATCAATGACATGACGCAATGCACGCTCCATAAAGAAGGTATAAGGTACCATGTCACTGATGGCGCCATGGCTGCGACTGACCAGTTTGGTGATCTCATCAAATGGCCACAGAAGTCTGCATGCGTCACGCATGAGCAGCCACTGGCGCGGTGAAAAAAAAACAGCTCCCCAGAACCTGTTCTACCGCAGAGTTTGTACAGGTAGATGTTAACTGCACGTTTCTGCTGGAGCAGCCTATCAAGCATATAGAAGGTTGAGTTCCATCGTGTCGGGCAATCGCAAATAAGACGTCTGACCGGCAGATTGTGTCGCCGCTGAATGTCAGCAAGGCGAGCCATGGCCGTGTAAGATCTTCTAAAATGGGCAGAGCTTTTCCTTGCCTGCCGCAAGATGTCCTGGACACCAGGGTATTTGACAACAAATCGCTGCACGACCAAGTTTAAGACATGTGCCATGCGTAATTTTGCCCTGTTTCAATGTGCTAAGCAGATTGGCACCGTTGTCACACACCACTTTACCAACTGTCAAATTGAGCGGTGTTGGCCACTGATCTGCCTGTGAACGCAAAGCTGAAAGGAGTGCAGGGCCAGTGTGGCTCTTGGCTTCCAGGCACAACAGACGCAGCACAGCATGGCAACTTCTCACCTGGCATATCCAATAGGTTCTGGGGAGCTTGGGGCGGCGCAGCGGAAGAGATGCTAGCAGCGGAAAAGGAGGAGTCAGCCGAGGAGGATGGAGTAGGAGGAGGAGGAGAAGAGCCAGGCATGCATGCAATCCGTGGCGGTAAAACCAAATTTACACGGGTGCCACGGGTTACATGCTTGACGGCCATCAGAAGGTTCACCCAGTGGGCAGTAAAAGTGATATACCTTCCCTGCCCGTGTTTGCTAGACCACGTGTCTGTGGTCAGATGTATCTTGGCACCGACACTGTGTGCCAGAGATACATTCACTTGCCGCTGAACATGGGATGCACTTCTGTGAGAAATGCTTCCTTCCTGGGACCTTCCATTGTGGTGTTCCAGTGGCCACAAATTTTCGAAAGGCCTCCGAGTCCACCAGTTTATATGGCAGTAGTTGGCAGGCTATCAGTTCTGACAAGCCAGCCATCAACCGTTGGCCAAGAGGGTTATCCGGCGTCATCATTTTTTTACGCTTGAACATTTGGCCCTCGGAAGCCTGCCTTTTTGCAGAAAAATGTGAGGATGGCGTGATGGAAGGTGGAGTGGAGGACAATTGTGAGGAGAGAGAAGGAGAAGTAGAAGACGAGGCTGGACTGTGAGAGCCTGGAGTGTGGCTTTGTGTGTTCCGTTGCTCCCACTGGGCTCGGTGATGGCAGCTCATGTGCCTTCTTAAGGCGGTCATCCCTAGATGAGTGTTGGGCTTACCGCGACTTATGCGTTGACTGCAAAGATTGCAGATGGCAACACTATTGTCAGCAGCGGAAACGTTAAAAAAAAAGCCCACACTGCGGAGCCATGTGCCGGCATCCTGGGAGCGCCAGATGTAACCGTACATGGTTGATGCCTCGCTCCTGATACATTCGCAGTCTACTTTGTCCCTCCTGTGCAATGCAAGTTCTTCCTGCTTCTCCTCCCTATCTGCTGGTTCATATCTCCCTCTGAACTCCCCTCCTCTTCCTCTCTTGTGGGCACCCATGTGACTACATCACTAGACACGTCATCATCTACGTCACCTTCCCCACCACTATAATTAGAGATCTCGGAGTAGGCAGCAACAGCAGGGACCAGCCTCCTCCTTGGGCTGATCTGGGTACTGTCGTCAGACTCCTGAGTGGCGGTTGTTGCTACCTCCTCTTCCCGATCCAATGTCAAGAGTGGCTGCACATCAGAAATGTCTTGATATGTATCGGAAAATAATTGCTGTGACTCAAGCGGAAGGTATATGGTGGTGGTGGTGTTGGTGGTAGTGTCTTTGGGGGTGCACATAGCAGAGAGTGAAGAAGAGGGTGCAGATCGAGAGGATGAGGAGGGTGCAGAAGAGTAAGGCTGAGTGAGCCACTCAACCAAGTCTGTTGCGTCCTTTGACGTAATCGCACGCACCTTCTGCAATTTCCCACTTTAACTCAAGCCTGTTGCTCCTGCCCTACCCCTACCACCCCTGCGGAAGAGCCTGCCTCTTCCTCTGCCTGTCATTTTTTTAAATGGCCCTGTGACAAAAGTCTCTAGAGAAGTGCAGAATGTATCTGGAAGAAGGTATATAACACCCCGCTTCAATCTGTCGTTTTTGGGGGCCACTGGTCTATCACACCAGTTATAATACTTTTTTTTATTGCGTTTGTCACTCTTTGTAGTATTGCTGCAGAACCGCTCAGCAGTCACAATGCTGCACAGTGGAAATGCACTATACTATGCTTTCTATATGTGCAAGTTTTTTATACGTGTATTACACACCTATATGCTGCACACCAAATAGTACACCTATACCAGTCCTTAAAAGGACCTTTGTGGACCTAGTAGCTAGTGATTTGCAGACTGTCCCTCAGTCCCTACACTGATAAAGGACTGCTGCAGAATAGGGCAGTAATCTGCAGCACAGCCCTGCACCAGCACCCTATATATTGTACACCTATACCAGTACTTACAAGGACCTTTGTGGACCTAGTGGCTAGTGATTTGCAGACTGTCCCTCAGTCCCTACACTGATAAAAGACAGCTGAAGAATCGGGCAGCAGTCAAGTATAATACTCTTTCTATATTTGGAAGAAAGTATATTATACGTGTACAACCCTATATACTGTACACCTATACCAGTCCTTAAAAGGACCTTTGTGGACCTAATAGTAATAGCTAGTGATTAAACTGACTGTCCCTGCTCCACACAGCGTCCTGTCCCTACACTGACAAGACAGCTGCAGAATCATTCAGCAGTGTTCTCAACAATCACCAGCACAGCAGTGCACCAGAACCCTATATTCTGTACACCTATACCAGTCCTTAAAAGGGCCTTTGTGGACATAATAGTAATAGCTAGCTAGTGATTAAACTGACTGTCCCTGCTGCACACAGCGTCCTGTCCCTACACTGACAAAAGACAGGCTGCTGTGCAATCACCAGCACAGCAGTGCACTGAACCCTATATACTGTACTACACCTATACCAGTCCGTAAAAGGACTTTTGTTGACCCAATAACTAGCGATTTGTGTCACTACAGTCTCTCCCTGATCCACACAGAGTCCTGTCCCTACACTGACATAAGACAGAATGTAAAATGGCTGGTATGTCCAATTGTCCATGTGCTGAAATGTCTCAATTGGCTGTCCTGTACCCCAAGATGGGATGTGTCATCATGGGTCAAAGTTCTTTCACACTGTAAACACATATGTCCGCCGGACGAACAGCGGCAATAGTCCAATCGGGCGAATCGCAAACACGCAAAATTTGCCGCGAACCGACCGCCAGGCGAACAGTTCGGCCATCCCTATTCAAAAGTTTTGGGACACTGCAACACGCTGAACAAGGACAAACTGACCACCTAAATATAAAAGGGCGCCTCAATGGTTACTACTGTAGTACCGAGAAAATCCAGTACTCAAACGTTCAAAAGTTTTGGGACATTGTCATAGGATTGAAAACAGCACAGAAAAAATAACAACTGAATTAGAATTATATTATATACCTAAAAAGTTAATAGTCACTAATGAAGCAGTTAATATCCAAATCAACATTTAACCCTTTAGGCACCAACATGTCCACTAGATAAATCCATTTTATTTCACGTTTGAAGAGTTCTGATTAAATTGGCACCTCTCCAACAGGGTTTTAAATGGTCCACCCCCCAGAATTTTAATCTAGAGGGATCTTGGTTACGGAAAATGTTAAAGAGCAGTGACACGTTATGGTCTTTGAAACCAATTTTAATATTGGTGATATGTTCTGCGATTCTTATCCGTAGCAGCCTTTTTGTGTGACCTATGTAGATCAATCCACAAGGGCATTGTAATGCATATACAACGAATGCCGTATTGCAGGGTATTTCAAATTCTTTCATATTAGATGTAGACATAAAATCGATCAAACGCTCTCAGGGGTGTTTTGACATCTTTGCATGCTCTGAATTTTCTACATGCGTAAAAGCCATTTTTATCCCATTGGAAGATCAATCACCTTTTTTACAATTCTATCTACATGGCTGCATGCTTTGCTATATATGGATCCAGGTTTGGAAGGCAAAACTGGATTCAATACTTTATCCATATGCAAAATATGCCAATGAGTGGCGAAAATCGCTTCTACTTCTTTATATTGGGAGTGGAACCCCGAAAGGAAACTCCATTCCTGATTGTTGTTCTTTTGAGGATGTGCTCTGTCATTAAGTAAGTCTGCTCTTGGTACCTCTGCAACTTGGTCAATCACTTGTTCCAGGACCTTGTCCAAATATCCTTTTTCCAAAAATTTCTTCTTTTTAATAACCTGGGCCTGTGATTTAAAATCTTTTACCTGAGTACAATTTCGTTGAATTCTTTTCAATTGTCCCTTAGGGATATTTCTGAGCCACATTGGATGGTGGCCGCTCTGGATTGGTAAGTAGCTATTGGCATCAGTTGGTTTGAAATAGACAGACGTGCCCAATTTAGTGCCATGTCTAAAAATCTTCAAATCCAAGAAGTGTATATTTTTGTCACTGAATTCACTGGTTATTTTTATATTATTAGTGTTATTCAGTTAAGCTAAAAACAATTGTAAAGTTGTTGATGTTCCAGACCATATAAAAAAACAAGTCATCAATATACCTTCTATAAAGTATTAGCTGGTCTCTTTTCATGGAAAAGATAGTCTTGTCTTCCCATTCCCCCCATGAATAAGTTTGCAATGCTTGGGGCAAATGTCGCGCCCATTGCCACACCATGTTTCTGAGAATAAAAGTTGCTGTCGTACCAAAAGTAATTGTGGCTTTAGCAAAAATCCAGGGAATTTCGTAAGAATATATATATTTTTTGATGGTATGTCAGATCATCTCTGACTTGAGGCCCAATTCAACGCTAGCAAGGCATCGTCGTGTTGGATAATGGTATATAGCGAGGATATGTCTGCCGTTACCAGGTACACCTCTTCTTTCCCTTGTAAATCAATTTCTTGTTGTAGCTGTAGCAAATTTTGTGTATCACGTAAATATGCCCTGGTCTGTATCACACTCTTTTGTAGAAACAAATCCAAATAAATATTGTCCCATCCGAGATGCCACTGAATCTATCCCATTCACCATGGGTTTATCTGGTGGACAGAGTGCATCTTTATGGATCTTTGGGAGAGTGTATATCACCGGAATTCTACTACTACTTGGAACCAAGTATTTATTTTCTTTATTTAATAGGACTCCCGATGAATAGCCGGACTCTACCAGAATCTTTAGGTCATTTTCGTACTGTCTGGTGGGATCTCTATCCAATTTTAAATATGTTTCTGTGTCATCCAACATCTCACTAAGCTGGTTATGATAAAATTCCTTTGTGAGCAATACGATTCCACCTCCTTTGTCCGCTGGTCTGATGACGAGGTCTTTTCTCTCCTCTAATGATTTAATACCTTCTGGATGGTGATAGCGTCCTCTATTGTATTTCTTTATGCTTGTTGATTGCATTTTAAATGTAAGCAGCTAGGATTAAGGGGGGTTTCTGCTGTATGGGTATGTTGCATTATA
The DNA here is from genome assembly GCF_037356315.1 of Lithobates pipiens. Classification (NCBI taxonomy): domain Eukaryota; kingdom Metazoa; phylum Chordata; class Amphibia; order Anura; family Ranidae; genus Lithobates; species Lithobates pipiens. The sequence goes on along the minus strand of NW_027507685.1, from coordinate 95,924,352 downwards.
ATAAACAGGATTACGCTATGTACATCCTTGTGTTTTATGATACAAATCGGAGTACCTATACCAGTGGACCTTCTGGATAAGTGGGTCGTCAACACAGAGCAGTGTTTGTACACTGATACAAGGCTCTCTTTCTAGCGGCGTCTGGTGAGTTTGTACCCCAGAGGGGTGTGTGCTTCACGAGGTGGATAATTGCATTCTTACTCTGGTGGAAGGTGCACACTAAGAGAAAAGTGACTGAATTATCTGAACTGGCCACATATCCATCTGCTACATAAAGACTGTTGGCCGTGGTGTTTGCCATTGCCCTATGGTTTCATTACCACATTACCATCAATTTTTTCTATTTTTATTTTCTTTTTAGCGAAATATATACATATATATATATATATATATATATATATATATATATATATATATATATACACACACACACACACACACACACACACACACACATATATATATATATATATATATATATATATATATATATATATATATATATATATACACACACACACACACACATACACAGTGCCTTGCGAAAGTATTCGGCCCCCTTGAACTTTTCAACCTTTTGCCACATTTCAGGCTTCAAACAAAGATATAAAATTAAAATTTTTTGTGAAGAATCACCAACAAGTGGGACATAATTGTGAAGTGGAACAAAATCTATTGGATAATTTAAACTTTTTTAGCAAATAAAAAACTGAAAAGTGGTGCGTGCAAAATTATTCGGCCCCTTTACTTTCAGTGCAGCAAACTCACTCCAGAAGTTCAGCGAGGATCTCTGAATGATGCAATGTTGTCCTAAATCAATGAGTGTGTAATAAAGTCTCTGTATAAATGCACCTGCTCTGTGATAGTCTCAGGGTTCTGTTGAAAGCGCAGAGAGCATCATGAAGACCAAAGAACACACCAGGCAGGTCCGTAATACTGTTGTGGAGAAGTTTAAAGCCGAATTTGGATACAAAAAGATTTCCAAAGGTTTAAACATCCCAAGGAGTACTGTGCAAGCGATCATTTTGAAATGGAAGGAGTATCAGACCACTGCAAATCTACCAAGACCTGGCCGTCCCTCTAAACTTTCAGCTCAGACAAGGAGAAGGCTGATCAGAGATGCAGCCAAGAGGCCCATGATCACTCTGGATGAACTGCACAGAACTACAGCTGAGGTGGGAGAGTCTGTCCATAGGACAACAATCAGTCATACACTGCACAAATCTGGCCTTTATGAAAGAGTGGCAAGAAGAAAGCCATTTCTCAAAGATATCCATAAAAAGTCTCATCTAAAGCTTGCCACAAGCCACCTGGGAGACACACCAAACATGTGGAAGAAGGTGCTCTGGTCAGATGAAACCAAAACAGAACTTTTTGCCCACAATGCAAAACGATATGTTTGGCATAAAAGCAACGCAGCTCATCACCCTCAACACACCATCCCCACTGTCAAACATGGTGGTCGCAGCATCATGGTTTGGGCCTGCTTTTCTTCAGCAGGGACAGGGAAGATGGTTAAAATTGAGGGGAAGATGGATGCAGCCAAATACAGGACTATTCTGGATGAAAACCTGTTGGAGTCTGCAAAAGACCTGAAACTGGGACGGAGATTTATCTTCCAACAAGACAATAATCCCAAACATACAGCAAAATCTACAAAGGAATGGTTCACAAATAAACGTATCCAGGTGTTAGAATGGCCAAGTCAAAGTCCAGACCTGAATCCAATCGAGAATCTGTGGAAAGAGCTGAAAACTGCTGTTCACAAACGCTCTCCATCCAACCTCACTGAGCTCGAGCTGTTTTGCAAGGAAGAATGGGCAAGAATTTCAGTCTCTCGATGTGCAAAACTGATAGAGACATACCCCAAGCGACTTGCAGCTGTAATCGCAGCAAAAGGTGGCTCTACAAAGTATTAACGCAAGGGGGCCGAATAATTTTGCACGCCCCACTTTTCATTTTTTTATTAGTTAAAAGTTTCAAAAATCCAATAGATTTTGTTCCACTTCACAATTGTGTCCTACTTGTTGGTGATTCTTCACAAAAAATTTTTTTTTTATATCTTTAGGTTTGAAGCCTGAAATGTGGCAAAAGGTTGAAAAGTTCAAGGGGGCCGAATACTTTCGCAAGGCACTGTGTGTTTTTTTTTGGATATGTATTATAGCAGAAAGTAAAAACTTTTTCAAAATTGTTGTTTTTTTTTTTGTTCATATCACAAAAAATAAAAACTGGTTATCACCACCAAAATAAAGCTCTACTTATAGGGGGAAAAAAAGGACATGAAATTTTGTTTGGGTACAACGTTGCACGACCGCGCACTTGTCAGTTAAAATGACGCAGTGCAGTATTGCAAAAAAATGGCCTAGTCACTAAGGGGTTAAACCACACACTTTTCACATATTTGTAAAAAACGTTGAAGTCCATTTATCATTTTCCTTCCACTTCACAATTATGTGCCACTTTGTGTTGGTCTATCACATAAAATCCCAATAAAATACATTTACGTTTTTGGTTGCAACATGACAAAATGTGGAACATTTCAAGGGGTGTGAATACTTTTTAAAAGCACTGTACTTTTAACTCTTGATCCAGCGCACAGCCATTCTGATTGTGGGTATCTGAAGGCCGCTGGTACTCTCTTCCGAGATTAGGTGCAGCTGACTACCCCGGCAGGCACCTCTGATCTTGCACATGTGCAGTGGGAATGAATCACGGCCCAATGGGTGTCCAGCAGGTTGCCATAGTGATGGCGGCATTGGAGGAAGTTCCTGTCCCATTGCTATTGCAACCTGTCAATCAAGCAACCTGGAAAAGAAGCATCGCATAATTGCCAGTTGTGAAATAACACAAAGCGAGCAGCAGGGGATGCCCAGTGAATCCTGAGATTGATGACAATGCTATCCTAGGAGCCAATGGGCAAGCAGAAATGACATACCTTGCCTCATTGAGGATGGATGAAAGTACATGCTTTAGCCTCAACAAAAAGTAGAACAAAAAAAAAAAAAAAAAAAGGAAGAGTATCTGAAAAAGAATGGGGGTATGGTTGGCAATAATTGCGGGCATTGTTGTAAATTAGGCTAGAACTCCGCTTTAAATGGTGATTTTCAACAGCTTAGTGATCGCCCCACACACATGTACTGCGGCAGTGGGGGCCGCCCTGTGGCAGATCACTTGCCACTACGTGATCTAAACATTTCCGGGTCTGGGGCGCACACGCCGCTGGCAAGTCCCGCTATAAGTCGCTGATCGCTGCCATTACTAGTAAATAAATAAATACAAATGTCATAAAATTATATCCCCTATTTTGTAGACGCTATAACTTTTGCGCACACCAATCAGTATACACTTATTGGGATTTTTTTCACCAAAATAGGTAGAATACATATCGGCCTAAACCAGTGTTTCTCAAATCCAGTCCTCAGGCCCCCCGCCAACAGGTCATGTTTTCAGGATTTCCCTCAGATGAAACGGCTGTGGTAATTGCTAAGGCAGGGAAACTGATCAAATCACCTGTGAAAAATAATGGAAAACCTGAAAACATGACCTGTTGGGGGGGCCTGAGGACTGGATTTGAGAAACACTGGCCTAAACTGATGAAGAAATTTGTGGGGGGATATTATAGCAAAAAGTATTTTTTTTTTTCAAAATAGTTTTTTTTGTTTATAGCGCAAAAATAAAAACCGCAGAGGTGATGAAACACCACCAAAAGAAATCTCTGTGGGGAAAAAGACGTCAATTTTGTTTGGGTGCAGCATCACACGGCTGCGCAATTGTCAGTTAAAGCGACGCAGTGCCGTATCGCAAAAAATGGCCTGGTCATGAAAGGGGCTAAAGTGGTTACCTAGCTGAAGTACAGCTTCAGTTACACTACAATCTGCCCTCAAAAGAGATATTTAATATAAAAACTGTATAAACTCACTTTAAACCACAAAGATGATGGAATAAACATCTGACTCAATGTTTCATAAAAGAGGCTTTCAATTTCTGGAAGACAAAAACGACAAGAGCGGGTTCAGCATGCTGGATCAATTCACAGATTATAAATTATGCACATAAATACAGGACATTCCTTCAGATCCTCATAACCTCTCACTACCTATTTAAAGTGGTTGTAAACCCTTACAACACACTTTGACCTACAGGTAAGCCTACATTAAGGCTTACCTGTAGGTCCAAGAAATATCTCCTAAACCTACACGGTTTAGGAGATATTTGCCGAAAGACAGGCACCGCGGGAGTGAAGTCATCGCGGCTTCGCCGAATGACCGCGGCGGAGCAGCGAGACCCACCGAGAAGATGGATGCGCCGGACTACAGGTGACAGCGGTGACTTCGCTGGCTCCTGGGTCAGCTAAGTGACACATAATGGACTACTATGCGATGCATAGTAGTCCATTATGCTTTACCTTTGCAGGGAATGAAAGAGGAAGTAAACTCATCAGGGTTTACTTCCTCTTTAATGAATGTATCCAAAGGGAAATTATACTGGTTTTGGGTTATATCTTATTTAAATTTATAAACCAGCAAGTATGTCTATTCCAGAACTTACAATGCTGAAAAAGTCTTGGTGTGAGCAGAATAGGAGTGGGAAGAGTATGATGGGGCAATATGTAGAGGAGTGCAGAGGGGAAGCCAGTGGGCAGTATGTGCAGGAGATGAGTGCGGAGGAGATGCCAGTGGGCAGTATGTGCAGGAGTGGAGCGTGGAGGGGATGCCAGTGGGCAGTATGTGCAGGAGAGGAGTGTAGAGGGGAAGCCAGTGGGCAGTATGAACAGGAGTGAAGTGCAGATGGGAAGCCAGGGGGCAGCATGTGCAGGAGAGGAGTGCAGAGGGGATAACAACAAGCAGTATGCACAGGAGGGAGTGTGGAGGGGATGACAACAGGCAGTATGTGTAGGAGAGGAGTGCAGAGGGGATAACAACAAGCAAATGTTGAAGTGGTAGCTGCGGCACTCTCCTACAACAGCTAATTAAATAAATATAACATATGGAAAACCAGTGTTATAAATAAATAGGTAGTGCTACCCAAATTGCTAATGCTTTACAAGTTACACGTGAAATAATCCACATAGAAAATACTAGCTAAAAGTTAAAATATTTGAAAAACCTATATATATTCTGTGTTGGACAACTGAGTGCTATAGAAAGTGCTGCGTGCGTTCTGTGTTGCACAGCTAAATGCTATAAAAAGTTCTGCATGCTTGTTAGTGCAAAAACGTGCTAATAGAGTTTTTTTCTATATCCTAATGCATTAAAATTCATTGAAAAACCATCCAAAAAAATGTGAAATCAGGGTAGGGCAGCACGCTGAGCTGCTAAACCAATGCTGGAGGGGGTGGGGGGAACAGGGTGATCTGAGCTGCTGAGTCACTGCTGGGAGGAAAACAGAGTAGTGCCCCAATTAATATAATATTTGCCCTATTTACCTGAAAAGGCGTGAAGAGGAATCTGGCTAATTAGACCCAATATCTGGGAGCGGTGGCAGCCATTCCAATGTGGAAGGCACTTGAAAAGAAATTCTTCAGTTCCTGAAAGTCCTTCCTGGGTAAGACACAAGAATAGAACATAATAATTCAGATGTAAAATATGGTGTGCTGTGTGACCTTTTTAACCACTTGCCTACTGGGCACTTAAACACCCTTCCTGCCCAGACCAATTTTCAGCTTTCGGTGCTCTCAGTTTGAATGACAATTACTCAGTCACGTAACACTGTACCCAAATAATTTTTTGTCCTTTTTTTCATACAAATAGAGCTTTCTTTTGGTGGCATTTGATCACCTCTGGGTTTTTTATTTTTTGCGCTATAAATGAAAAAAAGACACCTATTACACTTTTGAAGGCACTGGAGCACCAGGACAATGGAAACGCCCACAAAGTGACTCCATTTTGGAAAGCTAACACCCCGACGTATAATCTATGAGGCACGATTAGTCTTTTGAACGTTCATTTTTTTGCCAGAAGTTTCGGGAAAACGTGGGGGAAAAAAATGAAAACGCATTTTTTTTTTTTTTTTTACGCAAAGTTGTCCATTTACAAGATATTTCCAACACATAGCATGTACATAGCAAAAATGGCACCCCAAATACATTCTGCTACTCCTCCTGAGTATGGCAATACCAAATGTGAGACTTTTACACAGCTTGGCCACATACAGAGGCCCAACATGCAAAGAACGCCATCAGGTGTTCCAGGGACACATAGCATGCACATACCAAGAATTACACCCCAAAATACATTCTGCTGAGCAAAGAGTAAACAAAAGATTACCTCTGGTTTTATCAGCGCAGTTGTCCACAGGATGATAGCACTGGTCCAGGCAGCAGGCAGGGACATGGTCAGCAAAATCGAACACAATTTTCCAGGCAACAGGCAGGTATACTGTCCATAGTCAATCCAGGCAGCAGGCAGGGATACGATCCATATACAGTCCAAGGTCAGTGCAGGCAGAGATTGTCAGAAGTGCCAAAATATTGGTCCTGGTAGTAGGCAGGAACATGGTCCATCCATGTGGTGTGGTCAGTTCATGCGACAGGCAGAGGCATGATGGCATAGGTCCTACAGGCAGACGTAGGGCCTCGTTCAGGACAGAATGGGGACAGGGGTAGAGGCTTCTCCCACCCAAATCTCTTTGAAGCCTCCGAGTCTCCAGACCCTAATCTAGGAATGAGAAAACGAAATTGTTTTCTTCATCCAGAAAAACAATTCTGGAGCCCCTCACATATGTGAGACCCCTGTTATGAATTGCACTAGTCCACTGGGAGGGTACAAGATCATTCCAAGAGGCAGGCAAGAGGCATGGTCAAACAGTCCAGGGTCAGTTCCAGATCAGGCAAAGGTATGTACAGAATCGGTAGGCAGAAGCATGGTCGAATAACAGTCCAGGGTCAGTTCCAGATCAGGCAGAGGCATAAGGGGTGTGAAGGTAAATGGCAGGAAGTGAGGGTTGTGTTTACCATACTTCACTGAAGTATGGTAACGGCGGAAACAGTCACCTATGCAGAGGCCTGGTTGGGAAGGGCATTGGGCACAATGATAAGTGATGTCTCTTCTCAATCCTCGTTTGGTGCACACCCGGCATTTTTTCCTGACGTTTTCGGCCTGTTGGTCTGGGAGGGATTTTATCAGGAAAAAGGCATTCAGAGAGTCTGCTAATCACATTGGATCAAATGTTGTCTGGTGGGCCGGTCGGGTATACAAGGGCAGTGGTGATTTCCTTCTGGTAGCCAAGGAAGGGTTTGGGTCTTTCAGTGGATTTTCGATAGATTACATAGGTGTTGTATATGGCCAAATTAAAGAAATAAATGTAAACTTTTTTATACCACTGGTATGTTCTTGTGGAAAGGTAGAGTTCGAGCATCTGGTCGACACCCCCCCATGAACATGTTGTACTCATGGATACATGTTGGCTTTTGTATTGGGCCATTCCACCTGGTGATTTCAACAAATGTATTGTTGTGGATCGAAGAAAGCATGTACACATCCCTTCTGTCCCTCCACTTCACAGCCAGAATTTCCTTGTTCCATAAACTCGCCACTTCCCCTTTTGTTAACTTTTTGTTGACGAGGCTTTGAGGAAAGCCCTTCAGGTTCGTCCTTACGGTGCCGCATGCTGAAGTGTTCTTTCTATGACGGTTGTGGAACAGGGGTAAACTTTGAAGAGGGGAGGGGGGGGGGGGGGATAGGGGAGATCTCAGAAAAATAATTAGCGGCCGAATTTTGTAAAGTTTATCAAAATTTGGGTCATTTCGGGGAGGGCACAGGGTATTGTCGTTATAGTGTAGGAATCTCATAATCATGAGATATCTGGTCCTGGGCATTATTGAGGAAAAGATGGGCATGTGGTAGATGGGGCGGAATGACCAATATGCACATACATTATTTTTTCTGTTTAGTCCCATACAGAATGTGAGGCCCAAATTTTTTTTTTTTAAACTCCTCCACTGTTAGAGCTCTCCACTCATAGGGACGGGCATAAGAGGACGTTGGATTACGTGCTATGAATTGTTGTACATATAGGTTGCACTGGGTCACAATCAATGCAAGCATGTCCTCAGTAAAAATTAAATGGAAAAAGTCTAAAATCGGGGAAAAATTTTGTGTGTCCACCTGGACTCCTGGGTGGGCAGTGAAAGGGGGAACATTAGCTTCTCCTGAGTTAGGAGGAAGCCACAAGGGGTTCTGAAGGGAATAGGGAAGGCTGGCATGGGACCTGACACCCCACTGGTACGTGGCCTTTGCCGAGGTACTGCGGTGCTGGTGGATGGCACTGTGTTGCTGGTGGATCGTACCGCCTCCTCACCAGTACACCTTCGTCGACGGGCGGACTCATCTTCCTCCTCTGACGCTGTCATTGTACCACTGCTTAGGGCAGGCTCGTAATCCACGTCAGACTCAGAATCTGAATACGAGGAGGAATCCGAAGTGGAGAGCTCCCCGTTGCTCTCGTCGGCCACAAGAATATAGTATGCCTCCTCGGCTGAATATAACCTTTGTGACATTCTTAGTGATCACAAATGGCACCGACAGGTGACGCCGATGGGGCAGGTGACACCGACAGGTGACGCCGATGGGGCAGGTGACACCGACAGGTGACGCCGATGGGGCAGGTGACACCGACAGGTGACACTGATGTTGCAGGTGACACTAGCAGGTGACGATCGCAGTTGACACCGATGTGGCAGGTGCCACTGACAACATGTGGCGCTGGCAGATGGCGCTGGCAACTGTAACACTGTGTAATACACTGTAGCACTCACTGACAACCTCACAGATCGCCCCCCATCACACGCTGTCTCTGTGTGAGGAGGGAGAGACACGGCCAACACAGATTTTCCCCGATGCGCACCCTCGAGGGCACGCTGGGAGAGAGAACCCGGGAGGACGTCCAGGGACGCCCTCCTGGCAGTTAGCGTCCACTCTATAGCCGTCTTTCGGCTATAGGGTGGGAGCAAAGTGGTTAAAAGCATTAAATCTCACCCAAAATGAATCAAGACTTGCAGTTATGAAACACATCAAAATTGTAGTAAAAATCTTATGTATAGGAGGTCTCGGCTGACATTCCGGGGGTAGCTTTATTGCTTGGCTCCAGGTGAGAATCATGCAGACGCTGCAGATTTAGCGGCGGCACACCCATGATGCAAATCTCCCGTTCCACCACATCCCAAAAGTGCTCTATTGGATGGAGATGTGGTGAGTGTGGAGGCTATTGGCATCCAGTGACTTCATTGTCCAGTGAAGAGATGATTGGAGCTTTGTGACATGGTGCATTATCCTGCTGGAAGGAGCCATCAGAAGATGGGGACACTGTAGTCCAGGAATATGCAATTAGCGGACCTCTAACTGTTGCAGAACTACAAGTCCCATGAGGCATAGCAAGACTGACAGCCACAAGCATGACACCCAGAGGCAGAGGCATGATGGGACTTCTGGTTCTGTAACAGCTGGAGGTCCGCTAATTGCATATCCCTGCTGTAGTCATAACAGGATGGACGTGGTCAGCAACAATACTCAGGTAGGTCGTGAGGTTTAAACCATGCTCAGGTGGTACTAAGGGGCCCAATGTGTGCCAAGAAAATATCCCCCACACCATTACACCATCACCACCAGCCTGAACCGGTGATACAAGGCAGGATGGATCCATGCACCAAATTCTGACCCCATCATCTGAATGTCGCAGCTGAAATCCAGACTCATCAGACCAGGCAACATTTTTCCAATCTTCTATTGTCCGTTTTTGGTGAGCCTGTGCCAATTGTAGCCTCAGTTTTCTGTTCTTCGCTGACAGGAGTGGCACCCGGTGTGGTCTTCTGCTGTTGTAGCTAACCTGCTTCAAGGTTCAATGTGTTGCACATTCAGAGATGATATTGTGCAAACCTTGGGTGAAACGAGTGGTTATTTTAGCTTGTTGACTTTCTATCATCTAGAACCAGTCTGCCCATTCTCCTCTGACATCAACAAGGCATTTTCTTCCACACAACTGCCGCTCTGGATATTTTCTCTTTTTCGGACCATTCTCTGTAAACCCTGTGAGATGATTTTGTGTGAAAATCCCAGTAGATCAGCAGTCACTTAAATCCCCTTTCTTTCCCCATTCTGATGCTCGGATTGAACTTCAGAAAGTCATCTTCACCATGTCTAGATGCCTACAGTAAATGAATTGAGTTGCTGCCATGTGATTGGCAGATTAGCAATTTATGTTCCATGGGACCCATAGCAACCTCTGCAGGAACTCAGGGCTAGAACCTCACGCTGCAGCTGGCAAAACACGCAACCAAAAGGCAGTGTCTTCAGCAGCTCTAACATCGACTTGGTAAAAATTCATAAAAGTATAAACCGCAGATTGGGTAGCAGTTTCACAAATGTGAGCTACAGAAGCCCGATGACGAATAGCCCGGGATTCATCGACACTCCAGATGGAATGAGCTGCCCCTGAAAAACGATGGGAATGTCCCAAAGCACTAAATATGAGCGGAGGACAATACGACAACAAACTAAACCATAACAGGTTAGAGCAGCCTTTCCCAGCCTTTTTCAACTCAGAGGAACCCTTGAAATAACTTTTCGGTGTCCTGCTAAAAATTACTACATCTACAACTTAGTATACATTAGTGTGATGGTCAGTGGGAAGAACACTCCTTGCACGTGGTCATTGGAAAGAATTACCCCCCTTACAGATAGCTAAAAAGATCAATGGTGTCAGTGGGAAGTTATGACAGTGGCAGAAATTGCTCAAGGAACCCCCTAGCAACCTCTGCAGGAACCCTAGGGTCCCATAGCAACCTCTGCAGGAACCCATGGGGTCCCTTGGAACCCATAGCAAACTCTGCAGGAACCCTAGGGTACCATGGAACCCATAGCAACCTCTGCAGGAACTCTAGGGTCCCATGGAGCCCATAGCAACATCTGTAGGAACCCTAGGGTCCCATGGAACCCATAGCAACCTCTGCAGGAACCCAATGCAGCCTCCGCAGGAACCCACGGTTAAAACCTTACTCTGCAGCCTGCTAAACACACAACTAAAAAGTAGCATCCTCAGCGGCTCCAACATCCTCTTGGTAAAACTTCATAAAAGTACTAACCCTAGATCGGGTAGCAGCTTTACAAATGAACTATTGAAGCCCGATGGCGAATAGTCCAGGAGGCATCAACATCCCCGATGGAATGGGTTGCCCCTGAAAAATGGTGCAACTTTGTCTTTTAGACCGTACGCTTTAGAAATAAGCGGGCAAACCAACGAGAAATGTTAGATTCAGAAGCTGTGTGACCCCAAGGTGAAGCTCACACTAGCATTATTAGCAGGCATTTGAGGAGCATTAAAATTGCCCCTCAAACGCCTATGCAAACGATACAATGTTCACATTATCAAAACATGAAGCATTAGCGTCATACCACTTTAAAATTGAAGCTTCATATCAAGTCAAGTGGCATTTGAATTGCAGTTGCAGGGTGTTAAAATTAATTTCCTTAAATGTCGCGTTCCATTGTGGAGCAGTTTTAAAGTGCATTAACGCTCATCAAATGCTACAAAACTGTGCATAGGGCGTTTGGGGAGTGTTTTAACTCGTCATTAAAGAGGAAGTAAAGGCAATATAAAAAAAAAGTACAAAAAAAAAAAAAAAATTATATATATATATATATATATTATATATATATATATTATATATATATATATATATATATATATATATATATATATATATATATATATATATATATATATATATATATATATATATATATATATAAGCTCATTATGAATAACTTACCTGAGAACGAAGCCCGTTCCCCGTCTTCATCTTCGCCGCTGCCATGTATCCCGGAGCGACTTCCGGGTCTCGCTGCTCCGGCGCTGTGATTCTCTGGAGGCGCGATGACGTCACCCCCGCGCATGCACACGGGAGCGGTCCCCAGCGGCATATCGACGCGATCTGCGGCCCGCCCAGTGCGCCGTAGACAGCGGTGTCTGTCTTTTTGTAAATATCTCCTAAACCGTATAGGTTTAGGAGATATTTCTTGGACCAACAGGTAAGCCTTAATCTAGGCTTACCTGTAGGTAAAAGTGGTTTGTAAGGGTTTACAACCACTTTAAGACTTGTAAAACGCCATTTTAACACCCATACTAAGGCTCATTGACGTCTCCGTCCATTTTTGACAGTATGCGATCCCTATAGCATACCCCTTTTCTAAGAGTGATAGTTTCTCGGTGTGCTTCACGATGTCCTAATGATTTTTGTTCATATATTACCCATGACGATGTTGGTGCTTTGTACCCTTACATTTGTCCTGTTTTTCATATTTGCGGATTTTATGATCTGTTATTATAAACCTGTCTCACCATTTCAGAGATCATACTTTCCGTATGTTATATTATGTACAAATATTCTTTGTTTATAATGCAAGCTTGTATTGGTTACTTATTTACCTATCAATAAAAAAAAAAAAAAAAAAAAAAAAAAGGATTGAATTAAAGCTCATTGGACACCAGTCTACCCTCATACTAAAGCTTATTAACGGGAGTCTAACGTCCATTAAAGCTCATGGATGCCAGTCTAACTCCCGTACTAAAGCTCATAGAGGCAAGTCCAATGCCCATACTAAAGCGCATGGATACCAGTCTAATGCCCATATTAAAGCTCATGGATGTCAGTCCAACGCCTGTAATAAAGCTTATAGAGGCCATTCTAATGCCCATACTAAAGCGCATGGATACCAGTCTAATTCCCATACTAAAGCTCATTAATGCGAGTCTAACACCTGTACTGAAGCTCATAGATGCCAGTCTAAATGCCCATACTAAAAGTGCACTGATGCCAGCCCAACACACATACTAAAGCTCATAGATGCCAGTCTAACACCCATACTAATGCTCATTAATGCGAGTCCAAATGCCCATACTAACACTATAGGAGCATTTGTTAAGCGTTAGAACATTAGTAAAAGCGTGAACAAGCCATTAGTTGGGACTTTGGGAAGCACAAAAAGGGAATCCGAAAGAATAATAGCAGCAGTCAACTTCAGGTAACACCTGTTTGAAAGAGCCACATTCATAGTGTAAAGAGCCTTGTCCCCTGACATCTGAGGCGTAGGGCAAAAATACGGCGAACACAATTGTCCTGTTTGAGATGGAATGTAGAAACCACCTTAGGCAATAGGGATGGCTGAGGCCACAAAACCACCCTGTCAAGGTGGTGCACCAGCAAGCGAGACCAGTAAACAAATAAAGAGAGGGAATCTCCCTAGTGGGGACACAGACAGCAAATAAAAACCTGACAGGTGTTCTAGTCCCTCTCTACTCCATCGAAAACAAAGAAGAAGAAAAAAAAAAAAGGTTTTGCTTTAAAAGTGGTAGTAAACTCTGTTACACCACTTATACCTACAGGTAAGCCTATAATAGGGCTTACCTGTAGGTACTGTGAATATCTTCTAAACTTGGATCGTTTAGGAGATATTTGGAGTGCATGCAGCCAGTGACAGCAGAGCCCGTGCCGTAAACAGCGGGAGTGACGTCATCGCGCCCCCGGCCACTCATGTAGCTGGGGGCTGCGAACCCAGAATGAAGACTGGGGAAAGATGAAGGCCCTCTCAGTGGTGACAGCGCGGCACTGGAGGGCTTTATTCTAAGGTAAGTCTCTCATAATGTGCTAGCACGCAAAGCAAAAAACAAACACAAGAGGGCGCCTTCATCTAGGTTTTAGCGATTAACCCCATCAGCCCTGGAAGGATTTACCCGCTTCCCGACCAGAGCTTTTTTTGCGCTTCGGCACTGCGTTGCTTTAGCCAACAATAGTGCAACTTTACACCCAAAAATAATTGATGTCCTTTTTTCCCACAAATAGAGCTTTCGTTTGGTGGTATTTAAACACCTCTGTGGTTTTTATTTTTTGCGCCAATACGCTATAAACAAAAAATGAACGACAATTTTGAAAAAAAAAAAAAAAAATACATAAATAAATAAATAAAAAAAAAAAAAAAAATACACACAACACAAGTTTTTTTACTTTGTGCTATAATAAATATCCCCCGAAAAAAAAAAAAAAAAAAAAATAAAAAAAGCACACAAAATTCCTTTTTCAGTTTAGGCCAATATGTAGTCTACTTATTTATGGGGGGAAAAAAAAAATCTGAATAAGTGTATATTAATTTGTTTGCGCAAAAGTTATAGTGTCTACAAAATAGGGGATTGATTTAAGGCATTTTTATCTTTTTTTTTTCTAGTAACGGTGGCAAACTGATTTTTAATAGGGACTGTGATATTATGGCAAACACCATTTTGGCACCATTGACATTTATACAGTGATAAGAGCTACAAATAGCCACTGATTACTGTATAAATTACACTGGCAGGGAAAGGGTTAAACACTAGGACGTGATCAAGGGGTTAAGTGTGTTCTAACTGTGTGTGGGGGGGGGGCTCACTAGAACATGACAGATCACTGCTCCGGATCACTGGGAGAAGTAGATCTCTGTCATGTCGCTAGGCAGAACAGGGAAAAGCCTTGTTTACATAGGCATCTCCCTGTTTTGCCTTTCCGTTCCGCAATGACGGGCCACCGACTAAAATCGAGTTTGTGGGACCCACGGGCACTCTCCCTCTCCCTGCGTGCGCCCGCTAGGCGGAAAATTCAAATGGACAGACAGGTACGCCCTTTTGCCTGCTCGTGCCATTTTGCCAACGTAAATCAGCGTGCGGTGATCGGCAAGTGGTTAAAAAAAAACGCAAAAATGCACTCACTGGATAAAAGTATACCAAGGCTTGTCATAAACCCATACAGACCTCCAAAGGATCACCATGAGGCTGCAGAGCTCAGCAGGCATGTGGCTAGTTGAAGCAGAGTTCTTGATGGAAGTTCAGCTGTCAGACTTGCATTAGGATCTCAAGACCTAATTGGCACTATGTGCCCCGCTTAATAACGTTTGGGTTCTAGTCAGCGCAATAGCTTTTTTTTTTCCCCCTTTTAAGTATGCAATGCATACTAGTACATTATGACATGGTCTTGCAGGGAATTTTTTGCTTGCCGACCGCTGCACACAGATGAACGTCGGCACAATGGCACAGGCAGGCAAATAGGCATACAGGTATGTCCCTTTAAATTTGCCGCTTTTCGGGCGTGCATACCCACGGGTCCCGGGAACGCTATGTTCTTCGGTGCCCCGCAATTGCGGTGTGGAGAGGTAGAACGGGGAACTGCCTATGTAAACAAGGCATTTCCCCATTCTGCCTTGTGTTGTAACAGAGATTCACTGCTCCCTGTGATCGGGAGCAGTGAACGCTGTCATGTCCCAGGTAGTCCCTCCCCAACAGTTAGAATCACTCCCTAGGACACTTCCCTGCCAGTGTCATTTACACAGTAATCCGTGCATTTTTTCTTTTTCAAATAATTTATTTATTTTTCGTAGTCTCATGAAAGAGAAAGCAGTACAAGCATACAGTAGTAGCAGTATGGCTCCCAAATTGTGAGAGGTCAAGAGCAAACAAGCAGTGCAAAACAACACAGTATGGGGAGGTGCAGCAAAATTAAGCGGTCTGACCAGGGGTGCGCAGCCGGACAGAAGACACCATAAGTCAGCTATCCGTGCCAACAACCGTGTGGCCACCCAAGGTCTGCTACTCAGTCTATACACCAAATTCGGAACATAGCAAAGACCATCAGAATTATGAACAAAGAGAATAAGAGAGAAAAGAATAGAAAGAAGTAAGGTAAAAGAAATAGAACGCCAGTGGTCTACATCACCATGCCAGCACCGGTTCGCCATCAGTCCTCCAGCAGCCGCCATCTCCCCCAGACCAGGTCGTGCTCCTCAAGCCGATCTCTCACCCTGGCAGTCATTTTCTCCATGAGTTCAACGTCCCTAATCCTGGAGTATAAGGCCTCCGCGGACAGGGGCAATGGGTTCTTCCAGTTAAGGGCTATCAGGCAGCGGGCTGCTGTCAAGATATGCCTAAGGAGCTTCCGACCCGGCTTGGCCAGTGTAGGTTGGGACAGGCCTAGTAAGAAAAATTTGGGAGTGCGGTACCAGCACTTCAAATAAGCGCTGGAGCAGCTGTCGGGTCATAAGCCAGAATGGGGCAATCAGAGGACAGGTCCAATAGATGTGCAATAGGGAGCCCCGCTCCTTCAGACAACGCCAACAGCGGTCCGAAGCAGAGGGGTATATTTTGTGGAGTATATGGGGTCTGATACCAGAAGGGGAGAATTTAGTAAGAGTTGTCTTTGTACAGTGTACACAGAGAGGATTTGGCCGCCTGACTCCATACCTCCTGCCAAGCCTCAAGGGGGAGCTCCTCACCCAGTTCCCACTCCCAGCACTTCATATATGTGCGTTTACCCTTCGTTTGGAAATGGGGTGCGTTGAGGATACCGTAAATGTCGGAAATCAGCCCCCTGCTATTCCATCCTTCCAGGATTATCTGTTCGAATGGGGAGGGTGGAGAGAACTGTAGGTGCGGGGCTATGGTCTGTGCAAAATGTCTGATTTGTAAGTAGCCATAGAACGTCTGTCGGGGGATGTCGTGCTTAGCCTGGAGCTCCGAGAAAGTCAAAATCCTTCTCGTTCTGGGGCCCACCAAGTGCCCCAAATGGAACAAATTCCGTGAAGCCCAGTGCCAGGACATCTGGTGGGTCAGACTAGTCGGCAACTTCGGGTTACAGAGAAAAGAGGTCATCAGGGAGAACTCAGAGTGGAGACTGCGTTCACGGGACAGCTTCCGCCAAAGCAGGCAGAGCTGAGCCATCGGCCCCAGTAACTGACCCGAGTCTATATCTACGCTCGCGCCCCATAGGAAACTGTTCGGGTCTACCGGAGCTAGACAAGTTTTTTCAATCTCTGACCACTTATTATAGGACCTCTGTGGGAACCAGGAAACTATGGCCCGTAGCTGGGCGGCCTGATAATAACTAACCAGGTCAGGGAATGCCAAGCCGCCATCTGAGCGTAAGGCTGTCATGACAGAGCCAGGTACCCGATGTTTTTTATAATTCCATACAAATTTCAACAAGTCCTTCTGAAGTGTGTGTAGATGTGCGTATGGGACCGGAATCAGCAACGTCTGAAATAAGTATAGTAGCTTAGGGAGGATCACCATTTTTATAGACTTGATCCGTCCAAGGAGCGATATGTGGTGTGCCTTCCATTTGTGGACTAGTTCCCTAATTACCCGATAGAGGGGGGGGGGGAGGAATTGGCCTGGTATAAAGTATGAAACGATTGTGTGAGAAAGACCCCCAGGTATTTAAGGGAGGAGCTTTCCCATTTGTAAGGGAAAGCGGAACGCAGGTGGGTCGTCTCGTCCGTTGCCATATTAGGCGGGAGGGCCACCGATTTGGACGTGTTGATTTTATATCCCGAGAGCTCCCCATAGCGGTCCAACTCAGAGTGGTGGTTGGGTAGTGAGATCCTAGGCTGAGTCAGGGTGAGGATGACGTCGTCCGCAAACAGCGATATTTTAAATTCCCTGCCCCTGCCCGGGATCCCCCGAATGTCTGGGCTGCCTCTAATGGCAGCCGCCAGGGGCTCTACACAGAGCGCAAAGAGCAGGGGGGACAGCGGACAGCCCTGACGGGTGCCATTAGCAATGGAAAAAGTTGAGGACGTGGCGAAGGGGGTCTTAACCTGTGAGGAGGGAGTAGTGTAGAGGTGCTGTACCGCGCGCAGGAATGGCCCCCCGAAAGCCCATACGGTGTAACGTAGCCGTCATAAAGGGCCAGCTTAGGCGGTCAAACGCCTTCTCCGCGTCCAAACTAAGGACCAGAGACGCTAGGTTGTCCCTGTTCGCAACATCAATAAGATCAATGATCTTCCTGGTGTTGTCTCCCGCCTGTCTCAGAGGGACAAAGCTCACTTGATCCTTATGTATTAAGGAAGGGAGGATCGCATTTAAACGATTTGCTAAAATTTTTGTGAAAATTTTTAGATCCGTGTTGAGTAGGGCTATGGGCCTGTAACTAGCGCAGGAGGTCAGATCTTTATCCGGTTTAGGAATGAGGGAAATAAATGAGCCTAGCATTTCGGTTGGGACCGGGGACTGTTGGAGAAAGGCGTTGAATAGTTTGGTCATATGTGGGCTCAGGAGAGGCAAAAACGCCTTGTAATACTCGTAAGGGAGCCCATCCGGTCCAGAGGACTTATGAGTCGGGAGAGCCTTCACAGTCGCTAGAAGTTCCTCCTCAGTGATAGTGGCATTCAGTTCTCGGAGGTCCGTGTCCTGCAGTCAGGGTAATGCTATATCTTCTAAGTACTGGGTTATACGGTCAGTCAAGCCTGGGGTCGGGGGATTGTTGGGAATATCCGGCTTATTGTACAGATCTGTGTAGAAATCTGCAAACACGTCCACTATCGCCTGGGGTGAGTCAAAAGGTCTCCCCTCCTATTTTTAATTTGGGCCGGTGCAGAGGTCAATGTGCGGTTCGCTAATTTCTGGGCCAACAGCGGCTGCGCTTTGTTGCCCTTGTCGTAGTAGAGTTGTCGCAGGTGGATTAGTGTCTTTTCTACTGATCCCAACGCTAAGTCCCGGAGTGTCTGTCGAGTCTGGACAATTTGCTTAAGGATAGGGATAGAAGGGGATCCCTGAAGACGGGCCTCGAGGGTCTTTAGCCGCTTTTCGGCCAATAACCTGGCAGCCTGTGCATCTTGCTTCAGGGCTGAAGATAGAGCAATGAAGCGACCCCGGATAACCGCCTTGTGGGCGGCCCACAGGGTGGCGTGCGAGACGTCTGGGGTGACGTTTTCAGCAAAGTAGTGCCGGAGTGAAGACTCCAACTCTGCCTTCGCCGGAGAATGCTGCAGGAGATAATTATTCAGCCTCCAAGTACAGGGCTTAAGGAGGGGGAGATCTAAATCTAGCATTAAAGTTATTGGGGCATGGTCAGACCAAGAGATGGGCAGCATGTGTGCAGATTAGACGGCCCTCAATGTAATGTTGTTGACAAAAAAAAAATATCAATACGCGAGTGTGTGCAGTGAGGAGCAAAAGGTGTACTGGCGGTCCTGTGGGTGCAGAGCTCACAAGGCATCAAAGGGCTCGTCTTCTGATGATCTGGCGGAAAAGCTTGGAGTCCCTCAGGGCCCTGGCCTGAGGCGCCTGGGAAGTCACCGCAAGGCGATCATAGAGTATGGATTGAGTAAGGTTAAAGACCCCCCTTATCACTAGAAGCTCGGGGGACGTTTTAAACAGGCGAGAGAACACCCCGGACAGAAATCGGTGCTGGCGAACATTAGGGGCATAGAGGACGCACAAGGTCATGGCCCGTGTATGTCATAGGCCGTGGAGAATGATGTAGTGGCCCCCGCGGGTCTAGGTGTACAGAGGTGCAAGTAAAGGGGGCCCCCTTTCGGAAGAGAATGGCCACTCCAACCCTCTTACGTGGGTTAAAGGCCTGATAGATCTGAGGAAAATGTCTGGAGGCAAATGTGAAGGAATCTCCCCAGTTAAAGTGTGTTTCCTGAACCATCACTATATCCGCCCCTGTCTGTCGGAACTCCCTGAGCACTAAATGCCTCTTTTTGTTGGAGTTCAAGCCATGTACGTTAAGGGACAGGATCTTAGCCATGGTCAAATGGGGGGGAGTGTACAAGGCATACTTAGCTTGGTTTGTTGGAGGCACACGTGCCTCAGGAGGGGCGGCAACCACCGGAGGAGGGCTGGCGACCAAGAGGACCACTGGCAGATTGTCGCTAGAGGAGCGAGGCAAAAGGAAAACCTAGAGAAAAGAGAAAGAATGAAAACAATAACAGAGTACAAAGTAAAAAAAAACATTAAGTGGCAGATCCAGAGGTCCTATAGGGACACTGAATCCACACTGTTCCTTAGAGACTCCCCAACCAGGAAATCCCAAAATTCAGGTCAGGGAGACACCAACAGTTCACACCACGAAAGGAACCAACAGGTGGAAAACCACGGGGGTGGCAGTAACCTGGGAGTCAATCTGTCCATGGACTCAACCTAGGCCAGATCGGGGTAGAAAAAAAAAAAAAAGGAATAAATGTAGCTCCGGCAATCGGGGGGGGGGGGGGGGGGGGGGGAGAAACAGATCCCCAGGAATAAAGAAAAAAAAAAAAAACAGAGAGGGGGAGATGCCCGTTGGGCAGGGCGTCCACATCATTTGCGTTTGGGCGACCTGCGGTGAGGCTCCGGGCCTCTGTGCCGCTTGGCCGAGGGTACTTACTGCCAGATCACTGGCAATGGAGGGGGAGAGGAAACCAGGTCCCAGTCGGGCAGTTGAGGGACAGGAATGTCCAGAGTATCACAGAAAGGGACCAAGTCCTCCGGATAGCGCAAGGTCGCAGACTTTCCTTGGTGTCTTGCGGTCAGGCTGAAGGGGAAGCCCCATCTGTAGAGGAAATTCTTGTCTTGCAGGGCCCGGAGAAGAGGCTGCAGCAGCCTACTTTTTTGAAGCGTGATCCAGGATAGGTATGGGTAGAGCTGGACCGGGGAGTTGTCAAAGGCCAGATCGCGGATTGAGCGAGATTTGCGCATGATGTCCTCCTTAAGCGGAAAGGAGTGAATCCTGCAGATGACATCCCTTGGCTTTGAGGCCAGGCCTTTGGGTCTCAGGGCACGATGGGCTCTGTCCATTTCTATGTGCTTATCCGGGTCTTCACCCAACATCTCATTAGATAATGTTTGCAGCGAGGTCTGGAGGTCCTCAGCGCCCTCCGTTTCAGGCAGGCCACGGACGCGAATGTTATTTCTGCGGCCTCTTATCAAGGTCTTCCACTTGGCGTTGCATATCCTGTAGCAAGAGGCGGTGGTCCGAGGTCTCCACCTGGGCGCGATGAACCGCCAACTTAGTCTCCTGAATGTCCTCCTCTGCCATCTCCACCCGGTCAGCTAGGTGTTTAAGGCCAGTGTGCAGGGTCTGAATTTCAGCACGGCAGGTAGCTTGCACCTCCGCTACAAGCTGTTTGAAGTCATCCTTTGGTTTGCAAGTAGGCCTGCCAGTGGGGGTGAATGGCCCCTTGTTGTTGGAGGGGGGGTTGGGAGGTAGAGGGAGGCTCCCCCCGTGTAGCTCCCGGGGTGGGAGAGGAGGGCCATGATGGCGCAGGGTTCCAAGGGTCCTTCCAGGAGGTGGCATGGGGAGAGCAGGGTGAGGGGTCCGACTGGTCTGCCCTCAGGGGCTGGACGGAGGCCCGAGCCACCTGAGCATAGGAGAGGAGAGCGGCCGTGCGGTCTCCAGTTGCACTGGGGTCCCTGGAACGGGGCAGCATCTGCACTTTAGGGGAAGCGGGTGATGGCCAGGCTGCCCGACCCCTCCCCCCCCCGCAGCCGCAGGGGGAACCCCATCTTCCCCGCTGTGTGTGGGGCCCGAGGGGGCCTGAGAGTCCTCCATGGCATCTGAGTGCGCGGGGGGAAAAGCATTCACTGGTGGCCGTGCCCGGGTCAGATGCAGTCCGTAGGAGGCGAGGAAAAGCCTCTGAGCAATGGCTGTGCGGTATGGGGGGCGGTGGGTCGCTCCCCCCAGAACACGGGGGGGGGGGGGGGGGGTGTGGGATGGGTGGCCCTGCTCATCCGCCCCAATAGTCTGCCAGTCATGTAGGGGGTCCCGTGGGGGGGCCGAGTAGAGTATGGGCTGCACAGAGTCAAGTGGAGGGGAGGGGAGGGGAGGGCTGGCATACCTGCGATGTGGCTGCGGCCTAGTCCGGACTGCAGGCACTGAGCAGGTGCGGCCGGAGCGTCCTGGCATTCAAAGAGGGGGCCAGGAGGGCAGTGCAGGTCATCCAGCTCCCCCGCGGCCACGGGGGGATGCTGGGGCTGCCGCATAGGTTCCGCCTGGAGGCCATGGCGTGGTAGATGAGACAGCGTGGGGACCCGCTGGCGAGGATCTGCGCCGTCCGGCGCCATCTTGCCACCGCCGCCCAGCGAGGCCTCGGGCAGCTGGAAATATGTTTTGAAGGCCGAGGCAGAGCCCGGCGGGGGCTGAGACGCGCCCCGGGCTGAGGAGGAGTGCGTAGCCCGCGATCTCCCCATGATGCAAGAGGTAGGACCCCCGATTAAGGCTGCTGTAGCGTCAGGCTGGAGGAGAGCCCCTACTCACAGCGTCCTTCCAGCTCGGCTTCCGGACACGCCCCCCAATCCGTGCATTTTTATAGACCTGATCACTGAATAAATGACAATGGTCCCAAAATAGTGTCAAGTGTGTCCGATGTGTCCTTCATAATGTCACAAAAAAAAAAAGAAAATAAATAAAAATGCAATAAACCATGCCCAATTTTGTATACGCTATAACTTTTCCGCAAACCCATCAATATACACTTATTGCAATTTTTTTTTTTTTACCAAAAATATGTAGACTATGTCGGCCTAAACTGAGGAAAAATCTTTTTTTTATATATTTTTGGGGAATATTATAGCACAAAAAAAATTGAGTTTCAAAATTTACGCTTTTTTTGTTTATAGTGCAAAAAAAAACTGCAGAAGTGATCAAATACCACCCAAAGAAAGCTCTGAAAGGGTGTGAATTTTGTTTGGGTATAAAATGTCGCATGACAGCGCAATTGTCAGTTAAAACGACGCAGTGCCAAATTGCAAAAAGTGCTCTGTTCAGGAAGGGGTTAAAATCTTCCGGGGCTGAAGTGGTTAAGTTATACTTTCAGTGTGGTGGCCGCAATTTCTTTTTTTTTTTTTCAGACCAAGAACGTTTTCAGTAAGTACAGAAACTACCCGATGATCTTACCAGAAATGCGGTGTGCTTGTCACTTCATGGGCGATATGCCAAGATCACATACAAAGTTATTTTCCTTCTGTAAGGAATACTAAGCACGAAATAGAGATGAACAAAGACAGTTTTAATGTCCAGTTTGGGTGACAACCATGGCTCCCTCCATAGATACAAAGGAGGAATGAGTGTTGACACCCTAGGGACACAAAGTGTGTTACTTGCAGTTTTCACCTGGTGGGGGGGAAAAAAAAAAAAGAAAAAAAAGGAGAAAACGAACGCAGCCATCTCGCCTAAAAACTGGTAAAGCTGCACTATTACATTTTTTTTTTTTTTTTTTTATTTAGATACACTTTACCATTACTGAATACGCAAGGAAAGAAAACGCTACATACCTGTAGAAATTCTTGAGCAGTCACAACAGTATCCAGAAAGGAAGCTACATCTTCTTTAGACTGTTTATTTCCAGTGTACCTGGCACATTCTGAAGTAAGAAAAATAAATCCTCTTAAGTACAACACAAAACATCAGTGTGCTAAAAATGAATCATAACATACAGCGAGGGGAAAAAAAGTATTTGATCCCCTGCTAATTTTGTATGTTTGCCCACTGACAAAGAAATTATCAGCCTATAATTTTATTGGTCGGTTTATTATAACAGTGAGCGAACAACAAATAAAAATATCCAGAAAAACGCATTACAAAAAGTTAAAGATTTCCATTTTAATGAGTGAAATAAATATTTGACCCCTTTGCAAAACATGACTTAGTACTTGGTGGAGAAACCCGTGTGGGCAATCACAGAGGTCAGACGTTTCTTGTAGTTAGCCACACTGGGTTTGCACACATCTCAGGAGGGATTTTTGTCCCACTCCTCTTTGCAGATTCTCTCCAAGTCATTAGGGTTTTGAGGCTGACGTTTGATAACTCGAACTTTCAGCTTCCTCCACATATTTTCTATGGGATTAAGGTCTAGAGACTGGCTAGGCCATGCCAGGACCTCAATGTACTTCTTGAGCCACTTCTTTGTTACCTTGGCCGAGTGTTTTGTGTCATTGTCATGCTGGAATACCCATCCATGGCCCATTTTCAATGCCCTGGCTGAGGGAAGGAGGTTCTCACCCAAGAATTGATGGTACATGGCCCTGTCCATCATCCCTTTGATGCGGTGAAGTTGTCCTGTCTCTTTAGCAGAAAAAGACCCTCAAAGCATAATGTTTCCACCTCCATGTTTGAAGGTGGGGGAAGGTGTTCTTGAGGTCATAGGCAGAATTTTTCCTCCTCCAAACACGGCGAGTTGATGCCAAAGAGCTTGAATTTGGTCTCATCTGACCACAACACTTTCACCCGTTTCTCCTCTTAATCATTCAGATGTTCATTAGAAAACCTCAGACGGTCCTGTACATGTGCTTTCTTGAGCAGGGGGACCTTGCGGGCGCTGCAGGATTTCAGTCCTTGACGGTGTAGTGTGTTACCAATTGTTTTCTTGGCGATTATGGTCCCAGCTGCCTTGAGATCGACAAGATTCTCCAATGTAGTTCAGGGCTGATTCCTCACCGTTCTCATGATCATTGAAACTCCATGAGGTGAGATCTTGCATGGAGCCCCAGACCGAGGGATATTGACAGTTATTTTGTGTTTCTTCCATTTGAGAATAATCGCACCAACTGTCGTCACCCTCTCACCAAGCTGGTTGGCGATGGTCTTGTAGCCCATTGTGTAGGTCTACAATCTTGTCCCCGACATCCTTGGACAGCTCTTTGGTCTTGGGCATAGTGGAGAGATTGGAATCTGATTGATTCTGTGGACAGGTGACTTTTATACAGGTAGCAAGCTGACATTATGAGCACTCAATTTAAGGCTGGGTTCACACTGCTACGGCTAGGAGAACCCGGATGTGATTCGCACCGCACTGCAAATCACATCCGATCTCTGTGCGATGCGAGTTCAGACATACAGATAGTATGGCTGAATTCGCATCGCACCCGCCACAAACTCGCACAGGACCCTTTTTTTGGTCCGCAGCAGAATCGGATCGCATGGGTGTTCACACCATGCGATCCGATTCCTGTCCGAGTTTGCAGATCGCACTGCGATATGCAAACTGATCTGGGGGTGTCATTAAGGTTTCACTGACACTCCCAGCAGTCCGCATAGGGCAGTGTGAACTGCTGGCGGGAGGCATGCGATGCGGGAACCCGCCGCGGATTTGCGGCGTTCCCGCATCGCTTCAGTGTGAACCCAGCCTAAGAGAGTTCTCCTAATCACAGTTAATTTCTTGTGTAGAAGACACCTGGGAGTCAGAAATCTTGCTGATTGATAGGCAATCAAATACTTATTTCGCTCATTAAAAATGTAAATCAATTTATAAAACTTTTTTGAAATGGGTTTTTCTGGATAATTTTTGTTATTCTGTCTCCCACTGTTAAAATAAAACCGACCATTAAAATTATAGAGTGATCAATTCTTTGTCAGTGGGAAAACGTACAAAATCAGCAGGGGATCAAATACTTTTTTCCCTCACTGTAGGAAACAGAGCAATTGGAAACCTTGGTCTTTTCAGCAAAGCCAGCACAAGGGAAAAAAAAAAAGTAGCCAACAGCAACCTATATCCAAATAACTTTAATCTCTAAGAGTAAAGATGATTACCGTATTTATCGGCGTATAACACGCACTTTTTTCCCCTTAAAATCAGGGGAAAATCAGCGCTGTCTGTGGAGCGCCGCCGACATTTACCGAGCTGAGCCGAGTGTACTGTGTACTCGGCTCCGCTCTCAGTCACGCCCAGTCTTGCCTCCTAGCCTTTATGTCCCGGCATTGGCCCGGTGTTGTGTCCATCACAGGAGCCAGGACAAGGGGTGGGACGGGGGCGTTACTGCGAGCAGAGCCGAGTACCCTTGGCTCGGTCTATGTCGGCGGCGGGAGGAGCCGAAGATCTCGGCGGCGGTAAATTTAAAACTAACCATGCTGCAATTTTGGGAGGGCTGCAGGGGGACAGTGGAGGGCTGAAGGGGGACAGTGGAAGGCTACATTGATGGGCATTTAAAATGTAAAGTTTTTTCCTTAAACTTCCCTCCTAAACTTGGGGTGCGTGTTATACGCTGATAAATACGGGGTATATATATATATAGATAGAGAGATAGATAGAGAGATAGATAGAGAGATAGATAGAGAGATAGATAGATAGAGAGATAGATAGAGAGATAGATAGATAGATAGAGAGAGAGAGAGAGAGAGAGAATATATATCAGGGCTCGACAAATCCCAGGCGCCAGGTCGCAGTTGCGACTAGAAATTGTGCTCTGCTGGCGCCTGGGTTTTTTTTTTTTTTTATTACAAACGTTTTTATTGGGTGTAAAAAAAAATAAACAGAGCAACAGAAGCAGGTACATGACTGCATCAAGGAATAGTACAAAAGAAATACACTTCAGGCAAGTATAGCTGGAACAGCAGCATACAAGGCACAATGTAGAACACTCAACAGATAGTACACAAATAGCCTAGTCCGTGTGCACCAGGTGATGCTTATCAAGTCCATGTAGGATATTAATAAGAGGCAAGTAAAATAAAAAACAAAAACTAAACAGAATAACGGAACATTGCAATTGCTATTACCGCTGACTTCTTATTCAAACAGCAAACACGCCACAGCTCCGTCCCCGAGTAGGGGCCAGCCGTGGCCTGTTTCAATGGGCATGGGAGGCTAAAACTATCCAGTGTGGCAATCTTGGGATTCATCAGGTCCGTCCGGACTTTACCGCATCTCCTGCGGGGGGTGTTGGAGAGAGGGCCCTCTCGTGATACTGGGATACAGTGGCCAATTGGCCCATTTAGCAGTATGAATATGCATGGTGTCCATAATTGTATGGTGTATCCGTTCCATGAGACGAATAGCATCCATCCTACCGAGGACCTTTGACCAGGAAGTTATCTGCGAGCGCCAATGAAGCGCAATCGTCCAGTGGATAGCGCAGAACAACCTCGGGAGTTTGATCAACCTCTGGGTGGAACGAGGAACCCCTGTTATTGGGGCAAACAACAATGTTCAGGTGTTAAGTTGACAATAGATCCTACAATAGAGGACACTGTGGTGCGAGCCTGATCCCAAATACCCTGGAGCTGAGAACAGCTCCAAAAGGTATGGAGTTAAGAGCCCGACTCCGGGCAACCCCGAAAGCAAAGGTCGGAAACCGTGGGGTAGAATCTGTGAATCCTATCCGGGGTAAGGTACCACCGAGTATGAAGCTTCACCACAGTATCCTTTATAGCCATTGATCTAGCACATCCATGCATATTCAGGAGCATCTCCCGCCACTCTTCAGATGAAAACTCTGTGGCCAGATCAGTTTCCCACAAACACATAGCCCTAGATTTCACAGGTAGTTGGGATTCGAGAAGGTGTTTATATACTGTAGAGATAATACCCCTGTCTCTGGAGTGTCGATAGCATAAGGATTCAAATTGAGTATTAGAGGTGGCGTGGATGAAGCTATAGTGTGATTGAAAAAAGTGGCAAATCTGAAGAAACTTATAAAATTCCCCTCTAGGTACCTCATGCTGTGTCTGGAGTTGCGAGAAGGAGGTGAAGACACCCCCTCTAACACACAAAGCCCGCAGGGTGACCAAAGATTTTTGGATCCACCATCTAAAGGCAACAGGAGACTCAAACGCAAGGGGGAATCTCCCATCGCCCAGAAACGATGCCAAATTGGGTCTATCGGGTCGCAGCTTAAATTTAATATGGTACAGTGACCAGAGATAAAGGGAGCTACTTACAATATTGTTAAGGGGGGCTAGGTCCCTCGGCCTCAGACTCTCCTGCCACAGGATGCCTGGGAGAAAATATGGGCGCAGCGATTGAGTCTCAAATTGCAACCACGGTATTCCAGCCATAGGGGCATGCCACTGAGCCGTTTGGGCCAGCCTGGCTGCTAAGTAATATAGCCATACGTCTGGAAGGCCCAGGCCACCCTGCGGCAGGGGTCGATGTAGTAGGGATCTCCCAAGTCTGGGCCTCTTACCCAGCCAAAGAAAGGCGTTAATATCACGTTGTAACGCGGTAAGGGACTGGCGAGATACATAAATAGGGAGAACCCTAAAAAAATATAATAGTTTCGGCAAAATCGACATTTTAATAGCCACCACCCTCCCTATTAATGGGATGCGGTAGGTCGACCATAGCCTCAGCCACCTCCGAACCATAGTAAAGGCCGGTGGATAAGTGGCACTATAGATTTCTGGCAGGGACAGAGCTAGGTGAACCCCCAGATATTGTAAGGTGCGTTTAGAGAGGGAGAGTCCAAAAAAGGTATGAATGTTAGATATGTCTGCGGGGGTAAAGTTGATAGGAAGGGCAGTACACTTAGCTAGATTGACCCCCAAACCCGAAAGCTTCTGGAAGGAGCGCAACAGTTCGAGAAGATTGGGGAGTGCTATCAGAGGGTTGGGTAAGAACAAAAGGACATCGTCCGCGTATAGGCTAATCTTGTACTCCCCTTCCTCTTTCAAGTACCCCCCTATGTTTGGGTCTGTAATAGCCCTGGCTAGGGGCTCCAAGGCCAGGGCAAATATTAATGGGGAAAGGGGGCAACCCTGTCGGGTGCCCCTGCCTAAAGGGAAAAATTCTGAAGAGCTACCGGGGAGTTTGATCCTAGTCTGGGGCCTATGATACAATGCCTTAAAACCATTCACAAATTCTCCCATGAACCCAAACCTGGCCAGAACCTGATCCAAGTAAGGCCATAAGACACTGTCCAATGCCTTTTG
The DNA here is from genome assembly GCF_037356315.1 of Lithobates pipiens. Classification (NCBI taxonomy): domain Eukaryota; kingdom Metazoa; phylum Chordata; class Amphibia; order Anura; family Ranidae; genus Lithobates; species Lithobates pipiens. Next base: position 95,895,935 of record NW_027507685.1, on the reverse strand, counting down.
GATATCTAACCCCAAAATCAGAACTTGGCGTGAGAAAAGGTTCGCGTCCTGAATGATATTTGTCGCCAATCGGATGTTATCAGTGATCTGCCTATTGGGGATAAAACCAGTTTGTTCTGGGCCCACCAGGGTGCTAATAATAGGGGCCAATCTGTTCGCCAAGATCTTTCCTAAAATTTTAATATCATTATTTAAAACCGAGATAGGCCTAAAGTTTTGGGGCAGGGAGTGGTCCTTATGAGGTTTGGGGATCAGAGTCATGTTAGCGCGTAGCATCTCGTCAGGGAGAGTCTGCCCTTGTAACGTCAGGTTAAAAAGTCTGGTCAACTTAGGGGCCAGGATCTGGGAAAACTTCTTATAATATGGGGAGGTATAACCATCTGGGCCAGGGGCTGTAGAAGATTTAAGCGTCTTAATAGTGTATTACCTCTTGGTCAGTGCAAGGGGCGTTTAGTGCGGTCAGTTGTGATTCCGAGAGAGATGGGAGAGGGATAGAATCCAACCAATGACCTATGTTGTTGGGCATGGGTTGCGAGGGGGGGGGGGGATAACAGGTCTCGGTAGAAGGAGGAGAATTTTTTTAACACTTCATTAGGGTGAGAAACCAGATTACCCGTGCTATTTCTCAATTTGTAGACATGAGCCAGTTGTAGGGACTGGTGCAGTTTGCGAGAGAACATGCCTGAAGCAGTATTGCTGTGTAGTAAAAACCTAGCTTTTGACCAGCGAAGCGACTTCTCCGTGCGCTCCGAGAGGATAGCGTCCAATTCGGTTCTTTTTTGATTAATCAGGGGGAGGATATCTGGAGAATGTGTCTGTGTATGGGTCTGGTAAAGGGCACGGAGATCGCGTGTAAGGGCCTGGATCCTAGCATTGTTTTGTTTCTTCCTAGTGACTGCGATCTCAATTAAGTGGCCCCGAAGAACCGCTTTATGGGCAGTCCAAAGGACCTGGGGGGAAATGTCAGGAGTGTCATTAATAGTAAAGTAGTCTGTTAAGTGGCCCTCAAACAAAGCATAGGTAGCGGGGTCTGACAGTAGGGAGTCATTCATCCTCCAGGACGCAAGAGAAGGGGAAAGACCTACATGTGAGGTATGGAAGGCCACAACTTGATGATCAGACCAGGGGCATGGGTGGATAGTGGTGTGTAAGGAATTGGCTAACAAAACCGGAGATGCAAAAATGTAGTCTAATCTAGCGTAACTATCATGAGGATGAGAGTAGTGTGTATATTCCTTAACGCCAACGTTCAGGGCCCTCCAGGTGTCAATGAGTTGTAATCTGTCAAATGATTTAGTGAGGAATTTAGGAAACGCCTTGGCGCTATGTGAGGTTTTGCTCCTATCCTCCGCAGGATTAGCTACCAAATTAAAATCTCCCCCCACTATGAGGTGGGGAGAGATGTATCTGTCAAGAGTACGAAGGAATAAATGATAGAAGGCGCCCTGCGCCGCATTCGGGGCGTATAAATTAGTTATCGTAACCGTCTTGCCCCGTAACATACCCTGAACAATAAGAAATCTGCTATCCTGGTCTTTAAACACATGAGAAGGTTCAAACTGAACAGTATTACGAACAAAGATTGCCACTCCTCTGGCCCTGGACTCAAAAGTAGTAGCGTAGTGCAGTTTGTATGATTTATCAAAAAATGTAGGGCAGGCCCCCCGAGGAAAAATGCGTCTCCTGCAGTAGGATGATATCAGCACCAATGTGCTTATAATAGCGGAAGGCCTTCCTCCGTTTGTGGGGGGAGTTAAAGCCCCTCACATTATGTGAAATAATGCGGAGACCCATGTTATCCAATTTTTAGTCGCTTTCGCACACATGATCTATAAAGTGAGCTAGATTCTTTATACCAGAGTCCAGCACCAGAGGAGCCCCCAGCAACCAACACCAGGCCCAAATGAGTGTGTACAAGGACGTCAGGAGATCCATCGCTAATAGGAAATCCATCAACCTTATGGTTACTCTCCCATAGATAAAAGCCAGTCGTGAAGTCAGCAGAGCAAATAAACAAAAAAGCAAAAAGAAAACTTAACACTCTATGGAGTCTGGGTGGAAAATCCAGCCAGACCAGGAACAAATTGTAAATAACGGGCCTTGCGGCCCAACTGCCACTTGCTCCACACATGCCCCACAACAGATGTGGACAGTTAAAAAAAAAGAAAAACAAATTGGTGGTGGGTACAGTCCACCGACACAGTGCCCAGAGTCCTGGGACCGGGAACGTGTGGGGAATGGTGTGCAAGTATGGAAGGGGGGGAGCGCTGCTCCAAATGTCAGAGGAGAGGAGACTCAGGAGAAAAACCGCAACAACAAAGTCGCTCCTCTCAGCCTCCGGGGACATGGAGAAGCCGAATGGAAAATGAGCAGAGTCCATGCGGGGTGTATGGAAATGGGGACTCAGGTAGGTTCGAAGTAACCCGAAATCAGTCCAAGGATAGCCGTCTAAGTGAATTTTGGACAGGAGACCGAAACATCAAACATCAGGTAATGGCTGTAGTCTGCGAGAACGTCTGTCCCTCTGAGGTGATGGCATAGCCCAAATGGGGGATGGACGTGGTGTTGCCGGGTGTCGGGGTGTATGTTGTCGCTCCAAGAGTCCCATTTTCACTAAAATTTCTTTGCCTTCCGTGACTGTAGTGGCGATGTGAGTGGAACGATCAACTTAAACGGGAAGCCCCAACGGTAACATATTTGAGCCGTCTGCAGGGTAGAGGTAACGTCCTTCATCCTTCTTCGCTTCTCTAGCGTAGCCGGTGAAATATCAGGGTAGATCTGGACGGAGGCCCCATCCAGTTGAATGCGCGGTGTGTTACGTGAGGCACGAAGGATTTCCTCTTTTATGAGAAAGTCTTTGAGGCATAATACGATATCCCTGGGTGGCTTCTCAGGGGGAGGTTTAGGCCTCAGTGCCCGGTGTAAGCAATCACATGTAAAGGCTTCCTTGGGTTGATTCGGAAGCAGGAGTTGAAACAGATGAACGATCGTAGCGGGGAGGTCAGTCACCGATTCAGGGATCCCTCGCACCCGAACGTTATTCCTCCTGTTGCGGTTGTCTAGGTCCTCCAGGTGGTTTTGAAGTTGAACGACCGTATGCCCTAGCAACTCATGGTCCTTTCGGAGGTCCGAATAGGCCAGGTGGAGCTCGTCATGTTTCACCTCAAGGAGATCCGTCCTACTTCCCAGGGCCGCCATCTCCTGTGATAACACGCTTGTGGACTTGTGCAGTTCCACTTGGAACTTCCTCGCTAGCCTGTCATACATGTTAGCCAGACTGTCCTCTAGGTCCGCCTTGGTTAAATGAGCGTCCCCCGTACCTTTGGGTGAGCCCGCCGGCCGCATGGCTTCCTCGGCCATGGAGGTCTGGGCGCCATCTTGGGACATTCCTTGTCGGTCCGTGGCCCTTAGAAGATAGGCAGTCAGAGAGCGTTGAGCGGTTTTCCGCTTGCCTTTCTTGGACGTCGGCATGCACGAGTGGTCCCGCAGGAGAATGATGTTATTCACGGGCCGGTAGACGGTCCGAATCGTCCTGGGGAGTGTTAATTATTCTCCGTTGTCCTGGGAGCTCCGAGTCTTAGCTGCTGACTCGTTCCTCGCCGCGCATGCGCCCAGTGGCGCCTGGGTTTTTGTCACTGACAGGCGCCTCTGTTGCTCTGTGTCTGGTGCCTCCAGACACAGAGCACTGTCTGGTAGTCGGGATGGAGCAGGAAGAGAGCAGCTCAGCAGCCTCTGACATCCTCCTTCCTTCTCCACACACTGTTGGCAGAGCAGCGCCTCAGTGTGTGAAACTGTGTAGAGAGGAGCTGTCAAAATTGAGGCTGTATGTCGGGGTGGGCGGGACCCAACTTTCCAACACCAGCCAATGGAATGGGATCTGGGCGGCCGATACGTGTATGTGGCCCCTCCCCTTTCTTAGGCAGCCCAATCATTGGCTGGATAGCTGCCAGGTCCTGCCCACCTCTGACATCACGCTGAATTTGTTAGCTCCTCTCTCTCCATATAGTTTCACAGTGCAGCACTGCAGGGAGCAGTTTCACAGTTACATTATCGGCTGTGAAACCTGCCAGTGCCACCTGCCAGTGCGTGCCACCTGCCAGTGCCAGTGCGTGCCACCTGCCAGTGCCAGTGAGTGCCACCTGCCAGTGAGTGCCACCTGCCAGTGCCATCTGCCAGTGAGTGCCACTTGCCAGTGCCAACCAGTGCCACTTGCCAATCAGTGCCAACCTGTGCCACCTGCCAGTGCCACATGCCAACCATTGCCACATGCCAGTTATTTCCACCTGCCAGTTAGTGCCACCTGCCAGTTAGTGCCAAGCAGTGCCACCTGCCAGTTCCAAACAGTGCCAGTTAGTGCAATCCAGTGCCACCTGCCAGTGCAATCCAGTGCCAGTTAGTGCCATCTGCCAATGCCATCGCCACCCATTGCCAACTGCCAGTGCCACCTGCCAATGCCAGTTAGTGCCACCTGTCGATGCCATCTGCCAGTGCCAAGCAGTGCCACCTGCCAGTGCCAGTTAGTGCCACCTGCCAGTGCCAGTTAGTGCCACCTGCCAGTGCCAAGCAGTGCTCCCTGCCAGTGCCAATCATCAGTGCCACATGCCAGTTCCCATTAGTGGCACCTCAGCGCAGCCTATTGGTGCCCATGAGTGCCACCTGTCAGTGCCCATCAGTTCCAACCTCAATGCCGCACCATCAGTGCCCATTAGTGAAGCCTATCAAAGCACATCAATGAAGGAGAAAAGAAAAAAAAAAAAGACTTATTTGCAAAATCTTATAACAAAACAAAAGCTGATTTTTTTAAATTTAATATTGTCTTTTTCTCTTGGCATCAGGCATGGGTAATTCTTATTGTCCGATGCCCCAGACATGCAGTTTTGGGCGCTGGGCCCTGATAGATAGATAGATAGAGATAGATAGATAGATAGATAGATAGATCAGGGCTCGACAAAACCCAGGCGCCAGGTCGCATTTGCGACTAGAATTAGCGACCTGGCGCCTGGGGCAGCACAGCTGGGGGTATCCTGTCTTCGTGGACCCCCCCCCCCCCCGGCGTGATCGCGTCGGGCCGCGCCGCCGCCGGCCGGTAATTGAGCCCCCAGCTTTGAGGCCTTCTGCGGTCCTATGGTTCCTTCTGGAATCTGGCGCCCTCTTGTGGTGGCCGTTGGAATTACAAACCAGCAATGCTAAATGGAGCTTCTCCTGCCTGCCAGCCTAAACATTATATTATATTATATTTTATATATATATATATATATATTTTTTTTTTTTTTTTTTTTAATCTAACACCCTAGAGAATAAAATGGTGGTCGTTGCAATACTGTCTGTCACACCGTATTTGCACAGTGGACTTACAAGCACACTTTTTTGGGGAAAAAGAATTTAATAAAAAAATAAAATAAAACAGTAAAGTTAGCCCAATTTTTTTTTTTATATTGTGAAAGATAATGTTAAGCTGAGTAAATCGATACCCAACATGTCATGGTTCAAAATTGCGCCCGCTCATGGAATGGCGACAAATTTTTACCCTTTAAAATCTCCATAGGCAACATTTAAAAAATTCTACAGGTTGCACATTTTAAGTTACAGAGAAGGTCCAGGGCTAGAATTATTGCTCTCACTCTACCGATCGCAGCGATACCTCACATGTGTGGTTTGAACAAGGCTTTCATATATGCGTTCGCTTCTGCACGCAAGCTTGGCGGGACAGGGTGCGTTTAAAATTATTTTTTTTCTTCTTATTTTAACGTTTTATTTTTATTTTTTTCAGTTCTTTAAAAAAAAAAAAAAAAAAAAGTGTGTCACTTTTATTACTATTACAAGGAATGTAAAAATCCCTTGTAATAGAAAAACGCATGACGGGTCCTCTTGTATATGAAATCTGGGGTCAGAGAGACCTCACATCTCATATTTACACTAAAATACAATTTAAAAAAAATTTGTCATTTGAAAAAAATAAAATAAAAAATGTCCCTCTAAGAGCTATGGGCAATGACTTGGAGACAGGTGGGGGGCTGGGGGTGCTATCTTCCCCTCACTCGTCTCCATGTCAGGCCAGGGACAGGTCCAGATCGCTGTCACGGACCTGGCTCCTAACTTTCTTAGCTGGCTCCTAGATTCCAAGCAAATTTGTCAACCCCTGAGATAGATAGATAACTAGATAGATAGATGGATATATCCATCTATCTATCTATTTATTCATTCTCTGCAGCCATTACCTTTTGTACCACCACCCCCTCCTTTTAGAATGCAAGCTCTATGAGTCAGGCCCTCCTGTACCTTTTATATTGTTATGAAATTGTGCTGTCCCTCCTTATCCATTGTAAAGCGCTGCATAAACTGTTGGTGCTATATAAATCGTGTATAATAATATATAGCAAAAAACAAAAACAAAAAAAAAAAAAACGTAGGGCCCCTTTTACACAGGCTTTCCGATTAGGCCTGTCTGTCAGTTTTTCAGGTGGACCTTATCAGGCCTTGCGGTCTCCCCTATGGTGAGCCGGATGTCAGCGGACACACATCTGCCAATACCCGCCGCTATCCTTTCCTGCCCACAAAATCCAGACCGCTAGTGATCCTATTTTCCCATCAGTCTGGCAGATCGGATCAGTAAGGATTGGATGAAAATGCAGTCCGTTTCCATCTGATTTCCCCATAGAGGAGAAAGGGACTGTGTCCGTGTCCACTCTGAATAGTGGAGCAGACACGGACTAGTCACCCCCCTGTTCAGTGGGGACCAGTGGAATGATTCCTCTCTGAGCAAGCTGAATCCATTGCAGAGGCACTCGTGTGAAAGGGGTCTTCCAATGAACTTCTCTTATTTGTAAAGCGCTGCGCAAACTGTTGACGCTATATAAATCCTGTATTATAATAATAATTTGCACCACTTCAATACTGGGCACTTTTACCCCCTTCCTGCCTAGGCCAATTATCAGCTTTTAGTGCTGTCACACTTTGAATGGCAACATTGTACCCATATGACATTTTTTTTTAGACAGATAGAGCTCTCTTTTGGTGGCATTTAATCATCACTGGGTTATTTTTTGCTAAACAAAAAACTGAAAATTTTGGAAAAAAAAAAATATAGTTTTAGTTTCGGTTATAAAACGTTGTAAATAATTATTCTCCTTCACCAATGGGCACTGACAAAGCGGCACCAATGGGCCCTGGCAAAGTAGCACCGACAAAGTAGGCACCGACAAAGCAGCACCAATGGGCCCTGATAGCAGTATAAAATGTCCCACCGGAATTGACGGTTACCAGCTCTCCTTTCCTCACGCTGTGAGGGAAGGAATGCCAAAAACCGGCAAGTTTGTTTACAAGTGATTGGACACAGCTGATCACATGGTACAGGGCCGTTGCGATTGGTCCTTTACCACAATCTGATCGGCTGTATCCAAAGGCCACAGCGATCACAGGGGGGTGCGTGGTTCAGTGAGGACGTCCACGAACAACCTCCCAGAACTGGAAGGCTGTACTGTAGGTGTCTTTTGGCTATAGTGCAGTCGACAAGAGGTTAAAGCAGAACTGCAAGTACAAAAGCTTTCATGGAAATATTTTTCTTAACAGCTACAGAGGATATAAATCCACTTTGTGTACACCAAATGCCATTGCCATATTATCTTTAAGCAATGACATCACCACCATATTGATCGCAGAGGTATAGGAGGCCCAAACAGGCCCACCCACTACAGGCTGCCTGCGGAAAACTACAGGAGGGGGTGGATACAAGACCAGTCATCCTGCACAAGGAGCGAGAGAGCACAGCAGAGACTGGTCTTTATTACAGGATGCTCCTGTACAGAGACAAAGTGCTGGAGTTGTTTCACACAGGATTACTGCAGAGAACTGGAGGAAATACACAAAAGACACCAAGATCCAAGTGAGAACACACATGCCTCTTGTATTTAGACAATATCTGCTGATCCTGGAGTCCAGCTTTAACTACTTGATACTTTTACCCTTTTCCTGCCCAGTCCAATTTTCAGCGCTGTCGCACTTTGAATGTCATGCAACGCTGTACTCATATGGCATTTTCTTTCCACACAAAGAGAGCTTTCTTTTGGTGGTAATTAATCACTGCTTTTTTTTTTTGTTAAACAAATGAACAAACACCAAAAATTTTGAAAAAAATTAAATAAAATTATATGTAGAGTTTGTTATAAAATTTAGCAAAGTAGTAATTTTTCTCCTTCACTGATGTGTGCTGATAGGTATTGAGAGGTGGCACTGATATGCAACACTGATGAGGAGGTACTGTTGGCACTGATAAGACTGCACTGATAAGTGCCGATGCCCCTTTAACACAAGCCAGTTATTGGCTCTTTTCATCTCTCCTTACACTGTCAGCTTGAGAAAACAAAAGCAGATAACCAGCTTACATTTACATCCATGACCAGCTGTCATTGGACACAATTGATCAGGTGGTAAAGGGCTGCTGTGTTTGGCCCTTTACCCCGATCTGTGACCAGCTGAAGTCCAAAGCACTCAGCAAACACAGAGCGTGCTGCCTGTGTGCTGCAGGGGGTGCACAGGCAGCGCCATCACAGAAGGATGTCAATGTATGCCCTCTCGGCAAAGCAGGCCCATGCTGTAGCCGTCTTTCGGCTATAGTGCGTGCAGGAAGTGGTCAAAAGGGTCATGTGTGTTTTTCAGTCTGGTTCAGGGGCGACTTCAGTGTCAAATTCGCACCTGAAATGCTGAATGGAGACCGGACTCTGCACCAAAACTTGCACATGTATGTGAACCTAGCCTAAAAAGGGAATAGGTGGATAGGTGGATGGGTTTAGCAACCCATCAAGAATAGAGATACCAGTAACTTCTGTTATACCTTCATGCAAAGTGAATGCCAGCCAGTAGTTGAGTCGCAGCAACGCATCATCCTCTTTAAGGCAGTTGATGTAATTCAACAGCAGTGGCCGATTTAGTACACACCCCATCTGAGCAGGGAGCTGGAAAATACAGGAAAGAACATGGTAAGAACATACAGAAGACCTAAATTCAACATTCCTGGCTAAGCCTCTTCAAACTTTACAGTTTCTCTTCTCAAATTAAATGTATAATTTATGAAAGTGTATTTCAACCCAAAATGTAAAATTAAATATTTTGCAGCATGTTGGTCCTTAGATGTGATCGCTGCATTAGTCTTTTTTTAAAGATTTATTTTCACCTGGTGACCTTACCAGTAGTACATTTCCTGTCCTATGGTGACAGCGCTCACATTTCATTGCCTCTATAGAGCCATCCATGGTTGTTATACCAGGCTGCTCTCCTAGGTACTACAAACCCATCGTCCTCCCTTTTACATGGGTGGAAAGGGAACTGGTGGTTTACAGAGGCCAGCCTGAAAGGAAGAGAACATTGTTTGTGCTTTCTGTTCAGCTCACAAGAACAAACAGGGGACACTGCATTCCTGGCAAAGTCAATAAGTATTTTTTGTACCTGCTGAAAATGTTTTTAGCCTAAAAAAACAAAAACCACCAATCACCTTTAACACCAGCGGAAAGCATATATGCGACCTCTCGGCGGACGGGCCTTAAAGCGAAGTTCCACCCAAAAGTGAAAGTTCTTGTTTACCTTGACAAGGATGTCGTAGCCTGCACCCTGAGCGGATGGACGGGTCAGCTTCGGGTGAGGACATTACGGGCTCCCTGAACAGACAAGTATCCTTATATTAAAAGGCAGCTGCTACCATATTTGTAGCTGCTGACTTTAACCACCTCAATACCAGGCACTTAAAGAGGAGCTGCACCTAAAAAAAAAATATTAAAAGCCAGCAGCTACTAATATTGCAGCTGCTGACTTTTAATAATATCACACTTACCTGTCCCAGGTTCCAGCGATGTCGGCGGCAGATGACGAGCGATCGCTCGTCTCGCTGCAGCCACCGCCGCCATCCTCTGCCAGGGAATCGGGCAGTGAAGCACTGCCCGGTTCCCTACTGCGCATGCGCTTCTCTTATGGTCCCCCGCTGTGTCTCTGGGAACTGTGTGTTTCCCAGAACACAACGGGGGGGGGGGCGGAGCAATGCGGGGGTCTGCGGCGGTCTGGCCGGAAGTGGGTGCAGTTACCTGGATTATTCAGGTAACTGCACCCCCCTCCCCCCTGAAAGGTGCCGATTGTGGCACCGGAGGGGGGGAGGGATAATACTAGCGGAACTTCCCCTTTAGGGTGAAGAACCGCTTTAAACACCTTCCTGCCCAGACCAATTTTGAGCTTTCAGCGCTGTCGTACTTTGAATGACAATTTCACGGTCGTGCTACACTGTACCCAAATATTTTTATTTTTTTTCCCACAAATAGAGCTTTCTTTTGGTGGCATTTGATCACCTCTACGGTTTTTATTTTTTGCTAAACAAAAAAAGACCAGAAATTTAGAAAAAAAATGTTTTGTTTCAGTTTCAAAACTTTGTAAATAAGTAAGTTTTCTCCTTCACTGATGGGCACCGATGGGGCTGCACAGACGGGCACTGATTAGGTGGCACCAATGACGTGGCACTGATGAGTTGGCATTGAGGGGCACTGATAGGCGGCACTGTATTGTATTGTTTTGCATTGATGGATGCCAATCAGTGCCAAACAATAATGCATGCCAATCAGTGATGCCCATCGGCACTGATTGCCATCCATTGTGGGCATTAACTGGCATCCCTGGTGGTAAAAAGTGGGCATCCTCGGGGGGGGGGGGGGGGGGGGTCGATCATGTGGTAAGGAGTTACCGAGATCGTAGTTGCAGGGTGTCAGAGTGACACACCGCAACAACGATAGCCGCAGTGCGCGTCATACGACGCCCAGTCAGGATTTTGAAACCACTTTGCAGCCATCATTTGAATATAGCACAAGTGGTTAAATACAGGCTGGACCTGCTCTTTAATGCCATAAGGCCACATATATGCTTACCAGAATATAGAGTTGTGCAGAGAGCACGCACCCTGCGTGTTCCCAAAACAGTTACTTTGCAATCGCAAGCTTTCTGATCAGGTGACCACTGTGATAGCTAATCACATGATCAGAAACCCTGCCCCGCCTCCCGGCATCTGAAACCTCTTAAAGGGCCAGGAGACATTAAAGGACTAGTAAGCTGCAAAACATTGCATTTTTGGTTTTGTGAGAGTATTAAATAAAAATAAATAAAAACACGACAACGGTTTTGCACAGAGGAGTCCCCGCCAGAACTCCTGGCTCCTCCTCTTCTCAGTGTGCCACTATAGGAAGCCACCTCCTATTTAGGCACACCTGCAGGCTGGACTCCATAAATACAGACAGCATGGCTTAGCAACCCCCCAGATTTTACAGGGAAATAATCAGAAGAAATATGTGATCTGCAATTAGCAAACATCTTTTTGAAAGTATATATACACACACACACACACACACACACACACACACACACACACACACACACAAACAGGGGTGGACTGACAACTCATGGGGCCCCCGGGCAATAGGAGAAGATTATGGGACCCCTGGGCAATAGGAGAAGATTATGAGGCCACACAGTATATACACACACACATAGTATACGCACACAGAATACACACACTGAAAAATGTACTGGAGAGGCAGCTATAATCTTGGGATTTAAAAAAAAAAAATGTTTACATACTGTCCCTGGTTTTATTGATGCTGGCAACCCTGATGGGGCCCCTTAGTGGCATGGGGCCCTTGGGCAGTGCCCGACTGGTCAGTCCGCCCCTGTACACAAATATATCCTCTTATAGGATATTGTATTTTTAATATGATTTTTGAGTTTATAACCTTTTAGTTATGGAAGTGCACATTTTACATTATACTTGTCTTTTGTATACAATTGTGATATTGAGATCTGCAGCAACTGTGTGATGTTATGTCACTATGGACCAAAATCTCGGAGGCTCCGAGGAATGTTTCCAACACCTTTTTGTATCTATTCCACAAAGAATGAAGGCAAAAGGAGGTCCAACCCGCTACTAGCAAGGTGGACCTAATAAAGTGGCCGGGGAGTGTATATCTTTTTGAAAGTGCTCATTCTAATGCTGACTCTGTGGCTTCAGTCACTGGCCCAGAGAAAGGTCACAGAATATGATTTCAGCAATCGTAGCATAAACATAAAAACACTTTAATTCTAGACATAATAATAAAAAAACAATAAAATACACCAAGCCTGTATAAAAAAAAATAAAAAAAAAAATCTAACAAACTACTAAACAGACAAAGCATCTTATGACTCCTTACTTTTTGATCCAGGACAGTTTCCAACAGCTCAGCAAATGTCTTCACTTCTTCCAAAGGTAAAGATGAATAAGCTTCAACATCCTTAGTAGAATAATTCTGAACACTGGTACCGCACAAGGGGACATCAAAGTCGCTATTCCACTTCTGCAAGAAAAAAAAATCTCAACAGTTCTAACCAGTATAGCAAAATTGGATACCCAGTCACTACAGATACGTCTGAATTATTATAAAAAAAAAAATTTTCATGGTGAAAAGAAATATACCACTAGTCCTTACCGTACCATGAGTCCATAGTTGCCTTAGACCCTCTTCCATTTGTTTTTCCATAAATTTATAGGATGACGGTACATTATCATAGTTTTACTATCAGTAGCATTCAATAACCAATCCGTTTTTTTTGTTTTTTTCACCTTAAGGCTGAGTTTACACTGCTGCGATGCGGGAATGCTGCGAATCTACTGCGGGTTCCCACATCGCATGCCTCCCGGCGGCAGTTGACACTGCCCTATGCGAACTGCTGGGAGTGTCAGTGAAAAGTTAATGACCCCTCCAAATCAGTTCGCATATCGCAGTGCGATCTGCAAACTCGGACAGGAATCGGATCGCATGGTGTGAACACCCATGCGATCCGATTCTGCTGCGGACCAAAAAAAGGGTCCTGTACGAGTTTGGGCTGGATGCGATTTCAGCCATACTATCTGTATGGCTGAAATCGCATTTGTGATTTGCACTGCAGTGCGAATCACATCCAATCTCGTACACCGCAGCAGTGTGAACCCAGCCTAAAGCATAGGATGCATTAAGTTAAAAAAACACGAGGGTTTACAACCCCTTTAAATCTCTTTGACCTTGTTGTTTTACCTTTGGATAGAAAAACATTTTTTTCTGCCAGTAAATAC
>NW_027507685.1:95875324-95877824 GCF_037356315.1 Lithobates pipiens | reverse complement strand
TTTAAAATGACTCCCAGCTCCTCCCCTCCACTGAGTGCCCCCAAATAAAGCAGCCTTCTATGGGGGTACTCATGTGGGCTCGCCGTCTGCGTGCATCACAAATGCTCTTCTGGAAGAATGGTCAAACATTCCCATACACACACTCCTAAACCTTGAGGACGGCCTTCCCAGAAGAGTTGAAGCTGTTATAGCTGCAAAGGGTGGGCCAACTCAATATTGCACCCTATGGACTAAGACTGGGATGCCATTCAAGTTCATGTGCGTGTAAAGGCAGGCGATTGGGTGTAATTTTTTTTTCCATCACATAGTGGACAAAAAGTCCCCTCGAGATGATTTTTTTGGTGATGCGTTCTCTAAGTCATGTCTCCTCTGGGCTCCACTGAATATATCTCAAGGCAGACTGCATCGCAATACATTCTTTCCCTGCCATGCTAGCCGGGGACACCGTCAGGTGGACTCGGATGAGACGTCAAACACGTTGCTTTCTGGGTCAGCAACGAGGGGAGGAGAGTGGACGTGTGTCCATTTTGCTCCCTCCCCTCTACCCTTCAGCACCTGCTATGTCGGTCCTGGGCCCACAGATGGGTAAGCGGGGCCCGGGATACATGGCGGGGGCGCCGTTAACTGGGTTGGGTGGAAGCAATTGGACAGCAGCGCGGCCACCCGAATGCTTCCATCTGACAGGCAGGAGTCTGTTGTCACCTGAAATGTGTGTAAACACCCCCCCTCCCCCATCAGGTCTGTATGACGTAAGGACCTGGAAGCAAAAGGGTTGAAAGCTTTATACAGACCTAAATAAAATAGCTACTCACTCGTTTACGAGATTGAGTCAGTTTGTGGTCACACTCCGGATCTCCCATTCTTCTCTTCACAACAGTTTTCCACTCACGGGCAAAAAGAAACGTAGATTTCTGAAAAAATCTCTGCAGAGAAAGTCGATATGTATTACAATGTTTTACCTTGATGCACGCTTGCTTTTAAAGAGCACACAGTAGAAGAAATTTGCACTGTGTATGGTCGGCCTAAGTGTGGGGGCACAGTGGTGGCCATGTACTCATGGTTTGTCTCAGTCTTCCAAGTTGAATTACCCCGGGCTGAATGAAGACACCTTGTGGCAAAGAGCATACATGGCAAGAGAATAACTGTGTGGGAAGTTTAGTGTTATGCATTGCGTGTCACATGTGCTGACATGTGTTGATGCCTTTGCATTAACCAAATGCATCTAGAAAAAAAAAAAAAATTGACAAGTACAGCTACAAAAACCACACTTCTCAGTGCGCAGCCGCTATTTCAACGCACCTTAAATCTGCCTGGCAAACGAACAGAGACCAGTTCAGGGCAGTAAACCTTGTAAAGGGAGAGAAGACCGAGGATGTGAGGCTGCATTCCCTGTGAGTAAAACAGAAGTATTCATTACTTCAGGGTAGGACATTTGCATTGATAAACGATAGCCAGAGTAACAAAGCCAAATCCCCTTTCGCCTGGATTTATCCCTCCAACCCACAGACCTCTAACAAATCCCCCGGGCCTGGCAGCTTGGAAACATCATCTCTATCCATTAAGTACTATCGGGTCCTTGAGTAGGGCCATTAACTACTTAAGCTCTGGACCATTCGGCTGGCCAAAGACCAGAGCGTTTTTTTTGCGATTCGGCACTGCGTCGTTTTAATGGACAATTGGGCGTTCGTGCGACGTGGCTTCCAAACAAAATTTTTGTCTTTTTTCCCCCCACAAACAGAACTTTCTTTTGGTGGCATTTGATCACCTCTGCGGTTTTTATTTTTTGCGCTATAAACAAAGACCAACAATTTTGAAAATGACCCATTATTATTAAATATCCCCAAAAAATATATAAAAAAAAATATTTTCTCTCTTTAGTTTAGGCCGATACGTATTCTTCTACATATTGCTGGTTAAAAAAAAAAAATTGCGATTGATTTGCGCAAAAGTTATAGCGTCTACAAAATAGGGGATAATTTTATGCCATTTTTATTAAAAATGTTTTATTATTATTATTATTAGTAATGGTGGCGATCTGCAATTTTTATTGTGGCTGCGTCATTATGGCGGACACATCGGACACTTTTGGCGCCATTTTAAAAACCATTCACATTTATACAGCGATCACTGCGCTTAAAAATGCATTGATTACTGTGTAAATGTGACTGCCAGTGAAGGTGTTAACCAGGAGGGGGCGCTGCTGGAGTGAAGTGTGTCCTAGGGAGTGATTCTAACTGTGGGGGAGCTATGTGTGACCTGACACTGATCACCGCTCCCGATCACCGGGAGCGGTGATCAGTGTCATTGGGCAGAACGGGGAAAAGCTTGTTTACATCAGGATTTCCCTGTTCTCCCTCTCCGTGAGGCGATTGCGGATATCACCGCGGACAGAGTCCGCGGGACCCACGATTGCACTCAGAGCTCGCGGCAGGGTTGTGCGCGTGCCGCTGCGCACACGACCACGCACCGGCAAATTTAAAGGGACGTACCTGTACGCCCA